>NW_017728918.1:53005768-53056503 GCF_001723895.1 Crocodylus porosus | reverse complement strand
GCAACCTGTTTAAATTCACTGATGATACCAAAATTTGGGGTGAGGTGAGCACGCTAGTAGGGAGGGAAAGACTGCAACAAGACCTGGATAGGTCACAGGAGTGGGCTGACATAAACAGGATGCGTTTCAATACTGGATGCGTTCAATACTGAAGTACAGGGTGTTGCACTTCGGCAGTAGAAACCAGCAGCACACTTATAGAATGGGAAACTCCCTTCTTGAGAGCACGGAGGCAGAAAGGAATCTTGGAGTCATTATTGACTACAAGATGAACATGGGCCAACAATGCGAGGTCACGGTTGGCAGGGCTAACCGGACCTTGTTGTGCATCCACAGGTGCATCTCAAGTAGAGCCAGGGAGGTGATCCTCCCCCTCTATGCAACGGTGATCAGGCCAGAGGTGGAGTACTGCATCCAGTTCTGTGTGCCCCATTTCAGGAGGGATGTGGACAACATTGAGAGGGTCCAGAGGAGGGCCACCCGCATGATCCAGGGACTACAGGGCAGACCCTACATTGAAAGACTGCAGGACCTAAACCTGTTCAGCCTTCAGAAGAGAAGGCTGAGGGGGAACCTGTTGACTGTCTATAAACTCACTTGGGGGGAACAGAAGAGTTTAGGGGAGACACTGTTTCCCCCAGCGCCCCCAGCATGACAAGGAACAATGGACACAAATTATTAGAGAGTAGATTTAGATTAGACATCCGCAAGAACTACTTCACAGTTAGGGTGGCTAGGAGCTGGAACCAATCTCCTAAGGAAGTGATGCTGGCTCCTATCCTGGGGATCTTTAAGAAGAGGCTTGATGCCTACTTGGCTGGACTCATTTGAGTCCAGTCTTTTCTCCTGCCCAGGCGTGGGGGTCAGACTTGATGATCTACAAGGTCCCTTTCGACCCTACTTCTATGATTCTATGATTCTATGATTCTATGTTGGAGAGGGTCTCTACCATGTAGGCACACCATCAGCACCTCTTGTCCCAGTGACTGAATTGGATGGCCCCATTCAGAGGCAGGCAGTTGAGGCGGGTGCAGTGGAGGAAACACAAGTCCACGAAGCACGTGAAACTCTGGCTGGGCATGAAGTGGGTGCAGAAGTCCCACTTTGAGGTGATGTCTTAGACCCTTCCCTTGTCAGGTTTGGCCCTCAGGTAGCCAGCGTACTTGTTTCAGATGATGTCCTTCAGGAACCACTCTAGGAAGGTCCTCATGAGGGGCATCATGGTGACACAGTCAGTGTGCGGGGCTGGCTGCAGGGAGAGGTGCAGGCCCATCCACCTAAGTGCCTCAGATGTCACGTCCAGCATCCACTGCAGCTCGGTGGTGTCGGGAGCAAGGAAATTGAGGTCATTGACATCGGCCAGGATGCTCAATTTCTAGCCCTACAAGTCGAGCCCGCTGGGGCCCCCTGCCATGGCTTGAAGGAGCAGTTCCATGGCTAGATTGAAGATGATGGGGCTGAGGCCTGCCTCACTTGCAACTGGCGGTGCGGATTGTTGTGGTTCATCCATTGTAGAGCTCTCACACCAGGTCGATGACACCATCTGGTAGGAGCTGAAGGAATTAGAGATGTCCAGCCACACTACCACCCACTGCTTCCTGGGTGATCTGAGGGTGAAGTTGTATTTGTAGCAGCTCTCTGTTGACATGAAGCCCTTCTGGCTCCGACTGATGTCCCCACCAGTCACCGCCCAGTCAGTGATGCCCAGCCAGTGATGCGGGCCGCCAGTCAGATGGTATAAAGGTTGGTGACAGTGGAGCACAGGGTGATGGGCCTCCAGTTGCCTGGGACAGTTGCATCTCCCTTTTTTGTGAATGAGTACTGTCCTGGCCCTCTTCCAGATGGTGGGCATATGCCGGAACTCTCTGCATCTGTTGAAAAGAGCAGCAAGAACAAGGTAGCCTGGGTCATGTTTCCTGAGGAGACTGTACCTGATACTGTCCCTGCTTTGGGTGGTGTCCCTGTTTCTCTTGAGATGAGCTTCTACTTCCTGTAGTGTGAAGGTGTCCTCAAAGCCCTCTGTCAGGGGGACAGGGGTCAGTGCTTTCACAGTTGAAGGGTGTGGAGTGGCAGCTTCTGCTGGGGGGTTGAAGATCCTGTTGAAATAATTAAACAGTCTACTGGGGGACCTGTCAGAAAGCTGAGGGTCCCTCCAGGATCTCTCTCACTGCCTTGGAACAGTTGGCCCAGTACAGCTTCTAGATCCAGCAGGCTACCACTGGGTCATAGCACTGGTGCCTGGATTGCCTGGTGTGGTCTCATCACATCATCGGTCTGTTGTTGTTGCCTCCCCAAGGTTGACCAGGTGCCAGTGAGAGCTCCTCTGTAAGCCAGGCCACCAAGGCCTTGAAGGCCTCAAAGGTGGTGGTCTGAGAGAGCTCCTCCAGCAGAGAGTTTGCCATGGGGTGGGTATCCTCTGCTGAGGGGTGGGCTCTGCACCTGGAGATCCTGGCACGGTGTGGAAATGGAAGGGTCCCAGCAGCTTGATTCCTTCAGGTGGCCTTAAGATCCTCTATCCTTGGTTTAGAAATAGATACTCTACAATCAGCTTTGACCCTTAAGATGACCTTTGAGATCACATGTATTTACAGTGGTATAATATCATTTGGCATTCTGCTTTCATAGATTTATAGATTCATAGACACCAGGGCTGGAAGGGACCTCAGAAGATCATCGGGTCCAACCCTCTGCCCCAGGAGCAGAAAGTCAGCAAGGATCATAAGATCCCAGAAGATAAACATCCAAATGTCTCTTGAAGGCATTCAAAGTAGGTGCTTGAAGCACCTCTGACGGCAATCTATTCCAAACCTTGGGGGCTTGGACAGTAAAGAATTTTTTCCTTATGCCCAGCCTGATACGGTCATGGAGGAGTTTGTGACCATTCATCGTTGTCATCCCTTGGGGCGCTGTGGTGAACAGACATTCCCTCAGATTCTGGTGAGCACCCAGATAAACTTATAGGTGGCCACCAGATCACCCCTGAGCCTGTGCTTTTCTAGGCTGAGGAGTCCCATGGCTCTCAGCCTCTCATCATAAGGTATGTTTTCCTGACATTTTATCATGCATGTGGCTCTCCTCTGCACTCTGTCAAGCTTGTCCACATCCTTTCTGAATTGTGAAGCCCAAAACTGAACCCAGTACTTCAGCTGTGGCCTCGCCGAAGTCAAGTACAATAAGAAAAAGACGTCCTGGGATTTGCTTGAGAAGCATCTATGGATGCAAACCAGTGTTTTTCTCACTTTACTAGCTACAGCATCACACTGAAGGCTCATGTTCATCTTGTGGTCAGTCATGAGCCCCAAGTCCCTTTCATCTGAAGTGGTAGCCAGCATAGCACTGCTGAGTCTATAAGCGTGCTGCAGGTTTTTCCTCCCAAGGTGGAGTACCTTGCATTTTTCGGTATATAAACACCATCATGTTATCATATACCCATTTCCCAAGCCTGTCAAGTTCTGCCTGGATCACTCTCCTGTCCTCAGGTGTGGATGCTTTACCCCAGAGTTTGGTGTCATCGGCAAACTTGGCCAATCTGCTTCTGACACCAGTGTCTATATCATTAATGAAGATGTTAAATATTATAGGCCCTAGGACAGAGCCTTGAGGGACCCCAGTGGTTACAGCATACCACAACAATTGACTTCCATCAGCCATCAATCTGGGTCCTACTGCAAAGCCAATTCCCCAGCCAACAGATCTTGGTGAAGCTGAGGCCTTAGTTAACCAGTTTTGCTAAGAGGTGATCATGGGATACCAGACTGAAGGCTTTTTTAAAGTCAAGTTATATGACATCAATGTCTTCTCCCTTGTGCAGGTAATAGGTCACCTTGTTGTAAAAGGAAATAAGATTTGTCAAGCAAAACCTACCAGCAACAAACTCATGCTGGCTATCCCTCAGGATGTTGCCATTAGCCAGTCTGTTAAGAATGGCCTCTTTGATAAACATTTCTAAGACCATCCCTGGGATAGAGGTCAGGTTGATGGGCCTGTAGTTTGCTGGATCCACTTTCCTCCCTTTCTTGAAAATAGGCAGCACATTGGCTTTCTTCCAACCTTTGGGCACTTCACCAGAGCACCAGGAGTTCTAAAAGATTCATGCCAGGGGCTGAGCTATGATGCTAGTGATTAGGAAGGTGATTAGGAACAGGAAACAGTCATGCCTCATCAACCTGATTGCCTTCTATGACAATACAACTGGCTCTGTGGATATAGGGAAAGCAGTGGACATGATATACCTTGACTTTTGCAAGACTTTTGATACCATCTCCCACATCATTTTCCACGTGGAGGGACATGGGTAGTGGGGATCTCCAGGACTCTGTCCTCAGGCCTGCACTGTTCAACATCTTTATCAGCGACTTGGATGAGGGGGTGAAAAGAACCTTGTTCAAATTCGCGGATGACACTAAGATGTGGGGAGAAGTGGGCAAGCTAGAGGAGAGGGACAGGCTACAACTAGACCTGGACAGGTTATGTGGTGTGGGGATGAGAACAGGATAGGTTTCAATACTGACAAGTGCAGGTACTGTACCTGGGGAGAAAGAACCAGCAGCATACTTACAGGCTGGAGAACTCCTTTCTTGTCAGCACAGAGGCAGAAAAAGATTTTGGAGTTATTATTGCTTCCAAGGTGAACATGGGCCGCCAATGTGAGGACGTGGTCAGGAAGGCTAACTGCACCTTGTCATGCATCCACAGATGCATCACGAGCAGGTCAAGGAGGTGATCTTCCCCCTCTATGCAACATTGGTCAGGCCACAGTTGGAGTACTGTGTCCAGTTCTGGGTGCTGCACTTCAAGAGGGATGTGACCAGCATCGAGAGGATCCAGAGGAGGGCCACTTTCATGATCAGGGGGCCGCAGGGCAGGCCCTACAAGAAAAGACTATGGGACCTGAACCTGTTCAGCCTCCACAAGAGAAGGCTGAGTGGGGATCTGATGGCCATCTATAAATTGGCCAAGGGGGACCAGCAGACAATGGGAGAGTCCCTGTTCCCCCAACCACTACCAGGAGTAACAAGGAATAACAGCCATAATTTGACGGAGAGTAGATTCAGGCTAGGTATCAAGAGGCACTACTTCACAGTCAGGGCAGCTAGGATCTGGAGCCAACTTCCAAGGGAAATGGTGCTCACTCCTACCCTGGGGGTCTTCAAAAGGAGGCTATATAATCACCTAGCTGGGGTCATTTGACCCCAGCATTCTTTCTTGCCCATGGCAGGGGGTCAGACTTGATGATCTGCTCAGGTTCCTTCTGACCCTACCAACAATGAAACTATGAAACATTCTTGCAAGCAGGCTGAGGAAGTATGGGTTGGATGAATGCAGTGTAAGGTGGAGAGAAAGATGACTATATTTTTGGGCTCAGTAGGTAGTAATCAATGGTTGAATGTCTGGTTGGCAGCCGGTATCAAGG
Source organism: Crocodylus porosus (assembly GCF_001723895.1). Lineage (NCBI taxonomy): Eukaryota > Metazoa > Chordata > Crocodylia > Crocodylidae > Crocodylus > Crocodylus porosus. Next base: position 53,051,090 of record NW_017728918.1, on the reverse strand, counting down.
GGAGTGCCCCAGGTGTCAGTCCTTGGGGTAGTTTTGTTCAATAGCTTCATTGACAATATAGAAGACGAGATAGATTGCATCCTCAGCAAGTTCATACATGACACCAAGCTGGGGGGTATAGTAAATATACAGGAGAGAAGGATAGGATTTTGAGTGACCTAAACAAATTGGAGGATTGGGCCAAAAGAAATCTCATGAGGTTCAACAAGGACAAGAGCAAAATCCTGCACTTAGGATGGAAAAATCCCATTTACCACTACGGCCTGGGGATGGACTGGCTAAGCAGCAGCTCTGCAGAAATGGACCCGAGGGTTAAAGTGGACAATAAGAAGAATATGGGCAAGCAGTATGCCCTTGTTTCCAAGAAAGAAAACAGCATACTGGATTGCATTACTAGGAGCATTGCCATCAGATCAAGGAAAGTAATTATTCCACTTTATTCTGCATTGGTAAGGCTGCATCTACAGTATTATATCCAGTTTTGGATCCCTGACTATAGAAAGTATGGGGACAAGTGGGAGAGAGTCCAGTGGATGACATCAAAAATGTTTTGGGTGCTAGGGCACATGACTTATGATGAGCATCTGAGGGAACTGGGCGTGTTTAGTTTGAGAACTAGAAGGCTGAAAGGGGATTTGATAGCAGCCTTTAACTACCTGAATGGTGGTTCCAAAGAGGATGGAGGAAAACTGTTCTTAGTGGTGACAGATGACAGAACAAGGAGCAATGGTCTCAAGTTGCAGGAAGGGTGGTTTAGGTTGGATATTAGGAAGAAACTTTCTCACTAGGAGGGTGGTGAAGCACTGGAACAAGTTACCCAGAGAGGTGGTGAACTCTCCATCCTTGGAGGTCTTTAAGGCTCATCTTGACAATGACATGATTGGAATGATGCAGTTGGAGATGATCCTGCTTTGAGCAGGGGATTGGACTAGATGACTTTCTGGGGTCCCTTCCAGCCCTAATTTTCTATGATCCAATGATTCTATAATTCTATGATCTGCACAGGCAGTACATGCACACCCCTCCTCAAAAATCCAAATGTTCTTTGCTGGTTCTCCTCTTATCCCTTTCACAGGATGAAGGAGAGCATATGTCAATCCCAGATAAGTGGGTAGCACAACATGCCCTCTGAGTACTTCAGGCTGGAAAAACCCAATGTTCAAGCACATAGGGGGAATGTTTTGTCTATAATTCATTCCCTGCCTGAATCACACTGCAGCTCTTGGGTATAGGGAAGTATACAAGTATACTACTTGTCCAACCTTAGCTGGGTTCAAAAATAGCATTGGGGAGGGAATGCTGAAGCACTCTTTTGTACACAGGACAGACCCTGCCCCACCTTCCCTGATCCTGATGATCCCTGGCTATGTTAATTAAAAAAAAAAAAAAAAAGACTGCAAATCTCTATGCTGGGCTGCATGATCTGCTCAATGTCCACACTGATGGTTCTTTGCTTCTTTTATTGAAATTCTGTACAGGTCAGTTTTTCTCTCAGGAAAACAAATTTGAAATAATTGCCCAGGATCATTTGAATTTACATGTTAATCACATGTTGCACAGCTCTGTCACCATCACTATTTCTATCCCATCAATTATGTCTTTCTCCCCCACTGCAGGGAGAAATCACAAAGAATCTTTAGACAGTTCATGGACATTTGTGCTTAGATTTATCTAAAAAGCAGAAAAGGTCTTCAACAGACCAGGGAAGCTGGTGTCTGAGTTACTAAGTATGGATAGATCTGGCTTAGGTTCGAAATCATTCAGCTAATATTACTAGTGCAAACAAGTAATTTATACTACATTGTCTGCTGGTAAGCAATTAAGAAATGCAGTCCATTGCCATTTAATAAACATAAACACAAGTATAATGAAGGTTCAGGTGTATTATTATTTTTATTTTTGGAAAAAGCAGGTATATAACTACTCAATATGCATTTTATGATGCATTTTTCCTTGTTCCTGAATTTTCATTTTTCAATATTAGTTCAACCATGACTCTACATTAAACTACTTATAAATGTGTATTGCATTTGTTCATACCTCATGGTGAGATTGGAATGGACTGTGGGGTTTTTTTCCTTCCTCTGTAGCCCTCAACCCAGTAACTCTTGAGCATATATTGATAACATCTCATTAGAAACAGGACAATGGCTTCTGTGGTCCCCATGATTTATCAGTAGTAGGTTAGGTCTGTGTTATGTCAGAGTTGATGATAGTCTTACATAGAATTTAAATGATGTATTTATATGATATTTGGATTGGGATGATCTTGCCTTGGGCAGGAATTGGATTGGATGATTTCTGGAGATCCTTTCCAGCCCTATTTCACAATGATTCTATGATAAGTGTGTGATGGTTTTATGAAACATCTAATATTGCATATTACAGATGATACTGGGATACAATCAAATTTATGTATTACAACTGCATATATACACACACACACATATATATATATATATATATATATATATATGCTAGTTAGCGCAATATAAGAGTGTGTTCATTATGCTACTTCGAGGAAACTACGATTAAGAAATACTAATCTAAGATTAGGGCTGATCACAAATATTAAACTAGATAACATGATGTTGTAAAAAATACAGGTCTTGAGTTTAGATTCCATCCTGATTGAAGCTAATTGTCATTGATACCATTAGCTTCAATGAGGTTAGGATATCTACTCTGCCTTTGAAGTGTTTTAAGGCTGAACTGATTTAAAGTTTTTTTTTTAAGTAGTGCATATACCACTTGATTCCAAACATCCCAGCGTGCCTGATTTAGTCATTTTTTCCTGATTAATATAGTTTTAAAAAAATTACATTAGATAACTATTAATATCTTTCTCTGTGCATTTGTTTTTACAAGAACTTTTGTCCTCTTATTTTTTTTACAAAGATATTCAAACTACAAATGTGAAGGAAAGTGGTATAATTTTCCTTTCTATACTATAAAATATATTGGAGTAATTTTATATTTATCACAGACAAAAATATTAACAGGATATGTATGCTATATAACCCATCCAGTGTTAAGGAAGAAACATGCCCTAGAGATTACCAGAAATGTATCAAATAAGCCTAATTTACCAATGTAATTTTACCCTGAGTAAACCCAATGGTACCAATGAAATTATACTGGAATACCACTGAAGGAAGACAGGTAAAAGGTTACTGACTGATCTGTATTTTTCATTTAGGTTTCTAATGCATCCCAAAAAGCCCTACATTCCAGAACATTCTAAAATGTTATTCCGGAACTACTTTGACGTCCCACAAAAAACGTTCCTGTTTATTTCCCCTTTTCTGAGTGATTACAAAAACATATTATGTGTAGTAGACCACACTCTTAGATCTGACACATTTTGAAATTTTACCCATACTAGTTTTGTAAACTGCTTTGGAGTTAGAGTTTGTCAAGAAACAATGATTTTTTCTGTGCCAAAAAAATTACAAAAATTAAATATTCTCTTTATTCAGTAAGCCACAGGGCTTTTTATGTCTTCATTAAACAGAAAAAATGGCTTAAAATAATTTCTGGTGAAGAGTTTTCAATCTGCTTTAGTTAGAATGTTAACATTATGGAGAGTATAGTGATAGGTCAACAGGGTAGAAAACAGAACAAAAACAGAAGAATATACCAACATTCTTACATTTCTTGACTCCTACTACAAATCTTTGTTCATTGTGGCACTTGTAAAAGTTCAAGTAAAAAAATAAATTATTTTATTTCAGAATATTATCTATCAATAACATAACTTCACTTTCTAACTTGGTACTTCTTCTATAGCAGAAAAGGTAGTAGAATATATTTTCTTCCAATTCCAAGATAAACTTAATACAATTACACAAGAATAGTCACAGGATGCATCTACAAGAGAAGCTATGTCACTGTAGCAACATACTATGGTGACGTAGTATTAGCAGGCACAAACCACAATGCCACAGCTACATTACAATAGTGATGCACTCTCACACTATAATGCATCACTACAGCAAAGCAGGTGATAAAAGTAACCATGTGGTGCCGGCATGGTGCAGTAGTGGTTGCTATTGTGCCATTATTTAGTACTTTGTAAAGGAAGTGCTAAATGACAGTCCTGCAACAATGGCACCATAGGGGCATCTGTAGATGTGCTCACAGAATAGCAAATACAGAATAGCCTTCATATAAAACCATGTTTTGCTATATATATCCTTCCAAGTCATACCTCCAATTCATGCCAGTTATATCTGGATATGTTTTCACTATTAAGTAGAAGAATGCAAAATGTTAACTCCATTTTTATCAGCGTAGGGCCAAGTCTATATGACTGAAATTAAAGATAATTTTGAGAGTACTTCAAGAATAACACTGGTAGTATCATGAAGCCCTTAAACTTTTATAACAAACATTTCCTTATATTAGTGAAGGAGATATCTCATAATCTTTGTTAGTAAAAATTGTCACTACTAACAAAATGTATATATCCATGAAAAATTCATTTCTGGGATCCTTAAAAAAACTAAAGAGAATAATGGAAAAGTTAAATTCAGCTAAAATAAATCTTGTCCTTTTTAACTTGAAATTATTTTTTTTTCCAGAATTTCTTTGGCCTTTCATCATGAGAACAGCTGACTGAAGATTTATTTTTATTTTGCTAACTTTGATGTTAAATCTTGGATAAGGTTGTGCTTCCTTTATGAGTATTTTTCTTTTTTTTAATTTCAATATTTGTAGCTCAGAATAAAAGCCATAGTAATATCATAGACAAGTACCTAAATATGGACATCTGTTTGTGTAGAGAAATTTATCCTGAAGGTAGTGCATATTTTGAAATTCTCTAAAAACTGTATTTAAAGTCATTAATGATGTGAAAGATGACAGAAAAGCTCTCACTCCAAGACTTGAAAATGGAAGGTTCTGTTGATATTCTTTTAGAGCAGGTTTCAAATTGACACAGAGGAGGAAAGAACAGTGCAGAAAAAGATGGGGAGTTTTAAAGCTGTGACTTAGGAGAATAGCAGGTTTCACACATTAAAGTAAATGGAGAATTGCTCCAGGAAACTACTGTACATTGAGTAATCAAGATAGATGGGAATTTGCAGTCCTAGAGGTTAGTGCCCTTGTGCTATTATTAAATATGGGATTTTTAAATTAGCATTTTGGCTGTAGACAGGATTATTCATCCTAGGGATTGCCTGCAGTATAAGTAGTAATGATCACATAAAGAAGGTTGACCCATGCTTGAGAGATTTTAGTCACATTGCTTAAGGTACTGGAAAGTCAGATACTGTGATAATGAGCATAGTATAAGATCCTATCCAGAAAAGAACAGAGATTTAATCCATTCAAGAGATTGATGTTTAATGTATCTTTTGGGAGGGATTTGAAGTTGCCTGTAATAAATTATGAATTCTGTATCTTAAGCCAGTCATTGTGTATTAATATATTATGTTAATTGACTCCTGGCTTTGGAGAAAAGAAAGAAACCAGGAAAGGGGTGGAGGGACTGACCCTGATATTTACATGTTATGGAAACATTTGGGGAACCATGAAAACCTATTCATTTAAATCCTCAATCCTAGGCCTTTATTGGGTCTTTCAGGCACTAATTCCTAATTTCTAAGACACCCTCTTAAGGAAAAGAGACTGTTAAGGGGAATACTAAGGCAGAAACTATTGGAGAACTCTCTGACACCAAAAGATGGATGATACAGAGTAAGAAAGGCCTAAATCTTAGCTAGGACTGGTATACATATAGTTTTTCCATTATTTCAATAATCATCTCTTGTTAAGATAGAGCAACATTCTGTTGCATGGGCGACTGGTACCTCCTAATACTGGCGGGGCACCAGTGGCCAATTGCTGATGGGCGGGGGAGTCTCCCAGTAGCTGATCGCTGACCAGGGGCCTGGGGGGGCAGAGGGGGGAAAAAGTTGGGGTGGGGGCTGAGCACTCGCATGTGCGCATACTCCCCTCCTATGCAAAAGTCTGTGGGGGGAGGGACAGGGGAAGGGGAAAAGGCCATAGAGGTGTAGGGAGCAAGGCTGGGGCTGGCATTGGGCAGAGATTGGGCTTGGGGCCAGAGTTTGCTGTACCCATGCTGGCATCCACTACCCCCCAGCCCTGCAGTGGCCTTTGATGACTCTCTGCATCGACCCCGGTCTGGCCTCAGGCCCACACCGCCCACGGGGGCCTGGAGCTGAAGTGGGGCCAGCCTCAGCTGCACTGCCAGGTTGGAGGAGACAGCCCCTGGAACCAATGCCCTGCCCTGCCCCATCTAAGTCATTCACAGGAAAAGCCCAATGGCTCCAGCAGAGTAGTGGTGCTGGGGAGCCAAGGGGGGCACATGCCCCCCCCGATCTTTGCACAGGGCAAGGGCAGGCTGCAGCTGTGAGGTCAGCTGGACTCTACCTACTCCTGCCTTGCTGCAGCCTTTGAAAGCAGCACACTGGCATGTATGTCCTGCTGGTGGGTGGGCTGGGTAGTGAGACACATGGTGCTGTGCTGTGTTGCTTTCAAAGGCTGCAGCAAGGTGCGGAGCAGGCAGAGCCCAGCTTTCCTCACAGCTGCAGCCTGCCCTTGCCCTATGCAAAGAAGGTGGGGGAGGGACATGTGTCCCCCTTGGCTCCCTGGTACCATGACTCTGCAAAAGCCACCAGGCTCTGCTTGTTTCATGACCTGGCCTGGCTGGGGCTCCATTCACCATGAATGGGGCTCTGACTAGGCCATGTTGTGGGGCAATCAGAACCCAGTGGCTCATTGAGGGCCACAGTGCATTGGAGCCAAGGGACTGGGGGAATGTGCATTCCCTCCTCAGGCTCCCCTGCAGTGCACACAGCAGCAGGAGCCACCTGGCTTCAATTGCCTCGTGATGTGGCCTGCCCCATGATTTGGCCTGGCCAGGGCCTCATTCTCCATGAATGGGGCCCTGCCTGGGCCAGGTCACGGGACAATCCCCACAGTGCAGCAGAGACCGGGGCAGGGGCAGGAGTGATTTGGCCCTGCCCCTACCCTTCTCCCTACTGCACTGTGGGGGTCTTGATCTTCTCCCACCCCCCCACCAAGCCCAGAAAATAAATAAATAAAGCTTACCAACCTGCCTGCTTTGCTGGGCCAGCTGTAAGCCTTTACCCCTCCTCCCCCACTCCTCTGCAGCAGCCTGTAGTGGGTTGCCTCAGCATTTGGGTGAGCTGAGACCCATTAGCCCCTCCCCCTTTCCCCAGTGGCCGATCACCACCACTGTACTACTAGTCCTTCTCTCAGGGTGGGAGGGGGGGCACAAGCAATCTCAGGGGTGCACATGCACCCCCAAACATTACCAATCTTCGGTTGTGAAAAGGTTGTTCTGGAATACTGTATTAGCCACTTGTCACAGCTCTTGAAGGAAAGTGGATGTATTTTTTTAAGCAAAATTCAAGAAGCTTTAAAGTGAATGTAAGACCAACTATCTTTGAATGATTGTGTAAAAGTTTGCTCTCAGTTATGTTGCTTTAAAACACATGTTCTAAAACACTGATATAGTCCCTCCATACATCAGTTTTCATCCTTCATCTAGTTATATTGGATATAGCATGCAGGGATACAGGTAGGAGGAGAAGGAATCTTATGCAATTCATTATGACATAAGTGGTGTATGTTTGACATAATATGGCAACTGGGTGCACGAATTACATGGTATTATTCCAGTTTTGCAAGTGGAATGCTCTCACTGACTTAAAAACAAAGGTGTTGGGATTCTGAATCTTCAGAAAGAGGCAACAGGTAAACAAAACTGAGTGCTTTTACGTATTTTTGAGATGAGAAACACATACGTAAAATTCCTACAAAAATGTAGGCCACTGTAAAATACACTGACTGATTAAAAAGAAAAAAATAGTCTCTCATTCAAGTTGCATACATTCATTGCTTGTTATTTCATAGATATCATAGATGTTAGGGCTGGAAGGGACCTCAAAGATCACCAAATACAGTCCCCTGCCCCAGGGGCAGGAAGTCACCTAGGGTCAAATGAGCCCAGCAAGTTACACATCCAAGCATTTCTTGAATGAATCCAGAGTAGGTGCCTGCACCGCTTCTAAAGGGAGTCTATTCCAGGTCTTGGGGGCTCGGACAGTAAAGATATTTTTTCTTATGTCCAGACTAAAATGGTCTCAAAGGAGTTTATGACGGTTGGTCCTTGTTTTCATTGGGGCGCTCTGGTGAACAGATGTTCCCCAGATCCTCCCCACATCTTGCTAGGCAGGGCTGTCCCATTTGACTGTTGAAAGTCCAGCGCAAAGTACCCATCCCTTATGTACTTATAAGCAGCCACCAAGTCCCTCCTGAGCCTACGCTTTTCCAGGTTGAAGAGTCCCACGGCTCTCAGTCTCTCCTCATAAGGCCTATTCTCCTCCCCTTTGATCATGTGTGTGGCTTTCCTTTGCACTCTCTCAAGCTTCTCAACATCCTTCTTGAATTGTGGAGTCCAGAATTGGATGCAGTACTCCAACTGCGGCCTCACCAAGGCTGAGTACAGCGGGAGGATGACATCCTGAGATTTACTTCAGAAGTGTCTATGGATGTGAGCCAGGGTTTTGTTTGCTTTATCAGCTGTGATATTGCATTGGTGGCTCATGTTCATCTTGTGGTCACTCATGACCCCCAAGTCTCTTTCAACAGTGATGCTAGCAAGCATAGCACTGCTGAGCCTATAAGTATGCTGCCATTTTTTTTCCCCTTGAAGTGAAGTACTTTACAATTATTGGTATTGAATGTCATCAGGTTTGTATCTTCTCATTTACTAAGTTTATCCAAGTCAGCCTGGATCACTAGCCTGTCCTCAGGTGTGGATGCTATGCCTCAAAGTTTAGTGTCATTGGTGAACTTAGTGAGTGCGCTTCTGACAACAATATCCACATCATTGATAAGGATGTTAAAGAGAACCGGTCCAAGGACAGAGCCTTGAGGGACATCACTGGTCACAGAGTGCCATGATGATTTGCTTCCATTGACTACTACTCTCTGGGTCTAACCTCGGAGTCAATTTCTCAGCCATCAGACTGTGGTGTAGCTGAGGCCACAGTTGGCCAATTTTTCCATGAGATCATGTGACAGCAGATCAAAGGCTTTTTTAAAGTCCAGCTATATGATGTCACTCTCTTCTCCCTTGTCCAGGTAATATGTCACCTGGTTGTAGAAGGAGATGAGATTGGTCAGGCCCCCACTCATGACAAACCTGTGCTGGCTGTCCCTCAGGACACTGCCCTCAGCCAGCTAATCCAGCAGGGTCTCCTTGATAATTTTCTTCAGAATCTTACCAGGAGTTGAGGTCAAGCTGAACGGCCTGCAATTCCTGGGATCTACTTTCTGCCCCTTCTTGAAGATGGGTACCACATTGGCCTTCTTCAAGTCCTCAGGTACTTCACCTGAGTGCCATGAGTTTTCAAATATTTTTGCCAATGGTTGGGCTATGACACCTGCCAGATCCTTGAGTACTGTAGGGTGTAATCTGTCAGGACCAGCTAACTTGAAGGTGTCCAGCCTCTCAAGGTGATCCTTTACTAGATCAACACCAATGCTGGGTATAAATATAGCCTCACCCTGGCCGTCCAACATCTTGCTAGGCAGGGCTGTCCCATTGGACTGATGAAAGTCCAACGCAAAGTACCCATTAAGCAGATTAGCCTTTTCCTGGGTGTTGGTTACCAGCTGTCCCATTTGGTTCAGCAGGGATCCAATGTTACCCTTGCTTTTTTCCAACTCCCTACATATCTGAAAAAGGACTTTTTGTCACCTTTAATATGTGAAGCCAGATGGAGTTTTGTTGCAGCCTTGGCTTTCCTGATGCGCTCCCTGCAGGTACAGACCAGTGATGAGTACTCTTTCTTGGTAGTAATTCCAGCCTTCCATCCTTTATAAGTCTCTCTTTTGAGGTGTAGAAAGTCCTCAAGTTGCCTGCTGAGCCAAGGGGGTTGCTGTGCTACCCTTCCTCCAAGATGGGATGTCCATCCCTTGTGCTGTCAGGATCTCTCCTTTGAGGAGCAACCACTCATCTTGGACTCCTCTTGATGTTGAGTCATTGTCCTTTAGGGCCTTGACAATGAGCCTCCTGAGCTTGTCAGAGTCAGCTTTCCTGAAGTTGAGGACTTCCATATTGCTGACTGATTTGCCAGGTTTGTGATGGATATTAAAGGCGATCAGCTCGTGGTCTCTATCGCCCAGATTTACATCGATTCTTAGGCCACTGATTAGGTCATCCCCTTTGGCCAGTATCAGGTCCAGTAACACTTTACCTCTCATTACCCCATAGGCTTCTTGAGTCAGGTAGAGCTCATCCATGCACGTGAGAGAGCTTTGTAACTGATTGATTTGGCCAAGTGCTCTTCCCATGAGATGTGTTGGTAGTTAATGTCTCCAATGGCAACCATTCACCAAGAGTGTGCAACCTCAGCCAGTTCCCTGGCAAATTCCTCGTCTTGCTCTTGTTTCTGGTTAGGAGGTCTGTAATAAACTCCTACCATGATGTCCCCTATGCCAGGTTCCCCATGTATTTTAACCCATAGAGACTCCAGTCATTCATCCTGGGTGCCAATATAAATTTTCAGGGACATGTAGCTGTCCTTGACATCGAGAGCTACACCCCCACCCCTTTTATCTGTATGATCTCACCTGTACAGGGTATAGCCATCTATATCTGTGGCCCAGTCATAGGAGGAGTCCCACCAGATCGCCATTATCCCTATGAGGTCATAGTCATTCTTATTTAGCAAGAGTACCAGTTCCTCCTGTTTATTCCCCAAACTCCTGGCATTGGTGTACAGAAGCAAGTGTCCCATTGTGGGCCTCTGCCTTCCTCACAGATTGTTCTGGGGCTAGGCTAGGGGTGGGTTCCCTTAAGTTCCATAGCCTCCTGGATTTACAAGGGTTGCCCACTGGGCTTGCAGTGGCTATAAACCCCTGAACCCCCGGCCGGCTTAGTTTAAAACCCAGTTGAGCAGGTCAGCCAATCTGGCTGAGAAGAGCTTCCTCCCTAGTGGAGTGATGTAGAGGTGGTCTGTCCCCAGCAGAACACTGCCTCTCTCACTGAAGAGTGGACTGTGATCATGTAAGCCAAAGCCTTCACAATGACACCAGCACTGCAGTATTTGGTTGACTGCCTTGACCCATCTATCCCTCCTCAGCCCATGACCCACAACCAGAAGAAGTGAGGAAAAGACCACCTGCACCCCAAACCACCTAAACCCCAATCTCAGAGCCCTGTAATCGCTCTGCCTGGGATTGCTCTAAACTGTGTGATTCATGCCCACATGAACAAGGAGCATAGGGTAGTAGTGGGAGGGCTGGATAATCTTTCGGATCCTCTCTGCTGTGTCCCAGATGCGGGCCAGGGGGAAGCTCATGGATATATGTATCTGCCAGTAAACACATCCTTGTCTAGTTCATTGCTTATCCCTCTGTAAATCTCTGGTAAGGGACTTGGGGAGCCTTGTTCTCTTTCAGTGTTTAAATGGACCGCACTAATTTAATATTGGTTGGACAAGCAAGGCAAATGCCCTGGGTGTTAAGAGGAGGGGTGACAGAAAACGGGGAGGGAGTGCCTCACCCTTCCTTCCTTCACTCAGTGTACTTTTCATCTGCAGGAAGTAGACAGAGAAGGCAGTGATGTGCAAGGTGTTCTTGGAATCACAGTTTTGTAGAGTGGCGGTGGAGCTTACGGCTTCTGGAAGCAGCATTTTTTGCCACTGAAATCAGCCTTTTCTCTTTTTTTTTGCCTTGTCATGGGTTTGGTGACCAAAAAAAAAAGGTGTGTAGGGGGGAAGCAGTGAACTCCACTTCCCAGAATTTCTTGCACTACATGGCACAGACTGCCCATGCTGTTGCCTGCTGCTGCTCTTTCCAGCTGCCTCATGCAGAAGCCAGAAGGTACAATGGGAGGTGGGAAGAGAAGAGTGAAAGTTCACAAATCACATACCTGAAGAACTGCACTGCTTTGTGTTGTTTAGTAATTGGTTGTTTTCTGTTATTGCTGCCCTCAGTGACACAAAGGCACTAGGTGAAGCCTGATCCTTGTCATGTCCACTTAAAGGCCACTGGTCATTTTGGTGAAAATGCCATTTTTTAATAGAAATATCTATGCATGTGAGTTTAGAAATATCTAGTGTGTTGAACACCTTCAGTTTCTACAAGGTTAGATTTTTCATGAGTGAAAGTCAGTCACATTTGCAGGCCTCAGCAACCCTGAAAATCCCTAAAACTGGGTTTCCCAAATGTGGATTTAACATAGTGGGAGAATTTGAATTTTTTGCCTAAATGACATGCCTTATACAGCATTAAGATTAGGGACATGGGCAGGAGTGGAGCTCACTGTCTCAACAATCAGTCCACTATACTGTGCTTCCATGAGTCAAGTTTAATGGTATGTGACAGATCAATTAACAAAAAAGAAACCAAGATTTGTATGACAGCTTGGTTGTTTATGCAGTGAAATGACATGTGTACACAATGTAACAATTTTCATGCTTAATTTATTGTTGTTGTGAGAATTAGATCAGCTTGTTTAAATGATATTGATTAGATGTTCAGAGAAAAATAGATTAAACTGTTTTGACTATGCAAATAATAGCCCTGATTCTAAAAAGGAATCTGTGGGAAGGAGCATAAAGATCAGTCTGTGTACTTTATTTTGTATGACTGGGGTAGCACTAGGATACAGCAAGACCTCTGGGAAGGTTATAATTTTGGAGGTGCAGAGGTACTCATAGAATGTAGTGACTAATACAAAAATGTTGATCTCTTCTTCCATCTGAGAATCATTTTTACCTTAGACTGACTCTACACATACATATAAGCTCTTTGGATAGTCCTCTTCCAGTGAGGCAGAAACAGGATTGCTTTGTCAAGATGATCTATATACCATGATGATCTAGACTGAGAATGACAGTTTAATGTCTCCATTAGGTCTTCGTGGAACAAAGCAGCATATTTAGATGCCTACCTGAGACCTCATTGCCTATGTTCTGAGACCAAGAATTTGTACATGCTGCTGCAATGGTGGGTCCCACTACTAGGGGGACCCTTGTTAGACCATAGGCCTGCTCTACACTCATAACTTCACTGGTGAGGCTGCTCTAGGTACATTCCCAGTGACTGCCCATCAGAGACAGAGGACTTCAGAGCAGTTATAGGGGAATAAGTCTGGAACAATATCACTCATGTGTCTTTTTCTCTTTAGTTCAATGGATAAGAGACACATCTGGGATATGGGGAAGTTGAGTTCAACTATTTCAAAGCATATTTAAATGTTTATATGAATATTTATATATAGGAGTACAGTTTCAGCAGCAGAGCCTGAAAAAGCCTGGAGAGGGTCCTGGGCAAACAAAGAGAAATGCCTCATCATAGTTAAGAATTAGGAGTCAAATTAACTTTGACAGGTATATTAGGCCCCACTTCGTATTTTTACATTTATACTTAGCAGCTGAGGTTAGCAGCTAAGTGGTTTCCCACTTAGATTGATGGCTTCTCTTACATCTATTTTTTAGTTTATTTGCAAATTATAGAAGATGGTCAGAAAAGACTGACATAATGTTGGGGGAAGAAAACAATCTGTTTGTGGATCATATACAGTAACATGTAACACATGGGCCATTTTAAATGCATTTTAAAATGACAGATGTCCAGACAAACAAGTCCGTTCAGAATGGTTTAAACCTCCTGAAACACATCAAAAGTATCATTAGCTATTATTTTGAACTATTTCTCTGTGAACAGGTTCACTGTTATGTGCAAACAAAAAGTTTTCAGTATCTGGTCAGTCCTCTGGGTTGCTACACTTCAACACTCCTCACCTTCTCCTACCCCAACCCTTGCATGACCACTGGCTGTTCTGATACTGGTCACTGCTTGGGTGGATGGGGAGGGTACCCCTGTTTCTAGTTAAGGAATAATTAACAATCCAATTCACATTGATGGATCATGGAATTCACTGTACTGCCTACTGTGCAATGTCTTAATTTTTCCTCATTTAGTAATTGACAGGTGTTTACCATTAATGGTGGACACACTTGTTGTCACTGGATTTAGGACCCAGCCCTTAAAACTTTGTTCTGGGTGAGCACAACCCTCAGACTAACCATGACCTTTCCATTTTATAATAAGCAAATTTATTAATACACAGTGATAACAAAAAACAAACAAAACAAGAAAAATAATCAAGTATGTATATCTACCAAATCCTAGGGCTATCATTAGAATCGAAGTACATCTGGCCAGGACACAGGCTCCACTCTGAGGCTCTCTCTCTTAAGTTTCAGATGCCAGCAGTCTGGAGGTAGGATGCCGAGGCCCACAGCCTCTTGCAGTGGGGTGTATGACACGGGCTGCTGGTATGCCTTCAGTTCATGGTGGCCTCAGAGACCCTTCCCAGGGGATGAGGAGAGGGATGGGGACCCTTTCAGGGAAAAGAAGGAGGAGTGATGGGCAGGAAAGGAAGAGAAGGAGGGACAGCAAGGAGAGACAAGGAGGGACCCTTTGTTAATTTCAAGTCTCTGCTTTTGTATTCTCCTTCCCTTCTGATTACTCCTAATGACTCTTCATCTGTGGCTATCTCTGGTTGGTTGTCTCTCTGTGGCTACACATCACATAGCCTTACAGGCCTTCTCCTAATTTGGTCTGTTTCCCCCAAAGCTGGACTCAGGCACCCATGCTGCTCTGGAGCCTTGTAGTTGGTGTTCATGGTCCCCTCCAAGCTGCATAAGCACATAACTGTGCATGCTTGAAAACCATGCCATGCACAAACTTCTTAATGCTGCGCACCTGCCCAGAGAGCATCTGGGCTGTGTCTTCTCCCAGAGGAGCTGGGCAACAAGCTGAGCATGGTGGAGGCACCAGGGCCAGGACATGTGCTTCCCAAGGACATGTGCTCTTGGAGGCGAAGCGGGGACAGGGCCTGGTGTTGGGGGCTGGTGCTGGGGAACTGCTCCACCTCCCAGCCCTGGCCCCATGTGCCTCCTCACTCCCAGAAGCATGGTGAGTTGTGGACAGAGACTGGGGGCTGGGGCTGGGGCTGGGGCTGGGGCTGGCACAGGCACAGGCTCTACCAGTGTTGCGAAACTGCTTCACTCCCCAGCCCCGAGGCCACATGCCTCCTCGCTCCCAGAGGCAAAGGACCTATGCAAACAATATGTGGACTTAAAATGGACTGTTAGTGAGAACTGGGACAATAAAGACCTTTGAAGACATGGTTACCTACATACTACAATGATAAAAATTTAGTGAACTGTTATTACTTGTTTACGTCTGTACTACTTTCCAGGCATCTAGTGCAGATTGTGAAAGAGGGTTTAGCCTTATGAAGGCAATGAAAACAAAGTCTAGAAATTGTTTAGAATTTGATAATCTGGACAAACTGATGCTAATTAAACTTCTGTTAGCCTCAAGAACGACTCCTTCCCTTTGTCTCTCTCACTTAGTTACCTCTGCAGTGAGGTGAATTTGCTCAAAATGGTGAATGCCTTGTGATATTTCATGGTACCACTGGGGATGATTTGGTGCTCAAGTCTCTCAAGTATTGGTATTAATAACACATATCTTCAAACTGCCCTTCAGCGTGAGTTGGGAGCATAGGACCCATGTAAGAAGTTAGGCTAGTTGTTAGGCATCTTTGTGACGTGTCCAGACCTACAAAACTGGTATTATATGTGCATGGCTTCAAAGCTGGTGCTGTTTGCTTGATCCAAATTGCTATTATTCATTCTTCAGTCCTTCCAGTTGATATAGATGGTTTTCAAAAGACATCACTGATGGTAACATTCCAAGACCTTCAAGGGACACTGATACATGTGATACTGGAGGCTGCTGGAACATGTTAATTTCCACTCGATTAATCAAATCTGCTCTGAGGTGCTGGAATTACAATACACTGGAGCAGGCTCCCTGGACATGCATAGGAGTCCTGAAGGTAGTACAAAATGTAGCATTATATATACTGATATTCACGTTGTAAGACTATAACTCTAATTACCTGGGACCTGTACTGGATTCCACAAAACTGTTCAAGGTCCTTGTGCTAACCTGTAAATAATATATAATGTATTTCCTCTTTCCTCAGGCATTATTACTGTAAATGAGGCCAATGGAGATGTCTTAGCTGGTGTTCTCTATAAAAGTGGATGGTGTACTCTGAAAGGCTGTTCTTTGTACTTCCTTATGTTCCCTCAAGTTTATGAACCTCCTGTATATGCTGCAAAGTCCATCTTTTTCATTTTCTTTTGTGTATTTTCTTTATATCTGCTGGTTGATAGCTATGTGTTAATACAGGATAAGCAGTCTTCTATTATATGCGGGTGAAATTTAAAGTACTAGGATGGGTAACTAAAAATAAGATGCCTATAAAAGAATTAGTTAATTAATTAAATTGAATATATATATATTTTTTGTCTTGGGAATAAGATTTTTTTTCTATCATAAATATTGATAATTAATATAGTCAGATATGAACTTATCTGCTCTTTCAGGTTCTTGAAGCATATTGTGATTGCATGTATATTGGTGCAAATAAGTGCAACTTTAAAAGAGACATTCTGCATTTATAGAAGCATAACAGATAAGAATATGCCTATGCATATATTCTGTTTAAGCCAACATGCTGCGACTAATGCATTTAAATAAACTAATCCATCACACATGCCAACCGCCACACTATATTGCACTTCCGACAAAAGAAATGTTCAAGACACGAAAATGGAACCTTTAAAAATGGCACCATCAAATTACTATAATCAATTTTTAACATTGTTTAACTTCTCCAATCACAAAAAATAATTATATACCTTTTCAAAAAGTCTGTGAATTAAAATAGTCTGTCACTCATCTTCTGCTTTTTCTTTTTTCTACATGATCTGTTTAATTGAAATAGTTTAATGTTAAATTACTTTCAAAATAAAATGAATAAAAGCAGAATGTAGTTTGAATGAGATAGGGAATCTGTCATCATGACCCAGTAGTGCTATTTTACTTCAATTACAGGCATTTTAACATTTGGTAAATGCTCTTCACAGTAAATATTACACCAATTCAGAAAGTCAGTACATAGTATATAAATACAATTTCATAGAAAGGTGTATAGGGCCTAAACCCATGACCTTCTACGTGACTCCTGTCTGAAATAAAGTTCTCCATGTGCATGGAAATCCACTAAAATGGAATATGTCTAGACATATAGTCTGCATGATATTTTTATTATTTTTATTGTTATATATTACCAAATCCTCAAGATCAGATCATCTCCTCCCATATCAGATCATATACAGATTTAATATAGAGAGATACAACCAATACCCTGAAATATCCATAAAAAGAAATATCCTTCTTCCATCAACCTTATCAGAGATATCCATCTATCCATCTGCCTACAACCTTATCAGGAGCCACCCACCAGCAGGGACTCGGGGGAAGTCTGTTCACCAGGGCCCCCCTTGGAGTCACTAGGAACAATGGCCACAAGCTGAGGGAGGATAGGTTTAGGTTAGATATTAGGAAGAACTATTTCACTGTAAGGGTGGCCAGAGCCTGGAATGAGCTTCCCAGACAGGTGGTGCTCTCACCTTCCCTGGAAATCTTCAAGAGGAGATTGGATAGGTACTTGGCTGGGGTCTTATGACCCCTCCCACCCTCACTGCTCCTTCCTGCCCATGGCAGGGGGTCAGACTAGACGATCTGTCTAGGTCCCTTCCAACTCATGATTCTATGATTCTATGATCAACAGTACTCAATTAACCAAAGTCAATGTCCACAGGAATCTTGTGTTCTTTTCTTCTATTCCTTTCAGTCTTTGATAGATCCTTTATGTTTCTTTTTGTCACTGTTAAGCTGATGTGTTTCTTCATAATTCTTTTCCCTAGCAAACTGCATAATATAATTTTCTATATCTTCTACTCATCTCAGCTTTTAAATTTTAAATTAATTCCAAATTTGATCTTAAGTGTTAGCTCACAGAACAGGAGTGGGCAATTATTTCAGCTGGAGGGCTGCTTAATGAGTTTTGATGAACTGTTGAGGGCTGCAAAGACAGCCCTGCACTTTGACAGGTGCCCCACCCCCGGTCACCATCTTGGGACTGGAAGTCCCCCTCTAGCTCCTGACCTTTGCCACTGGAAGTTCCCCTTTTTGCCCCTGGAAGTACTCCATTTGAGAGAGGAGTGTTGCCAAAGAATTCATAGATTTCATAGACATTACGGCTGGGACCTTGAAGATCATCAAGTCCAGACCCCTGCCCCAGGGGCAGGAAGTCATCTGGGATCAAAGGAGTCTCATGGCTCTCAGCCTCTCTTCGTAAGGCCTATTCTCTTGCCCTCTGATCATGCACATGGCTCTCCCTTGGACTCTCTTAAGCTAGTCGACATCCTTCTTGAACTGTGGAGCCCAGAATTGGATGCAGTACTCCAACTGTGGCCTCACCAAGGCCGAATACAGCGGGAGGATGACATCCGGAGATTTACTTGAGAAGCATCTATGAATGCAAGCCAGGGTTTTGTTTGCTTTACCAGCTGTGACATTGCACTGGTGAGATCCTTCCCATCTTGGAACCAGGAAAAAAACCAAACCCTTCCCTGCCCGATCTCTCAGAGCAGACAGCATGAGCAGCCACAAATAAATGGGGGTGGGGAGATCTGGGGTGCTGGGCAAGTTGTGGGAGGGTGGGGGTGTGTGGAATCCAGGCCATCAGTGAAGGAAGCTGGGGGGGATTGTTTACACCAAAGTGTACTCTACAATGGCTACTCCTTACTGTAATGTGGACTGAGTAGCATGGATTACAGATAATCCTGCCCTGGAGTTGCATAATTTTGAGCCACATAACAAGTGCTTAAAAAGCAGCTTCAGGTGTTAATGAGTGGACAATCCAGGGGTGAAGAGCTCCAGGAGCTGTCCAAAATCACCCTGTAACAAGGCCCTATGTTTCAAACAAGTAACTGAACTGTACACCTACTGTAGCACCAAAAGAAGAGGTACCGTGTCTAATCCTCTTTGCAGCTCATCTGTATGTAACACAGTTATTTAGGATTTATGTTAGTGAGGTGAATACCATACTACATGTAACTGAGTTCACTGGCTAGAGGCAAGGATCTGGACTCATCAGGAGCTTCTGGAAAACATCTCTTGTACACTTTGAGTTTCTAATGGGAGAGTGATATTTCTCTGATTAGAAATCTAATGTGTGTCCATATTCTCTGTAATCTACTGCATCGTAAGTGTTAGTGGAGGCTTCAAGCATTTTGGGGCTTGATCCAAATCCAGCAATTCAAATGGATTTCAAATTAGATCCTAGTTGCAGATCTGGTCAAATGCCCTACAATAGGAAACCCAATACTGAATCAAGAACTTCAGGTAAGGATATGGACTTTTTCTTTTAAATCTAGAAAATCATCAGCTATGATTTCCAAGATATTCATGGTAATTCATCTGTACATGATTGTCTTCCAAAATGTATGATCTGTTGCTGAGTCTGACTTAGCTATGGGCTGTTCACCAATATGTGGTAGAAGAGTAGGCAGAACTTTCACACCAGCCATTGTGGGATCTCTCATGATGTCTTTTGTGGACATCTTCTCTTCCATGGGTTTCTGTGTTTGAAATGAATGGCTGTTAATTGGCATCCATTAATGATAGGTAGAGACTGGAAGAAGAGAAGGCCACATCCCAGCACAGATTCTACTTGGAACAAAATATTTATGAAAAAAAAAATGTAATATGTGTTATGTTATCCTGCAACCACTGGAAAAAAACAAATAGACAAATAATAACAAAAGTGAATGTCATTATTGTTACTATTTTGAAAATTATATTGTTTCTTACAACCTTTCTGCTACCTATGTATTCATTGTAAGAGAAGCTCAGTGCTTGTGGAGATCCAGGATCAAGGCTAGTGCATTAAGTATCATTAAGTGTCTCCAAACAGAAGGAGGGAGGGAGGGAGTGGTTTAGTGACCTAACGCTGACATCTGCAGAGAATTGATATTTTCCAAGTCTTCCTTTCATGTGTATAGAATTTGGATCATAAATGTATGTTTCAGCAAGCATCTTTTATCTTCAATTCCCCTTACTTGAGCACCACCGGAACCTGATATTTGTTTTCTTAGTCTTTTTTCTTTTTTGTAGCATAAGCTGGAGATAAAATGTACTAGTTTCAATTTATAGAAGAAATTTCTCTTATGAATTTATTTATAAACAAGTAATTATGTCCTAGTGCTATCACTAATAATTCACATGGATGGCCCTGGGTGGATCTACACAAGATGCTAAATGCACAGTAAACTAATTCTACAGTGCATTAGCCTATCACAGCTGCTCTTCTAATGCACTAATGCTTCTACTGTGCATTAGTGTCACTAAAAAGGCATGCACTAGCACTACTGTGCATTGTTATTATTTCAGATACAAATCTTAATGTGCAATAACTGCAATGCATTAATACATGTGTAGAAGCACCTCCCATGTACGCATTCATACAAGCGTACACATGCATCTTGCAGTGTCCCAAAGCCTTTTGAGACATTGCAAGAGGCACATAAGGGAACAAGAAAATGTCCCCCACACTGCCAATTTGCAGTGTGGGGGCAAAATTAGACCCCTGGATATCCAGGGGTCAAAAGAAAATGTGGCAGAAAAAAGAGGAGATGCCTTGAGGTAACTGGAGGCTTGGTCCTCCACAGAAATGCTCTGGTAGCCTGCCAGAGTGTCTCTGTGGTTGCCCCTTTCCCCGGTGCTGAAGCACACTGCCTGCAGCGACTGGGACCTGGGCTCCATGCTGGGTAAGTAGGGGATGGGAAGAGCTAGAGGAGTGAGGGGGACTACTGAGGGTGCAGGGGACCATGCAGGGGTAGATCGAGAGGGGTAGGTCCACTGGCCACCTCCCTACATTGCTCCAGCTCCCCCCACTTACTTCAGCTGTCCAAAAGCACACATGCCAAGCCCCATGCTGCACCACACTGTACCAAGCTGGGCCACAGCAGCATGCTCTGGCAGAGGCTACACGGATACCTGGCAGCTGAAGCCGTGCTGCATTGACCCCCACCATGCAAAGTGGCTGTGCCATGAGGCCAAAAGTGCAGCTGCTGTTGCTGGTAAGCTGTGGGGGGTTGGAGCCAGGTGGCAATCAAGTGAGGAGGCTGCAGCTGGGTGGGGAGTACTTAGGTGGGCTGCAGCCGGGTGGGGAGCATGTTGTAAGTGTTGGAGCCAGGTGGGGGGTAGTGAGGAGGCTGCAGGCAGGGGGGGAGTGTGTGAGAGGACTGGAGCTGGGTGGAGGGTTGTGGGGGCTTCAGCCAGTAGGGGGCATATGGGAGGGGTTGCAGCAAGATGGGGGTACATGGGGGGCTGGATCTGGATGGGGGACACATGAGGGGTGCTGCAGCCAGGTGGGGGGGTGAGTAAGAAGGCTGCATCTGAGGAAGAGTGCATGGGGGGCTGCAGCCAAGTGGGGAGGCTGGAGATGAGTAGAGAGGTGTGCAGGGGGCTGCACCTGGCCACAGGGTGAGCAGGGGGGATGGAGCCAGGCATGGGCCAAGTGGTGGGCTGTAGCCAGGCAGGGAGGTGAGTGGGGGGCTGCACCTGGCTGCGGGACAAGTGGGAGGGGCTGAAGCCGTGTGGAAGGGGCAACTAGCGGACCCACCCCTCTGCCCCTCATGGTCCCCCACACCCTCAGTAGTCCCTATCACTCCTCCAGCTCACCCCACCCTCTACTTACCTGGTATGATGCCCAGGTCCCAGTTGCTGTGACCCCTGAGGGGGGGCAGTCCATGAGGTGTGCAGGGGAGCTGCACCCTGTGAGGGACCCACCCTCCTGAGCAGCCCACCCTCATAGCCCCATCCAGACCCATGCTCCTCCCACAATCCCCCCCACAAACCCCACACTGCCAAGCTACCCCAAGAACCCCTCACCCACATTCCTGGTCCTGTGGGGAGGAGTGAGGGGAATGGGGTGGAGGGTAAGTTGTGGGTTCAGAGTGAGGGGCAAGGGCAGGGGCAGGGCATTGGCATATCAGTGCTGCTCAATGCTGCACATCCTAGTGAGCAAAAGGGGTAGAGCATCTCTGATTTTTCTATGACAGAGAAGCCCAAAGTCAATGCCAAACTGTATAAATAATTAGAATTTATTTTATTATGAGGATGGAGGCACTGGTAGTCTTACAAGTTGCTTTTCAATTGCAAATATATCAATAAAACATTGCCCAACTGATCTCTCTCTCACTCTCTCTCTATCAATCTAATGGTCTTTTGTTGTAATTATGGAGGAACATGGATTTTGGGGTATTTTAAAGAGTGAATTTGGGATTTTTCTTCAGAGATTTTGCAGGTTTTAAATAGGCAACACTGGAATTCCTGCTAGTGTGGCAAGTGGTAGGACACAGGCAGAAGAGCCTGCTTAGGGCTCGCACCTGGGACACAGCTGGAGGTGGCTGACTGGGGGCCAGGGCAGGGTCAGAATGACTGGGGGGCCACTTGGGGCCAGGAGGACATGCTTTGACAGTTCAAAGCAGGCCACTACATGGAAACATCTTCTGGGTAATAGTTGCCCAGATGGCTGGGCAGAAGCACGCTTGGACACAGTGCCACACAACGGCAACTGTGCATCTGTAGGCCATTGGCAGCTGACTCAGAAGGGCTGGTGCCTCTAGTGGCTGTGAAGTCTCCATCCAGGTCTGGCAGGCACATAGTCTTGGGGCCACATCCTATTGCAGGTGGCAGCAGTTCACAGCCAGGCAGCAGCCCCCACTGCCAGACTGCTGCAATGGGTAGTGGGTGCAGAGAACTCCCAGGGTTGCTTCAGCAGTCCAGCTGGCACTAAGGCTAGTGTCCCCATATACCAAATGGCCGGTCCCCAGAAGCTCCTGAGAGCTAGTATCCCTAAGCTACTTGCCAGGGCAGCTTTTTATATTGCTGGGGTCAGCACAGGCTAGCTTTTTATTCTTCTGGGGCCAGCATAGGTGCTAGCCCTGGGCTCTAGCTCTCCCTGGCTGCAGACCTGGGAGGAGCTGAGCAGGGTTATTTTGTCTCAAGTGGAACGATTTGCCTCACACCAAAGTGCATGTCCAGGCACATAATTTGCACCTTTTCTATTTGCGCTGCTGCAAGTGCACATGCTTGCATGTGCAGATGTAGCCCATGGGTTATTTCTTGTTATACACACACTGTTCTAGTTAGGGTGAAAGATATTGAGGGGTAAATATTCAGAACTTGATTATCTTGCCATACCAATTTAACGTCTACATATCTATTTGGCTTTAAAAGAGTTATTATAGTATTACACCGATTTTAAGTAGAATCTAAATTGGACCTTCATACTCAGAGGAATGTTGATATGTTTTCCTAGAATCTTGAGGAAACTATATAGCTCTGTGCACCATATATTCTAGAAGAAACTGTAATGTGTTTGTTGAGAAATGGAGTACTTGAGAACTTTGAGAAACTGATTTTGATATTCAGTCTTTAATGTATTTCTGGAAGATATCAGGTTCATGGATAATGGTGAAAGAATCTGCACAGAAATAAGACAGACAAAACCAAAGTTCTCCCCACCAAAATATAATGTTTAAGTGTCTGGCTCATGTATTAGACTACAAGGAAAAGTCCTTTCTTGACTGTAATAACACTAAAAGTTCAAACAAAAAATATTGGCAGGGAAGCCAAAGAAGCTCTTACATTCATTTATGACCCTATAGACTGTGTTTGTTCAAACACTTTAGGAAAAAAATACTGTAGTTATCTTTGCATGAGGTATTTTCCAGGATATAGATGATTAAAGACCTAATCCTGTGATAAATCTCTGCAGGAAGACCTCTTGAGACTACCTGGAGCCTGCATGGAAAATGTTTTTTCTATGCATGGTTAATTGCAAGAATAGAATCTTAATATCTGCACCATCTATTAATTTGGGGACCATATCCTTTAGACAACAAATATATATTTTGTCTGTTCTATGGAGAAAAAAATCATTTATTAAAACTTTTGATGATCAATTTTACATTTAGAGCAGGATTAGGCAACTCCTGTCATGCATGCCAGAGCATGGCGTTCAAAGGCACGCACACTTAGCATGCTTGCTTTGGGAAAGGGACCAGGATTGCACTGCCACAACAAGGTTTGTGTCTTCTATAGTTCCCCTGCTATCTGCTCCTGGCATGCCTACATCTTAAAGTTGAGGTTGCTGGGTTATTTTGGCATTGACCAAAAATTTTGCTGAACCCTAATTTAGAGTATTAACATAGATACTTATATCTTTTTGTGGATGCATTCCTAATAGTTTAAATGAAAAACTAATGATTGATGAGTTTATATATATGTATAAAATATTAGGCCTGTGCGAAGCAGCAAGTATTTGCTTAGGATTCAGTGGTTCGATTTGGAGATTCAATTCACTGCCCAATTTCATTCAGCCAAATCACATCCAAAAGATTCAGCACCACTTTGACGCTGGTTTGGAGATTCGGCCATAGACTAAACAGGCATCTGACACAGCTGCCTCTGGCTGTTAAGTCTGTTGGGGTTGGGGGAGGGAAGGGGTATTCTCCACTTGTGCAGCTGGGGTTGGGGGGTGCAGGATGTGGGAGTGGGGACTCTGCACTGCCGCTGCTTGCCAGATGGCATGGCAGGGTGCGTGAGAAAGACAGATTGGGGCTGGGACAAGCTACACAGCTGGGGTGAGGGAGGGGGAGGGGACTGGAGGAGCATGGGATGAGGACATGGCAGTGCTGGGAGTGGAGATTATGCCTTGCTGTTACTTGCCAGCCAAGGTGGGGGGTGCAGGATGCAGGAGCGAGGACTCTGGGGAGCCGCCACTTGCCAGCCGGTGTAGAGCATAGGGATGGGTGCTGCCACTGTTTGCCAACTGGTGCATGGGCGCAGGATGCAGGTGTGGCAGCTCTGGGAGCAGGGGCTATGGCTTGCTGTCGCTTGCCCCCTTCCACCTGGAGTAAGCCATGCATGCATTCTGCTCCTCACCTCCCCTCCCAACCCAGCTGGGTAAGTGGCAGTAGGGTATAGCCCCTACTCCAAGCCCTGCCATGACCACATCCTACACCTTCCCATACTCCCTTCCCCAAGTAACATACCCCCCTGCCCCACCTTGGCAGCTAGTTCCAGCCCCAGCCCCAATCCCTCCCACTCCCATGGCCCTGTGTCAGCTGCCTGTTTAGTCCATGGCCAAATCAAGAAATCTTTTCTGAATCTTTTTCGGAATTAATTCAGATGTTTTGAATTGACTTGGAGCTTTTAAATGGTGTCCTGATTTGATTCAGATTTGGAGATTTGGTCCCTGAATCAGGCCGAATCTCCTCCAAATCGAATCGACTACTGAAGCTTTGCATGGCCGTATAAAATATGTATGCATATGATAATATAGTATATGGAATATGTCTATATAATTTACAAATACAGCAAATTCCTAATATTCTCTTTGTATATGACCTGTTACTGTTTAAAATAAACCAATCTATGAAATTAAATTTAAAAATACAAGTTTTTTCTTTCTTCAGCCCAACTGATAGTGGCTATACACCAAATTCCAGAATCATTTAAATATGATTAGATGATTTATCCAATATCAGTTTTTGTGGCAAAAATAAATGTTATGCTAAATATATTCTGTTAAGATTCAATGTTATACTCAAAACCAGTTGACTTCAGGCATATTGGTTTTGAGACCCTGACATTACATCCAGAAATTTTTAAAGTCTTTAACTGATTCCCATTTTTCTTTCCTTACTGTTCTTATATTTTAAATTGTTTCTGCTTGACACATTAATGCAACAGTTTATTTAAATTCAGTTAGTATACCAACGCAAACACAGTATTTTCTACCATGAAGTGCCAGGCTCTGTGAAATTAAGAAGCACTTGGTTTTATATGGTGTTAAGTACCCCAACAGTGTGGGAATACTGCCAATTTCCACTTGAAGCTAAAATGATTACCCCCAAAATGATTGGGGTATCTAAATGATTACCCTAAAATATTAGAAAATAATAAATAGTAAAAAATAAAGATAAATTTTGTGTGTAAATAACAAGTGTGCATACAGGCATGCATACATGCACCTCATACAAAACAGTTAAAAGTAGCACATAATATAAATATGGCTTCCTGGCACTACCAATGGTGCTAATCTGATGACATTTATATTAATTTCTAAAACTTATGTTGTTTGATAAACTCCATACATTGAGCTTGCAATATAAAGGCTGTTTTCCAGTTCAAAAAGCATTGTTATACCCCTATATGCTCTCTTTTGTGTATGTCTTTATTGAATTGTGGACAACCAAAATGGAGACAATATTCTAGTACAGATCTTATCAGTGCTGTTTACTGAAGCAAGTTCTTTATCCTACTTCTCCTTGATACATCTCATATTATATAACCTTTTTGGCATCCTTTTATCTACAGGAGATGGTGGATATTGCAGCTTATGACATAGATGGGTTGCAAGGTTTCATGTGAAGACATAGTCCAATCTGAGAGTTATATGATCTGTGCCAGCGGTTATAATTCTATATGTTATGCTTGGGTGGTTCTGGAGTTCCTATGGGCTCTTTTCTCTTTAAGCTGTTGATGGCACAAATTTGCAGGTGACACAAAACTGAGAAAGACTGAAAACGTTTTGGAGAACAGCAATTTAGAAGGACCTGGACAGATAAACGCTAGGTTGAAGCCAACAGAATGAAGTTAAATGATGACAAATGCAAAATACTACACCTTCAGTAGAATAATCAAAAATATAACTAAAAATGGGAGATGCCTGATTGGATGGCAATACTATGAAGAAAAATCTGGGAGTCTAGATAGCTTAAAGACTCAGCATGAGTGTGCTGTGTGATATACTATACAGCTGCACAAAAGGTGAATGTAATTTTGGAATGACTCGATAGCAGGAATTAGTGCAAGACCTGGGAGGTGATAGTGCCTCTGTACTTGGCACTGGTTGGGGCTCATCTAGAGTATTGTGTGAAGTTTTGGGCTCCACATTCTAAAAAGGACATGGAGAGTCAGAGAGGGTCCAGAGGCAGGAAACAAAAATGATAAAGGGCTTCAAAGGTAAATCATATGAGGGGAGGTTGAAGGAAATAAGTATTTCCAACTTGCATAAAAGGTGCTTAGAAGGGGATAGCAGGCTTCAAATACCTTCAGGGCTGCCATAAAGAAGAGTGAAAATACCTTTTCTCTCTTGCTTCAGAAAGTAGGACATAGACCAATGGCTTCAAGTTGTATCTAAAATTTAGATTTGATCTCAGGAACCATTTTTTCACTTTTAGAACACTGAGGCAGTGGGACAAACTGGAGAACTTGTGGAATCTCCATCACTGAAGGTGTTCAAGCAGAGTATGGACAGGTATTGGTCTGGGATGATTTAGAAGTAGCTACGGCTGCATTCTAGTATGCGTATTTCCCATCCTTCTGGGTTTCTCTGGTTGTCACATGAGGCTGGGAGGGATTTTTTTTCCAGCCAGCTGCTGCATGTGACATGTTTTTGAAGGGTTCTTTGTTTTGGGTTTTTTTTTTTTTAAAGCCTTCCCAAAAAGCATTGGGTATTGGCTGCAGCCAAGGCCAGAGATTGACTGAAACGTGGCAGTGCTTCTGACTCAAACCTGGCTAGAAGATTTTACACCTCCACTTAGGATTAAACCAATCACCATATTTGTGCTCATTAAGCATTTTTTCCACATCATCAACCTGGTATGGACTGTGGCTTTTTTGGTCTTTTGTCTGTAGCAGCGGGTTTGACCCTGTTGTTGGATCTCTCAAGCATATTTCAACAACCTTGTAGCAGTAGGATGTTGACCACTGCAGTCCCACTGCTTTACCTGTGGCAGATTATGGTGTTATGCATTATGGTTTTCTCTGGGTAGATTGTTTCATTTTGCTAATATTTTAGACAATGGATGTTTATAGGATGGTTTGGAGAGGGATGATCCTGCTTCTGACAGGGGATTTCACTACATGACCTCTTGAGATCCCTTCCAGTCTTGTTTTGCTCTGATTCTATTATTCCATTCCGAAAAGTCTTATATTTTCTTCTGGTTTCCCCAATATGCCCAAAATGAACAATTTAACTTGACAGAAACCATTTTTGTTTTGTTTTTAATGGGCAAAACAAGCAAACAAAACAAACAAAATGCATGGGTTCAACCCCAAATTATTTTTATCTTCTGCTGAATGTAATAAACAATCCATGTCAATTTTATTAAAACTAACCATATATGTATTTGAAAGGGGGGAAAAAAGACATTTTTGCACAGTTGTCAATATGAAGGATGTCTTTGCAATCTTAAATTTAGCTCTTTAATACATAAGTATTATTATAGTCTCTTTAATTACATGACCACCTACTTTTTTTTCTGAAAGAACACGTGAATTACTCTACCTTCTTTTATACACAAGATTATTACTCTGTCTACTCAACTAATCACCATCTAGGTAAGTTTTTAGTCAATTTAATAGATTTATTTTGTTAGTAGGTTCATTTACATTTTTTTAATTGTAAACACGGGACTGGTGATTTGTGTGTAGTGAATTTATTGGACTTGCAGACTTAGTTTTAAATCAGCTATTTATATATATGGGTTGCACTCCACTCTGGGATAATCACCACTGATTCATACTCCAATATATGTTATTGAATACTAAATCAACAATAATTGATCTTTTCTTAATTGTGCTGATAAATAAAACTGCTGGGAAATTTCATAAAATATTGAGCACTTTTAAACTTTCTGTATATGAAACATCAGGGTCAAGAATTTTGAAGCTATTGCAAAAACAAGTCTTACGATATTTTTTTTCTCTATAAAAACTATGAAGAATGTTGTTTTTTTTCCACCTATATCTTCTCAGTATAGTTCACTTACTGCAATGAGTTGGTATTTTAATTCTTTATTTCAATAAATGGAATTAGAGGAAACTGTGAGTGGACGGCTTTTGTTATTCTCCCTCATATGACAATGACAATCTTCCAGTAACTAGCAAAATCACTGGTGATTCCATAGATGAGGAGGTCAATCCAAGATATGCATAAGTCATATTTGACATATTTGACTAGTTCCAGGAGGAAAAAGTAGATTCCAGTGCTGTTGTAGCTCTTTCCCTTTGTCTCTCCCAGCTATCTGCATCCATAATACAGTGAGTTGATCAATGCCTTCTTGTACATCATGGCATAACTGGGAATGAGTCAATGCTTAAGTTTCCTGGTTATTGATGATAAAATTGCATTTCTTCAAATTGGCTTTCAAGGGGTCTCTTTTAATCTGTTCTTTTGCCCCCCTCAAGAGCAGAAGAGCAGTTAACACTGGTTAATTGGGAACGTAAGACCTGTTCAGGGAGCTGGTTGTCAGACACCTTTATGACATGTCGTGTCCAGCAAAACTGGTGCCATAAAGCAATGATTTAATACTGTGGTGTTTGCCTGAGCCAGAATGGTAGTATATGTTCTTTAGTCCTTCCAATCAATATGGAGGATTTACCAAAAACGTCACTGATGATAATATTCCAAAGCTTTCAGGTGTTTCTGATACGTTGTCCAAATTACACACACATACAACAGTGTAGAGATGACAACAGCTTGGTAGAAAAGAAATTGGGTCCTGATGTCATGATCATTGAAGACACAATTTTGGAGATGTCTAAAGACATCACTGGTGGATTTAATATGGTATTGAATATCATCTATGTTTCTGTTTGGGAAAGATGGCTACAAGGTGGCTACCAGTGTTCCCTCTAAGCTGTGCACTGTGCACAGCCATGCAGGTATACCTGGTAGTATGGCATTAGCATGCTTGCACAGCCATGCCCACCATGCAGCTTAGAGGGAATGCTTCCAGGGTAGGAGAAATGGTTAACATTCTCCAAAGACTTCCCTCTAATTGTAACATATGAAGGAGCAGCTAGTCAGTTTGGTATGGGTTGGTAAAGGATCTTGATTTTTGTGAAGTCAACAGTGGTCAAGTCTACACGTGTCCCTATGGTACTGTTCTTACTGTGCTATCATGTACTACTTCCTTTCGCAAGTACTAAATAACGGTGCAGTAAAAGCCCATACTTTGCCATGCATGGAACACATGGGTTTTCTTTTGGCTTCTACGTTGCCATAGCAATGTGCTATACTGAGGGATCATGTTGCTATGGTGATGTAGCTGCAGCATCACAGTTTTTGCCTGTGGATGCTATGTCACCCTTGTTCATTGATATGGCAATGCAGTATCACGTGTAGATGTGTCCACTGAGTCTAAGCATCTCATATGCTTTTAGAAGCAGTCAAAAGTGAAGGATGCATGCTTTTGTTTTCATTTTATGTAATTTTGATCTGACCATTTGGAAAGTTCAGGATTCCTTATGGTATACATTTTGTCAAGTTAAAAATAAGAGGCAAATTACAATTACAGTTGTTGAAATTATGATGATAAATGCAATAGACTGAGAAATATAATTTATTCCTAAAGTGCTTCACCCTAGATGCCAGCATAAAGCTCATATTGGTCATGGAATAAATTGAAAATCTCCCCTAAAGATAAAATATGATGTGTCTGCTATTAACCCACGGGGGGGAAATATAGGAGATTACATACATTGATAAGACATTTGTGGAAATATAATGCTTAAAAATGCAGTTATGTCATCACAAAAACTGTAGTCAGACCATAACAGAGAAGAAAATGTTTGTCTCTTCCTCTGAAAATCTGTGTGACCTAGCTTTCAGTAAGTAGAACTTCAGGAATTATTCAAAAGATGGACAGTTGTGAGGACAGGCAAGCTTAGTAATACATCTTTTCAGCTCTTAGCACTTTATCATGCCACCAGCCTACCACAGCAATTCTAAGTAATGTAACAGTGTGCTGACTGGGATGTCAACAGTGTTTTCCATACACTTTGGGAAATGGATATCGCTGTCGTCCTCTCAGGTGCTTTTCTAGAAGGCAGAATAAAGAGAGGTATATTGTTGTGACTATTACTTTAAGCTCAGCTCTCATGTCTGTAGAGTTAGCAAATCACTTAACTGCTGTGTTTCAGTTTTCTCATAATGTTTACTGACCAATATGAAAAGGTCATTGTGAGGATCGCTATTGCAATATTTGGAGGATATAAAGGAATATATCATTTCTGAGCAATATAATTTGACACATAGGGATATATCAGCTAGCTTCCTTGCCTCGTGGGATATTGCCATTTGAAGCTTGTGCAGTTCTCCTTTCTGGTATCTGATGCATATTTTCACAAAAAATCCTGTATTAATCAAGTCATTCTTGGTAACTATTATTATTAATCATCAGTTGAGTTCTAAGGAAATGTCTGGTTAGAAAGCTCCCTGCTCCAAAATCATCAAACAAATGTACAATACCCTGCCTCAAAACCCCGCCACAAACAATGCCTCCCACCCAGTCCTTGTATTTTATGAATAGACAGTTAGGGGTAGATCTTTTTCACATCCTTTTAATTTTTTCTTGTCAAAGCACACTGCCTAATGGATCAATTTTTGAAGATGATGGGCCAAAGTATCTACCCATGCATATGATTAAGACGTGCTATGCAAAGATAAGTAAATCTTGTAAAATACATGCATATGTTTATACGCTTTATCAAATATATCAATTTATTTGTGTGGAATGAGATATTTTTAATACAGATTTTAATGGAACCTCAACTGTAATTGTTCTAGTAGGTACTGTATAATAGTGCTACACTTTTGCTGGAGGGCATAAATCAAGCCCACTGAACCTAAGAGTATTTATGCCAATGATCCAACCCTAGAACTCCCTAGATTTAAAGTTAAATCTATAGAGAATTTTACATTATGTTCTTAGATATATGTTTTTCTGGGTATCTATATATTTTCTCTCCCAGCCACTATAAGTTCTTTAAGTGAAAGGAACTCTTTGCATTAAGATGAACTCTCCCATTATAAGTCTAACACAATAAAATAAAATAGCATTTCCTGGATAGGGTAAGGCAGAGGCTTACTTCTTTTCTTGAAAACTTAGGGCCAGATCCCGGTTCCCCCTTCTCTGGTGAAGTGCAGGTACATGCCCTCATAACTAGCTTTAAGTGTATACTCACCCTTTACTTTTTATTTCCTCACAGGGGGAAATAAAATTGCTCCTGTCTTTATGGGTGGAACCAGGATTTGTAAAGTGAGGTGGGGATGAAGGTGACGCAACTAGTGTGCAAGGGTGGCTACACCCTCACTCGCAGACTCTCCCCTCATTGGGATGGGCAAATCTCACCAATGATGCATCACTAGGAGACTTTTTCTCCCCACTCTAGGCATTTCTGCTTTTCTTGTCTGTGCTCAGTTGTACCTACCCTCCCTTTCACTTTCTCTCTCCTGCTATAGTAGCTGGCTAAACTGGAGGCAGAAGGAGCTACAAAACTAGTCTTGCCTTGCCCCTGGGATGCATGGGGGGCAGGTCACATCTACAGACAGCCACAGAGGCAGCAGTTGTGGTAGATGAGTCCCCCCTCCCTCAGCCTGTTTTCAGGATGGGGAGGAACATCTGGAGGGATAGGGGAGGAGAAGGAACCCACATGCTGACATATCATATTGGCTGTCCCCAGTGGACGCTGCCTCCCATGCAGCCTCACTGGAATGGGGCAGGAATTGTTCTGGAGCTCCCGTTGCCCCCAAGGCAGCCAGAGACAGTGGGTACAGTGCCAGTGGTGGGCATGAGAGGGGAGGAAAAGGAGGGACATGCTGCTGAGTACATGGAAGGGAGGAGGAAGAAGTCTTACCTGAATTCTAGCCATGGGTGCTTCTTTTAAGTCCCCAGCTGACGCTTCCATGGCATGGTCCAAAAAAGGCGGGGTGTACATACCACTGAACCTGCTCTGGATCTGCCGCTGCCCGTCTTTTACTCCAACAGCCTAATGCTTATGGCATATGCCCTGGAAGCAGGAAATCCAAATGTTAGGCCGCTCCCCTCACCCAAGGTAGGCTGAATCTGTGGCATATGCTCCCAGCCTAATGTTATAATCACCAGGTCATAGGCTAGGTAATCTTCAGGTTCCTCTTCAAGCTGGTTCAATGTACCTTTGAGTTAAGATTAAGTAGATAAATGGACAAAGACTACTGGGAACATTTCTGCCTCTTTGGGAGTGAGGAGCTTGCCTGGAAACCAAGGCCACCTCCCTTCACAGGCAACACCCATCTAGCCTAACCACAAGAACTTTAGCTTTTAATTTTCTTCCTTTACCCTTATAATTTCCTGTATTGACTCTCCAGTAGGTCAGTTTCAAAAGCACTCTGTCTGCACCTAGCCTGGTGGTAAATGTACTTCAGTAAGAACCAGGAGATGGCAGTTTAAGCACATCTGTAAGTGGGGGCACCAGAACTTAGGTGCCCCCCATTTACAGATGAGGGAGGGGGGTGTCATGTCTGAGTTTTACCTGTCAGTTAGAGTGCCGATGCCAGCAAAGCAAAAGACCATAATAACTTAGTAAGGACACAGGCCATAAAGACCCCTCAGCACTAGCAGCCTTTATTTCTTTGCTGAAGGCAGCATTACAATTGGAGTTTGTTAAAAGTTGTTCTCCACACTTAGAAGCTTATTGTCTGCAATGATAAGTATTGCAGGTGCCAATCACAAGGTTGACCTGTTGAATCCACTAAGGGCAGCCAGATGAATAATGTATCTGGGTCAAATGAATAGGTATCTAGGTCGCTTAAATATGTATTTAGGTCACTGGTGTAAAAATGTCATTGGCGGTCAATAATTATTCACAATTGGCATGTGGTGATTGGTCATTGCTGACTATAAATAAGAGCACATTCCCGCCATTAAGCGGAGAACTCCACGCACACACCTTGGAGATATCGTCAGCAGATTGGCCACCTGCAGACACCTTCTCCCTGCTAGCCGTTCTTCATTTGGCGTATATCATTCACTGGTTCGTCTGATCGTTTCGTCAAAGACCTCTCAGAAGGTTGTTGGTCGATCGAAAGTGCATTTCCTTACACGAGCTGTTGACCAGTTCTGGGACTACTGAGTCAGGCAGCCGCACCTATCCCGGGCTTCGGCACCAGGGGTAGAAAGCAAGGGCTCAGCTCAAGAACCCTGTGAACCAACAGACCCCCTTTAGTTCGTTTTAAGTTCATGCACTGTAACCGAACAAAGCCAACTATCCTGCCTATGCTACGACCATCGGTAGCGTAAGTACAATAAATATTTTTGTAACTAATACACCTGTAGCCTGACTCCTCCTCGCCGTTAATCCCCACCTGTCTGGTTATCGATCCCTTCTGCACCAAGCCGGTCGTGCTGACCCAGGCTCGCAGGTCAAGGGTACGCCGGTTACGTGGTGCAACAGGGGGGACCCATTTACCACCACTGCTGCCTCTGTAGTTGTCTCTAGATGTGACCTGCCCCCATGCATCCCAGGGGCAATATACTCCCCAGGAAGATGTCTCGACTATTGGGCTAAAAGGTGGGAAACATAACATCTCATATCCATGACTTTTCTTTAAAATTGCTGATTCTTTAAAATTGGTGATTCCACTTACCCAGAAAGATGCCTGGATACAGTATAACCATATTGAGAATGCTCAGTAAGCTAGTGTAAGTGAATCCCAGATTATGCATAAGTGTCAAAAATGATTGTTACCTTGATGTATACCCTTTGCTTAGGCACTTGAAAAAAAGATTGGATATGGCAATTTGTATATGAAGGTTTTTTGTTTCCAATAATTTGAAACATAAACTTGAACAAGATATACATATAGTCCAGTACCAATTCTCAAAATTGATGTGCCTATAATTTTTTTTAAAAAGGCCTAATCAACAATTAAAAGGATATAAACTGAAGTATCATCTGTCTGAAAATAACAGCATATTTTCTTTGTTCTTCTGTAGAAAATCCATATAAATAAATTCAGTGAATTATAATAAAAATGATAGAAAACCATATGATGAATGACCTTCATATTTTTTAAAATATGCAATCATTATTTTCCTCAGTGAAAATCTTTAATCTTCATTAATTGAATACTGAATATTAATACTCTGGAGACAAGCAAATGGAAAAAATATTTCAAGTTTAAGCCTAATAAAATCAAAGAATCCTGTTAATTAAAAAATATATGTACCACCTTTTCAAATATATAGGAGGCACAGTGTATGAACAGTAAGAGAAAAGAATAAGATCCATCAAGGCTGAGACTTAAAAATACAAATGAGCCTGAATAATATTCTTGACAGGACTTGAAAAACATCATATGCCTAAGGGACTGCCATCAATTTCTGAGGAATCCAAGGTTTAATTTAAAACTCTATATTTCTATTCCTTGTGTTTTCCTTGTGTTTGTGAAGACAACCTTCTATATATGAACCAAGAGTAAACCATTCTGGTATCGTTACTGTGAATTGGTAGAAAATAGCTGCAAATTCCTCTGCTCCTGCTCATACCTTTCAAGATCTTCAGAAAATTAATAAATCCATCACAATGTTAACAAATTTTACTCTTTGTGCATGAACAGAGGCAGCCTTGGAGTGATTCAGTGGAAAGACCCCAAACTACATCCTAGTGGAGAAATAAGATAGTAGTAACAATCTCCTTGAAATAGCCATACTTGAGGAGTGTTGGAGTGGAGACGGGTGTGCTCTGGGAAAATAAGTATTAAGAACTGTCATACTTAGCCATGTCTCTGCAGTTTGAGGGTGGCGTTTTAGCTTCCTCCCCAGGCATCTAGCACTCCCTAGGGAGCTAGGTGAATAGATGGGAGATGAGTATATGGATGTGGAGGAGGGAAGAATAGAATTGAAAAATAAAAAAGGGGAAAAAAAAGAAAAGAAGAAAAGGGAAGAAGCAAAGGAAGAAATAGGCTAGGGACAGACATTCAAAAAGCCCGATCCTGAATTGATTCAATCTTTGCAGGTTAGTCTAACCTGACTAGGCTGAACAGTTTGAAATTGTACAAACGTTCTCTTTGGACTGAGGAAATTCAGGCATATGCCTGTAGTGGCTCAGGCTAGAAGCTGGGTCGTGTTAGAGCAGCCCTCCCTTCCCTTCTGCAGGGAGCTGAGCTGAGGGGGGCATGGGCAGGCCCAGGTAGGGGTCTCTCATTATGGATGTTGGCTTGCATAGTCCCAGGCTTTTCCCCTGCTGGCTGGTCAAGGGGCAGGTGTGTTGCCAGCCCCCAGGCCTGGGTTAGCACTGTGAGGCAAGGTGTGTGAAGAGTGTGAAGTGCATGCATCTGTTGATGAGATGGAGCTTTTCAATCTCCCTCCATAGATTCATAGTAGCTAGGGTCAGGATGTACCTGAACAGATCGTCTAGCCTGACCCCCTGCCACAGGCAGGAATGAATGCTGGGTTCACAAGACCCCAGACAGGTGATCATCCAACCTGCCCAAGGTAGGGGCAAGGACCACTTCCCTGGGAAGTTGGTTGCAGATTTTGGCCATCCTAACTGTAAGCTATTGCCTTCTAATATCTAACCTAAATCTATTATCCATCAGCTTATTACCATTATTCCTCATCATGCCAGGTGGTGCTGGGGAGAATAGGGCTCTTCCTATTTGCTGTTGATGAGTTGTAGGCAGACACCAAGTCCATTTGCCAGCCACCTATTTGAAGGGGAGCCTTTAAGCTTGGCAAGAGAAAGCAGGGAAAAAGGAACCTTTATATAAAAGAAAGAGCTAAGTTTCTGACATTTCCAAAGTGTAGACTTTAAGAAGAATGCCAAAAATCATGAGAGCTGGCAATATTGATAATATGTACACTATAGTAAGAAAAATGAAATTTGCTGATGGGCAAAAGAATAACAAAGAATCAATATAGCATTATGCATTCCTTCTGATGACCTTTGTGTTTAAGCTGAAATCCTTTTTTTTCTATTTAGACAGATATTTTAATTAATATAATACATATTCAGTCCCCTGCTCAGTTTCTGTCTGTGATATCTTTTTTAAAATGATTCATTGGCTCAAGTCATATAACATGCTAGCGTAATCAGTGCCTTTGAGGAAACAGCACTGGCATGTGTCATTTGGTCATTAGAGGAAGGCATAGTCAATGCACGTAAGCAGATCTGACATTCCTCTCAGAAGAGGGCACTGGTGCATCCTAACATCTATGTTACAAGCTCCAGAAGTTGACTTATTACAGGAATATGAGCAAATATTAGAGGCCATTTGTCAGACAGTGAGCAGTTCATCTTCTGACATAAGCTAGTTTTAATGAATTAATAATAAAATATTTGTATTATTTACTTTATGACTAGTTGCCTGTCTATGACTTGACGTAGGTGACTTGTGAGCCCTCTCCTTAACAACTTGGTAATTGGAGGTGTCATCCTTTTATTTGGTGTATTGGAAAGTGAGATAGTAATTGATAAACAAAATTAAACAGAAGAAAAAAATCAAACCAAATAATAATGCATTTTACTCCTCTCTCTCTTTACATCTGTTTTGAAAAATTCACTACTCTTCTAATGCACAGGGCATTGGATGTATAAGCATTTGTATAGAAGGATTAGGTAATGCCCTTTTAAGGACAGAGATGAGGACCAAATTTAATGTGCACATTTCCTGACTTTTGTGCTTTTTTCTTACTGAATCATGCAGAATTTCAACCCAAAAGGTTAATGATTGGAAAGTTGCAAGCATGTGGAAACAAGTAGTTGTAAAGAAAAGTGTTTTATGACCCTAGTTATAGCATTAGATACTAATTACCATGATTTCCAAGAAAGGATAAATAAAATATATAGGGTGAAATCCTGACTTCACTGAAGTAAATTGCAAAGTTCCTAAGGGCTTCTTTAGGATGACAATTTCATCCATATAGTCTACATGCATCTTAGAATTTTGCCTTTTATTTATGTATAATATTAATTTATCTAACATGGTTTAAATATACTGGGCCTACTTTTTAGAAAGGGGCTTATTTTAACGTATGTTTCCTGGTCTCCTTTAACAATGAGTGTTATAAATCATATTATTTTTATGGATTTGCAAGTGCAGGAAGTTTTGAACAGACAATTATCTATGGGTACAAAAATACAAATGTAATAGTCTGCAAATAGAAAATTGGACACATTCAAATGGAGGTAAATACTGAAATTGGCAACTGTGTAATTCTAAACATTGAAAGTAGGATTGACTTTGGTCACTTTGCATTGACTTACAATAAAGTAATCTCAAATTTGAGTAAAGCTAATCCTGATTTTCATCAATTGTAATAAAATCATAACTAGACCCAGTATATTTTTATGAAGCCAATGAACTGGGAAAGAGAAAACGCTACTTATATCTAAATTCAGTTTTGAACTTTTATCCTATAATTTCTGCTCTCTTTTTTCTGATCCTCTCCTTCCCAACTTTTAGCTTGAGAAACTTTAAAAAAAATGCTATTCTTTACTTTTATAACAGTTTTTTTATTGTTGCTGAATATATTTAGCATGTATTATTGTACTGCTGTTAAATATTCTAGTATAATAAAAGTCTTAATCTATCTGTCCGTCTGTAAAACTTTTGCCCAACTGCGCATGTGCTGATAAAAGCCTTAGTCTGTCTGTCTGTCTGTCCATAACACTTTTGCCTAACTGCGTATGCAATTACTTGCTGTGGGCCAGGAGGTGGGGTGGGGCCAGCTGAATTAAAACAGAAAGCTTGGGCTGGTGCTGCCTCCTCCTCCAGCATCCCTGTGGCAGTTCCCTCCATGGCTTTTGCTCCCCTTCTGCATGCCTTGCTCCCACCTTTGCAAGCTGTGCGCATGTGTGTCCCTTCTGCGCAGGTTGGGCAGTGAAGCATATGGCATTGTGCCACGCTGCACCACTGTCAAAGGTGGCAGTGAGGCATGCAGGTGGGGAGCAGGCAGAACCCAGCTCCAGCTGCACCTGCCCAACGCTGTGCACAGATTGGAGGCTGCATACCCTCTTGGTTCCCCGGTGTCCCCTTTGGAGGAGCCACTGGCCTGCACGGGGCTCTTTGCGGGTACAATGCCGGGTGGGTGTGAGGGTCCCATTCCAGGCCCTGGCTCTGCCCCCACCTGGGCAGTGTAGAGCTGGGGCCAGTATGGAGAGGCAGCTGGGGCTGGAGGGCAGAGGTTTTGTGGCAGCCACTATTGCTGGACAATGAAGCCGTATGCAGGGAAAGGGGCAGCTGCAGAGGTGCAGTGGGCCCAGCCCCAAGCCTGGTTCCACTCTGCTTCCTCCTGATCCCAGCCCACTCCCAGCTCCACTCATCCCTGCCTTTTCTCTCCCCCTGCAGACTTTCCCACCTGGGGTGAGGGGAGGCATGGGGATGCATGCATGTATGCTCAGCCCCCCAAGTTCATTTTTCTCTTTCCACATGAGTGTGCATGTATGTCTCTGCATGGCAGAAGAGAGTGTGTGTTTGAGTCTGTGTGTCCATGTGTGGATTGAGTACAGTGTGTGCCTGACTGCATCTGTGTGTACATGCGTGTGTGTATGTTCATGTATGTGTCTCTGTGTGTGTATACATGAGTGTGCATTCATGTGTCTGTATTCATGGCAGAGAGAGTGTGTTTATGTTTCTGTGTCCACGTGCAGAGTGAGTAGAGAGAGCACCTGCCTGTGTGTGTGCATGCATGTCTGTGTGTGTGCATGCAGGTATCTGTGTGTACATCCATGTCTGTGCATGTGTGTGTGCATGCATGAGTGTGTGTGCATATGTGTGCTTGTTCATGGCAGGAAGGAGAATGTGTTTGTGTCTTTGTATGCATGTGCAGGGAATGAATGAGTAGAGTGTGCTTCCATCTGTGTGCATGCATACATATGTCTGTGTGTGCGGTGCATGTGTCAGTCCACATTCATGAATGAGTGTTTGCATGTGTCTGTGTTCATAGCAGGAGGGAGAGTGTGTTTGTCTCCTTGTGTCCATGTGCAGAGAGTGAGTGAGTAGAGTGCACACCCATCTGTGTTTGTGCATGCATGTGTTTCTGTATCTGTCCGTGTGTGCGTGCTTGTGTCTGTGTTCATGGCAGGAGGGAAAGCGTGTTTGTGTCTGTGTGTTCATGTGCAGAAAGTGAGTGAGAGTAGTGTGCTCCCATTTGTGTGCAAGCCTCTGTGTGTGTGTGTGTGTGTGTGCGCGCGTGCATGTTTGGACATAGTGCGATGGGGGGCAGGGAGCAGGGAGAAGAGGGTGGCATGTGCCCCCCCCTCCAGCCTGGTACAGTCCACCCAGTCTTTCTTGCCAGCACCAGGAGAGGAAGGGTCCCTGCCCTACCAACAGCCCAGCTCCCAGGAGGTGAAGGGGACTCCAATTTTGTGTTTGCCCAGGGCCCCAGTACACAGTAATCTACCTCTGGGCATGGGGCCAGATGCAGAGCAGGAGGAGGGGCAGGGAGTGCATGGGGCCAGATGCAAAGTAGGGGGCAGGTTGTGCATGCCTGGATGTATAGTGGCAGCATGGGACAGTGGGTGGTGGCAGTGGCCACTGTTTGCAAACTTCTCATTCCCCACCCCCTCCACCCCATTTCCTGGGAGGCAGTGATGCCACGGGGTGGTGGGTGATGGTGCTCCATACTCGCCTGCCCCACTCCCCTGGTCATTCTTGTTGGGCATATGGCTAGTACCACAAATAAACAGGAACAGCTGGAAATCCATTTTACTCTGAAGTCCTCAGTTTGTGGCTATAGGTTTTAAGAGTTAAACCCTTTCATGTAATCATTCATAGCTGGACTGTGAATTCCTTATTCACACTGTAGCATAGCTGGTCACCTAAGTAGTGTTATTGGAATGGATACTACAGTGTGAGAAACTAAAGCTAAGTACAGGCATTCAATAAACCTGAGGCAAAAGTGGTCTAAGTTTTGAGCTTTTTTCTAAGTGCCCAAGGTTAGCTTGGGAGTAAGCAGAACACACATTAGCCCTTGTGGGGGGTGGGATGAATGCAAATGAGATGATTGCTCAGACTAATCTGGTTTGTTATCTATTCATCAAATGAATCCCCAGTGCAGACAACCTTGACAGAGAAGCATGGGTCAAGCTGAACAGACCGAGATCTGGATATGGATGCTTCAAAACAACACTGTACAAGATGAACATCTTGAACAAACCCCTGTGTGAATGCAGTATTCAGCAAGCAGCACAGAACTTGATCATTTGAAAGCTGCAATCTTTATAAATGCCCCTATCACACTGAGTGATAATACCAGGCGGTGGCTTATGGCTGGCTTGAGAGAACAAGTTGCAGGCCGCAGGTTGGAAAGAGGGGCTTCATTGCTTCTGGTCGTAGAGCCTGGGGGCAGGGTGAGCCTGGCACTTCAGGAGAGGAGTCAAGTTCTGGCTGTGGCTATAGCACTGCATCATGAGATGGGGTGAGTGGGTAGGGTGCCTCAATACTCCAGTGGATGTCAGTGGAATGTGGCCTTTTGGGAATCACGATAGGATCTGGTACAGATATTTGTTATAGCACTGTATGCTACAGCACTGAAATCTGATACCATATCTATCCAGGGTTATCTTAGACCCACTCTATGTCAAGAAGCACTACACATCCTCTGCCAGCAGAATGGGGTCAGAGGAAGGGCAGGCTGAAGTGCTCTGGGTTAAGATTCAAGGGGACTGTGAGGAGCGCGATTTGACAGTGGTGGTCTACTGCAGACCCCGCAACCAAAGGGAGGAGCTGGACCAGGAATTTTCAAGCCAACTTGCAGAGCCACTTAAGGCAAGGGATGTAGTTGTCATGGGTGATTTTAATTACCTGTACATCTGCTGGGAGGAACAGTCAGCCAGGACAGACTGTTCCAGGAGGTTCCTAGCTGAGATACAGGACCTCCACTTAATCCAGGAGGTGCATGATCCCACCAGAGGAAACACCCTGTTGGACCTGGTCCTGGCCACAGGCGATGACCTGGTAAGGGGCCTTCAGGTTCTTGACCACCTGGGCCATAGCAATCATCGCTTGCTGGAATTCACCATCTAGGGCAGGGTGTCAAGGGTCTGCAGCAAGACGGTAGCCCTAGACTTTAGGAGGGCCAACTTCAACAAGCTGAGGAGACTAGTGGGGGAGGTGCTGGAGTCCTTGAGGTCAGGGGAACTCAGTGTCCAGGATGAGTGGTCGTTCCTTAAGGAAACGATACTCAGGGCCCAAGGGTAGTCCATCCCAACAAGATGCAAGGGGGACAAGGGTGCCCAAAAGCCCCCCTGGCTCACCAAGGATGTCCAGGAAAGCCTGCTTATCAAAAAGGCGGCGTACACCTGGTGGAAGGGAGGTGCTATCTCCAAAGAGGAGTATACTTCCTCTGCTCATGCCTGTAGGGGGGTTGTCAGGAAAGCTAAGGCAGATATACAGCTAGGACTAGCGTCCAAGATCAAGAATAATAAAAAGTCCTTTTTCAAATACATACGGAGGATGAAGGCATCACTGGGTAATGTGGGGCCCCTGCAAAGTATGCTGGGCAATCTGGTGGTTGCACCAGAGGAGAAAGCGGAACTCTTTAACCAATTCTTCACCTCCGTTTTCTTGTTCAGGGACCGGGGCTTCACTGCTGTGATGCCAGATGGACTTGAGGGGAACACCTCCAGACCTCAGGTTGGGGAGGGCCGGGTTAGAGAGCTTCTGGAGGGGCTGAACGTGTTCAAGTCAGTGGGTCCAGATGTTGTCCACCCCAGGGTGCTGGGGTTATTGCAGGGCCCTTGGCATGGCTTTACAAGCACTCGTGGTGCTCCGGCCAGGTGCCGGATGACTGGAAGATAGCTAACGTGGTCCCCCATCTTCAAAAAAGGAAAGAGAGAGGACCCAGGCAACTATAGTCTTACCTCAATCCTTGGGAAGCTCTTTGAGAAGATCCTCAAGGAGCACATCTGTGATGGGCCGGCTTTAGGGATGATGCTCAAGGGCAACCAGCATGGTTTCATTAGGGGCAGGTCATGTCAGACCAACCTGACTGCCTTTTATGATCGGGTCACAAAAGCATTGGATGCAGGTGTTGCTGTGGATGTAGTCTTTCTAGACTTCAGCAAGGCCTTTGACACCATCTCCCACCCCATTCTCATTAAAAAACTAGGCGACTGTGGTATTGATGCCTACACAGTCAGATGGATTGCAGATTGGCTCAAGGGTCATACTCAGAGGGTGGTGGTGGATGGGTCATATTCAACCCGGGGGGAAGTGGGCAGCAGAGTCCCCCAGGTTTCGGTCCTGGGGCCTGCGCTGTTCAATTTCTTCATCAGTGATTTGGACGATGGGGTGAATTGCAACCTGTTTAAATTTGCTGGTGATACCAAAATTTGGGGTGGGGTGAGGTGAGCACGCTAGTAGGGAGGGAAAGACTGCATCAAGACCTGGATAGGTTACAGGAGTGGGTTGACATAAACAGGATGCGTTTCAATACTGATAAGTGCAGGGTGCTGCACTTAGGCAGTAGAAACCAGCAGCACACTTATAGAATGGGAAGCTCCCTTCTTGAGAGCACGGAGGCGGAAAGGGACCTTGGAGTTATTATTGACTCCAAGATGAACATGGGCTGACAATGCGAGGTCACGGTTGGCAGGGCTAACCTGCATCCACAGGTATATCTCAAGTAGAGCCAGGGAGGTGATCCTCCCCCTCTATGCAACGGTGGTCAGGTCAGAGGTGGAGTACTGCATCCAGTTCTGTGTGCCCCATTTTAGGAGGGATGTGGACAACATTGAGAGGGTCCAGAGGAGGGCCACCCGCATGATCCGGGGACTACAGGGCAGACCCTACATTGAAAGACTGCAGGACCTAAACCTGTTCAGCCTTCAGAAGAGAAGTCTGAGGGGGGACCTGTTGACTGTCTATAAACTCACTTGGGGGGAACAGAAGGGTTTAGGGGAGACACTGTTTCCCCTAGCGCCCCCTGGCATGACAAGGGACAACGGACACAAATTATTAGAGAGTAGATTTAGATTAGACATCCGCAAGAACTACCTCACAGTTAGGGCAGCTTGGAGCTGGAACCAACTTCGTAGGGAAGTGGTGCTGGCTCCTACCCTGGGGATCTTTAATAAGAGGCTTGATGCCTACCTGGCTGGACTCATTTGAGTCCAGTCTTTTCTCCCGCCCAGGCGGAGGATCGGACTTGAAGATTTACAAGGTCCCTTCCAACCCTACTTCGAAGATTCTTCTATGATTCTATGATAGACCAGAATCTGTCATTTTTGCAGTATTCTATGTGCTCTAATTATGTGGTTACAGCTGTAAAATTCCTT
Organism: Crocodylus porosus; assembly: GCF_001723895.1. Classification (NCBI taxonomy): domain Eukaryota; kingdom Metazoa; phylum Chordata; order Crocodylia; family Crocodylidae; genus Crocodylus; species Crocodylus porosus. Next base: position 53,006,963 of record NW_017728918.1, on the reverse strand, counting down.
CTGCATGCTTACCATGCAGTAAATATAACTTCTGTACCTGGCCTAATTATTCATGGATATAAAATATGGGTTTGCAATCTGGCATTTTTATGCAAATTGTAGAAAAAATACAGAGAGAATATTAACATTTACATTCTATTTGCTTTATACCCAGGCCTCTGAATTATTTTATTCTATGTTGCTTATTGCTACATGTGTTTAAAACCTAAATATTCATATTTGGTTCCTATTTTCGCTGTTATTTTTATCACTGTGAAAATCATACTGGATACAATCTTTTCATCTAAAATTTGGTGCACAATGAGTAATTTATAGCAAACATTTTCTTCTAGGATTTCATTCTTCAAAAACATCAAATTTACTGGTCTTCCACTTTCTGTTCCTAGTGAAAGATTGAATGGTCCCAGACTATATGGGAACTATCCACAACTTACTCAGCCAAAGAGTTTTATTTCTAACTCTTCCAAGGTTCTTCAGACAAAATATATTTTCCTAAATCTTTCTGGTTTACTTATACGAATGATGCCTTGCTACATTTAACTGAAATATATTATTTATTCATAACTACGTGTCATGTATTTATTAAATATACTTGTGGTTAATCATTTGCATTTGATTCTCTCATATTTCCCTGCTTTATCAATCAAGCCTCATTTTAGGACAGGAAATGAAAATGAAAGTGGAAAGTTGTAAGTCTAAATTAAATGGATATTACATACTTTTCTTTTAATATATATACTTGAAAGATTGCTGGCAGAGAAATTAATAGACAAATTGGTGAATCAGAAGCATAAGTTATTCAGAAGTGGCTTGGACAATTAAGGCAGTGTCTCTTTGCTGAACATAGGACTATCACTGAGAAACACGTCCTGCTCATTTGCCAAATGCAAGAAGTGAACACTTTATATGGTCAGTAGTTGCATGATTCTACACTGTACATAAAGCAGGATGACTAACTCTGCATAAGTGCCAGAAGTGGCACTTATGTTGCTGGATAAGTGCTATTTAAATATGTCTAGTGAAATAGGATTCTCTGTTTTGTTTTGATAATTTCAAAACAACATATTTCAAAATTGTGTGAGTTCAATGCCGAATTATATAAGGACTGAATTAAGCACAGGCTCAGACCTGGACGTTCAATTTAAAACTTTTATTGTTTCACAAAGTCATAAACTAAAGGAGGTCTGTTGGTTCA
>NW_017728918.1:52970250-53005757 GCF_001723895.1 Crocodylus porosus | reverse complement strand
TTCTTTGCACTGAGCAGGAGGATGAGCTCATCCTGCTTGTTGCCCAGGCTCCTGGCATTAGTGTACAGGCAGGCAAGTGTGCCCTTGGGGGCTCTTAATGAACTTTATGTTTCTTATGTTTTTAGCAGGGTTAAAATGTCAAGGCTTACATAATATGTGGTTTTTCATCATTGTGATTTAGCCATACCATTTCCTGTCTTGACAATATAAGCTGCAATTTTTATCATTTTTCAAGGGTCAGAAGGTCAGCATTTTTATCTAAGGGTCAGAAAGTGATTACCAGAATGTCAATCACTGACTCCTCAACCTCCTTGAAGCATTCTGGGAGTTTTACTGCATTGTTCTTAATGCTAGGCCTTGCTTAGCATAAGCACTCTCTCACAATATTTTCATTGAAAAGCATGTGTATTTTTTCAATTACTCCAATTTTATTAAAAACTATATAAAACACTCAACAATGAAATAAAACAATGTTTTGTTTTGTTTTCTATCAAATGAAACACTTTATTTTGCTCTACAATATTTTTCCTTGATGACAACGATGATGACTTCTTAGTTCCTCAATAAGTTGATTGGATTTTTCAGAACTAATAATAAACAGAAAAACGCAGTCATTCAAACAGCTTGGAGGAGTTTGGGCTTTTCTGATTTCCCTGTAGAGTAAGAATGCTGATGAAGCTAGCACCAGTTAAACTGCTCCCTTCCAGTTTTAACTCACTGTGGACTGTAGTGGGGAAGATGGGAAAATCTGGAAGGTTGGCGTCTCCCCCCAGCAAGTAAATTTAAGACAATTATGTACATATTAGAAAATAATCAAATCTGCAACACAAATTCACTGTAAATTTAACTCAGCTGTACTAGAGATTCATTTTCTTCAGTAGTATAATGTGTTGGGCAAGGGGGACACAAACCTTGAGCATTAAACATTAGATAAGGAGGGAACATCAGCAGATGTTGGAAGAGGGGCTAGGGTCAGCATGGGTTCACCCCGTGACTTCTGCCTAAGCACTCTGGAGGTAGAATGCTTTTTTCAGCCTTATTTCCCCCACCTGCTCTGTCCACCCCACTCACCTGCATCCAACTGCTTCACTAAGTCTTTCACAGCTGCCATAAAAATTAAGGCTTTTACAGCCATAATCTGCATGCAGATTGGCAACAAGTATGAGAGGGTTAACACAGTAGAGTATATGGTGAGAAGGGCACTTTGGCCCTGCCAACATAGCTGGGCCTGTGCTGTGGCAGACAAGAATCTGTCTGGCCTCCCCTGTTAGCCTTCATGCAACATAGTGTCACCTTACCTATGTGCCCAGGGTGTAAAACTAAAAGTTGCAAAGTCTCTGATAGTTTTAGAGTACATTAGAATAATTATAAAATATTTTAGGTGGGGTACAAATATAAAAGTACATTTAAAAAGCATTGTGCCTTGAGGAGGATTTATTGAGGTTAGTGAACTTAACGCAAGTTTTATATTGAGAATCTCATGTTGGATAACTGCTCAGATAAAGTAACAGAATGACATATGATAGAGAATTCAGGTCATTGATATCATGTTTGTTGATTCATAGATTCATAGATTGTAAGGGCAAAAGGGACCTTGGGAGATCATTGGGTCCAGCCCCCTGCACCAAGCAGGAAAGATAACTGGGAGTCGGGTGACCCCAGCAAGGTGACTGTCCAGTCTCCTCTTGAAGATTTCCAAGATAGGTGATTGCATCACCCCTGGAAGGAGCTTATTCCACTGTCTGGACACCCTGACTGTGAAAATTTTTTTTGCTAATGTTGAGCCTGAATTGATCTTCCAGGAGTTTGTGGCCATTACACCTGGTTTTCCCCTTGGGTGCCTTGGTGAGCAGTTGCTCACTGAGCCCATGATGTACTCCCCTCGTGTAGTAGCAAGCTGCTGTAAGGTCCCCTCTCAGCCTCCTTTTCTTCAGGCTGAAGAGTCTCAGATCCCTCAGCCTTTCCTTGTATGGCTTGCCTTTTAAAACTCTGATCAGATGGGTGGCTCTTTGGATTCTCTCAAGCTTGTCCATGTCCTTTAAAGTATGGTGCCCAGAACTGGATGCAGTACTCCACCTGCAATTTCACCAGTGCTGAGTATAGCATAAGAATCACCTCTTCGGTTTTGCTAGAGATGCTTCAATTGATGCATGCCAGGGTATTATTTGTCCTACCAGCTACAGTATCACACTGCCAGCTCATATTAATTGTAGTCTATTATTACCCCCAGGTCCTTTTCATTCATAATGCTAGTCACTTTGACGCCGTCAAGCCTGTAGGTGTGTTGGAGGTTGCTTGTCCTGAGGTGGAGCACTTTACATTTCTCAACATTGAACTTCAACAGATTCCAATCTTCCCAACCTGATTAAGTTCAACATTGAGGTGCTAGCCTGTCTAGCAGATACAGATACAGGCAGAACCTGTCTAGGTCCACCTGTATCTGTAACCTATCTTCAAGTGTGACCATGCTCCCCTATAACTTGGTGTCAGCCACAAACTTGGCCGGTGAGCTCTTCACCCACACATCCAAATCATTAATAAAGGCATTGAAAAGCACTAGACTGAACACCAACCCCTGCAGAACACCACTGCCCACTTCTCACCAGGATGACACAGATCCATTTGCTATGACTCTCTGGGTCCTATTCTACAGCCAGTTTGTCACCCACCTGACTCTCAGAATTAAGCCCACAATCCTCCAATTTTCTCATGAGGACATCTTTGGGATACTAGATCAAAGGCACCTTGGAAGTCAAGGTATACAATGTCAACCTGCTCTCTTGTGTACAGGAGATGAGTTACCTGGTCATAGAAAGAGATGAGGTTGGTAAGGCAAGACCTGCCCATGATGAAGCCAAGCTGGCTGTCATTCAGAATCTTACCTTCTGCAAGCTTATTGCAGATAGACTCCTTGATGAACTTTTCCAGGATTTTCCCTAGGATGGAAGTTAGGCTGATTGGCCTATAGTTACTCAGGTTCTCCCTCCTGCCCTTCTGGTGGATGGGCACAGCATTTGCCCTCTTCCAGTCTTCAGGAACATGGGTAAGTGGTGCTGGTGCCTCCTGAGTATGGGGAGGGGCACCAGTGAAGCAAGACTAGGGAGGCGGTTCCCTAATGGCCAGCCAGTGACACTTCTGCTCCTGATGTGCTGCTAGAGGAGCCAATTTCATGAAGGCAGGGCAGTAGTGCTCTCTGTGCAACCCTACCAGCTGGAGCGTTCACTGTTGGGGGGGCACCAGCACTCTTAAGGGGGTACATGCCCCCCCATGCATCACCTATGCTCAGGGACTTCTCCAGAGTGCCACAGAGGTGTGGAAGAGTTTCACCAGGCATTCTGCAATTACTTCAGCCAACTCTTTCAGCACTCTCAGAAAAAGGTAATCAGGTTCCATTTACTTCTATACATCTAATTTTTTAAATTGGTCACACGCTAATTCTATGGCAATCGTAGGAAGGTGATTATTTCTACTATGCTCATCCTTTACTCTTCCTGGTGTGGTTTTCCCTTTGGTCAGGTGAAAAACCAAGGCAAAGTAGTAATTCAAGAGTTCAGCTTTCTCCTCAGTTGTTGAGTAATGGTTCCACACACTCATTTGTTTTCCTTCTGATCCCTATGTACCTAAAGAAGGACTTGTTGTTGTCCTTGATGCCCGTTGCTAATCTAAGTTTGATCACCACTTTAGCCTGTCTTATCTGTCTCCTGCAGATGATATAATTGATATGATTCCCTAATATATATGATTGAATTAAAAGTTGTGTATGTTTTATTTTATTTTATTTTCAGTCAATGGTAATATGCTAGTATTCACCAGTTAAGAACATGATTTGATTTGTGATGGTATTTAGAAAATGAATATCACACTTCAGGTCACAAGGTATGGGGAAAAACCTAACCTCTCCAACCTAATCATGGTCAGATGGGTGGCAAATTGGCTTAAGGGTCACACCCAGAGAGTGTAGGCATTGGGGTCTTGAACCTGTGCTATTCAATATCTTCATCAGAGACTTAGATGGGGGACTAGATAGCACTCTGTCCAAATTCACAAATGACACAAATGTAAAGTTAACACACTAGTGAGAAAGGATCGAATTCAGGTGGACATGGACAGGTTGGAAAAGTGGGCAGAAAAGAATAGGGTGCAGTTCAACAAGGACAAGTGCAAAGTGCTGCATCTAGAGAGAAGGAATCACCAACACACCTATAGGCTAGGGGATGACCTTCTCAGCAGCACAATGACAGAAAGGGATCTTGGAGTCATAGTTGACTCCAAGATGCATATGAGCTATCAGTGCAACAAAATAATCAGAAAAGCTAATTGCACTCTATCATGCGTTAGCAGGTACATCCTGAACAGGTTCAGGGAAATGATACTTCCCTTCTATATGGCATTGTTGAAGCCACAGTTGGAGTACTGAGTCCAGTTCTGGGTGCCGCACTTCAAGAAGGATGTGGCTAACCTTGAGAGGGTCCAGAGGACAGCCACTTATATAGTTAGGAGCCTGCAGGTAAGGCCCTGCAAGGAGAGACAGAGGGGCCTAGATCTCTTCAGCCTCTGCAAGAGAAGGCTGAGAGGGGATCTTGTGACCATTAACAAACTCATTGTGGGGAGAGGGGTAGCAAGAAATTGGAGATACTCTGTTTACCAGAGCACCCCTTGGAATAACCAGGAACAATGGCCACAAACTGACAGAGAGCAGATTTAGGTTGGACATCAGGAAGAACTTTATGGTAAGGTTTGCCAGAATCTGGAATGGACTTCCAAGGGAGGTGGTGCTCTCCCCTACATTGGGGATCTTTAAGAGGAGACTGAACAAGGCCCTGACTGGGGTCATATGACCCTAGCAGTCTTTCCTGGTCAGGGTAGGGGGTCAGTCTCAGTGATCTATTGAGGTCAATTCCAACCCTAACAACTACGAAACTATGAAACTATAAACACAAGGTTTGAATTAAGCTGATTCAAAATTTCCCCCTCTCATTTTAGCTTAAAATCGTTTTCTTTGGTCATTTTCAGTACAAAACATCTCCTCTGTATTTTAGGTTTTAGGGTGTTGCTGACTGGCCATTTTCCCTCTCCAAATCTAGGATCTTTCAGAAAGCCAAGAAAGTATACTTCCACCCTAGGGAGAGTGAAAAATGATTACTTTCCGTGGCTATAAATACTTAGCTTGCAACACATTTTAAAGTTGATTCTGGCTTGCAACTGCTTAACATTTTAAATTGCCTGCCAGGTTCTTGGAGGACAAGGGGAACCTATTTGATACTAAAATGCCAATCATTCCTTTAAACATTTTCAGGAAGCAAGAATTATATTTTTCCATCATGGAGCTGCTGTTATGTTTGGCAGGGCACTAAAAATGGTCCCATATGGAAGTCTTTAATTCAAAATGTATTTTATATACTTATCATATTTACTCATTTAGAAAACAAGGTATATTCCCCCATTTAAAATGGGAGAAAACAAAAACAAGAGGCAATGGGGGGCAAGGGTTAGGGCTGGAGCCCTCTTGCTGCCTACCCCTACTGTCTCTGCACACCCAGTGACTCTGCTCCTATAGCCTCCAGTCTCCCCTGCATGCCACTTCTCCCTCTCTTTTCCTCTCCCCTGTATTTATCCTTACTGTTTATTCAGCTAGCAGGTTCCATCCTTACTGCAGCCTGGAGCACAAGCACATGCTTCAGTGTGGCCCTTTATCAGTAGTGCTGGTTCTGCACCACTGCTATGGGGCTGGACTGGACTCATGCTTCATGTCCCAGGCTGCAGCAGGGATGGAGCCTCCTGGCTTGAAACAAAAGTAAGGTGTGGGGGGCAGACAGGGGAAGAGATTTCCTGGGGGGGAGATGCAAGGCAGGGGGGCAGAAACCCAAGCCTATGGTTTGTGGGGCAGAAGTACTGTGGAGGGGAAAGGGGGGGCAGAGGGAGGAGTATTGGGGCATATTATGTAAAATATGTACCTATTTTTAGCATTATCATAGAAAATATTCCATTTAGCTACTTTTAAAAAACATTTATGAAGACAAGGATGAATAACCCGATTTTCTTATCATTTTTGCCATGATAAGATTATGTTGTTTTTTTCATATTTCTTCTGATTAAGTACTGCAAAAATTGGATGTGATGCACAATAATTTGTTTCTTTATTAGACTTTGTACTTCCCTCATTGTACATGGTATGGTTAAACAGATTAAAATGATCTTACTACTTTCAGAAAGATCCTCTGATTAATGTTCATGTTCAGAATTGTAGTGCCTATCATTATCACATTATTTGATGAGTACAGATTTGGAATATTAACTTATATTTGAATTGAAATAATGAAATGAGGCAGACACTGGTATTTAGTTAAATGCAGATTAGCAGTCTTTCAATAACGTATCTAATGAATTGTACTATTTTCAGTTTGAGAGACTTGTATTAGTAATGCAGGATATTTCTAATTTACAAGATACATTTAAAGAAGATATGTTATTGAATCCTGAATAACTTTCTTTTCAGTTTTGGTCCTTGAGAAGCACTGATTTATTTTTTGTAATAACTGTTTACTTGGCAATATTGGTTTTATTGCTATTTGACCATAGTTACCATTACTTGCAGGTAGATGATGTTGAAAGAAAACCAGAAAAGAAAGAAAAGGTTTCCATTTCTATAACACTGATGTGGTTTTGCTGTGGGTTTTCATAGGATGTTTTATGTACTCTAAATGAAGGACTGGTTATTGCACCTGATATACTTGGAGCAAGTTGTTTCAGGCAAAAGACTAAACCCTGATCTGGTCACCGCTGTGAGGGATTTGAGTATATCTGCTTAGTCTGTAATCTGTAGAAAGAACTAATCTTGTTTGTTGACAAGAGCAGCAGCAGGTAAATATTTGGTAAAAGAGTTGACCCAAAATGTTCCTGAAGCCTTGGAAGTAGGCCTTATCCTTATAAGATAAATGCATAAGATCATAAATAAGTCAATTCCTTAGATATAAAGTTAACACTATAGACATAATTTCTGTTTCATGAGAAGAACTGGAAAAGGAAAAGTTCTGTAACAGAATAACAGATATAAGAAAATATGCAGGACACATCACCTGAGCCACCTTAGCCATGTCTACGTATGTGCGTTAATGTGCATTAACCTATTTTAATATGCATTAAAGCACCACAAAAAAGGTGTTCTTTACCAATGAGCATTAAAACAGGACAGTGTGAATTTTTCTAGTACCTCACAATGGAAGTACTAGATTTTAATGCACATTACCTGAAGCGAATTAACTAACGTGTAGACACACTCCTTGTTATAATTTCTGTGATCCTCCAATAGGATAGAACTAGATTCAGTTAACTCCAAACAAGAGACCAAACAGATGGAAGGATATAGATTTTGTAACAATCAGGGAAAATACCTAGAAGTGGTGAAAGTACTTTACTTGAGGCCAAATTTTAAGTAAATGTTTTGTTAGTTGTTTTAAATTAATAAGTAAGCCAAATCCTAATAATTCCCCAGAAGACATCTTTGAAGTTTAGTAAGCTCATATTTGTATTCATAAAAGGTTCTAAATTCGTCATTCATATCTTACCAAATTTTCAGAGTGGTTTCAGCTACTTTTATCAATGTGGGATCTTTCTTGGTTTCTTGTCCAATAATGCTTCAGATCACCAGGGTGTATACTCCATCTGAAATAACAATTTCAATACAGTCTGTTTTTATTACAGGAGTCTTTTCACAGGTAAACATGAGAGTCCATCAGCCTTCTCATGAGCCTTTGTCTTTTTGTTTCAATATCTTTACTGTAAACAGCTAAAAAGAGCGCCCACGGTACTATCTATGCTGCCCTCATCGTGTTCTCTGTTAAGAACTTCTGTTGAATGTCTTCATTAAGTACTCCACACACATATGACTCTGAGGGCATCATTAAATCCATCCTGACAATTGCAATATTCTGACAATTTCTGTAGCTCTGTTGTGAAAAATTCATTTTCAAGTTGATTTCTCTTATAGAACCTGAATCTTTCTGCAATAATCAATGGCTTGGGTGCTAAATGCTCTTCTACAATTTTCACTAACTCCTTAAAGTTTTTCTTTTTCTGGGGTGATCAGGATGTTTTTCCTGCCGTCAAACTCAATAATGCACCTATGTATTTCTGTAGGGTAATCTCATTTACTCAAAAAAACCCCAAGCCTCCTCCCCCCCCCATAATAGTTTTTGAATTTTGCAATATAGCTAGCCAACAGATGACTAGGTATATGGTTCCAACATACTTCAGGTACTCACAGTTTCTTCTGGGGGATCTAATGCATTGCCTGCTCAAGAGATCTCAGTCCTCATTACCATTTTTTGCATTTGTCCAAGCATAGCCATAAGTAATGGGACTTAAGCCAGCTGGCCAGCACTGAATTTATTTTGAATATAATGTAAAACTAGGAAATAATTGCCATTGAACATTCAGCAAACAAAACATTATGCTTAAATTCCTATGCACAAATTCATATATATCACAGCGGGCATGTCTACACGAGACACTTAATTGCTCAGTACTGTAGTTTACTGTGAAGTAAGAATGTGCAGTAAACCTCACTTTGCAATAACCCACACATGCACATGCTTACTACACAGTAAACCTTACTAATCATGAGAAAATTTGCTACCTGAAAATACAAGTAGCAAATTTACTTTCTACTAGTAACAACGCAGTAGCACCCATATAGATGACTGTAGGAGCAGAGACAACTGGGGAGCAGAGGCTGAGAGATCCTTATCTTACAGCACAAGCTGTAAGCTGTTGTGGAGCTGTTGCTGGGAGATAAGGATCTTCCAGTGCCAGTCCCATGACTGCAGAGCTGGCACAGGCAGATAAGGGCCTCCCAGCACTGGCTCCCTGACTACGGACCTGGCGGTGGGAGACAAGAGTCTTCCAGCACTGGCCCCGTGGTGTAGAGCTGGTGCTTGGAGCTCACTGTTGGTGGGGGCTGAGTCTTGTTCCCTAGCCAGCTCCATGCTTGAGGCTCTCCAGACTCTGCTCTGTGTGCAGTGTGGGGGCTGGGAACTGTTCTGGTCAGGGACAGGTCCCAGCGCCATGCCCTGATTAGGTGATGGAGGCATGGGCCTTGGTAAGACCTGGAGGGATGGGATAGGTCCCAGCCCCTTGTCCCAATCTACTAGTGGGGCAGCTAGCAGTGAGCTACCTGCTAGCTGTCCCACTGGTGCATCAGAGCTGGGACCTGCCCCTCTCCTGCAGCTCCTTCCAAGCTCCTGTCCCTGACTGGGGAGCCAGGGACAGAAGCTCACTGCTGCCAGGGCAGGGGGACATTGTCCCCACCTTGGCAGCCCCCCCACCTCCAGGATAAGGTATAATAATCTAGCCCCAGCAAGAAGACAGCTGTCTCCTAGCCTAGTCATCCTTGCTAGCCCCTGGGCTATCACCCAGGGGCAGTCTAGAGCCCCCCACCCCCATTGCAGGGCTCCAGGAAGCAGGAGCACTTTACTGCTATTACCAGCATATCTGCTCCTGCTTCCCTGCATGTGTAGTTGCCTGCCCAGGAGGGTTTACTCATGAGTCGTTTACTCACAAATAAATTGATCCCAAATCAAATACATGTGTACATGCACTCAGTGAAAGCTTACTCTGGGGTCAAATTTAGTAGGTTCAGTGTAAGACTTCAACCTCCTTATGGAGTATAAGTAACCTTAAGACTCTGATGAATTTGTCATCATTTATGCATGAGAACATTCTTTGTTCCATTGCAGTTCAGCAATCTCTTATAATTCACAGTAATAACCTACATTGTACAACAAAGAAACTCTTATATCACATTCTATCCTATAATTTCTAAACTAAATTTTACAACCATTACATTGTAATAAAAAAATACATTAAACTGTCACTAACTGATGCTTTTTACATGAAAAGAATCTTCCCAGAACCAGCTAGAAATCATTCTTATTAAAAAAACCTATCAACTATAGTAACATGCTGAAATGAGGTAATCAGTAAAAAGCAAAAAGAACTGGAGATATGATAATTCGTTCATTATTAATTTGTTTTTTTAACCACAAAATAATAGATTACCAGTAACTGAATTCTGATGACAGTGTACCATATATATTATCATTTTAATTCTTATAGAAAACCATTATAATTTTATCAAGACTGGTTACACAGGTATTTTTAGGAATAGTATGTTCAACCAATGTATGTTTGAACAATATTTTACACACTCATGTTGCAATTTTTTCAAAAAATTAAAAAAAATTCCTGGCTTTAACAAAAATTGTTACTATAAATCCAGTGAAAGAAGACATTTTCTCTTTTATTCACTTAGGGTTGGGCATTCAGGGGCTTTCTATTGTGAATGATTGTATAAACCATTTTGTTCTTGTGTTAATGTTTTATGAAATATTTATCTCAAACACACAAACACACAGATAAACAGAAATAGTCAAAATACACATTCCTTTCCATTCAGACTGCATGTACTAAAATTTGATGCTTTCCCTCTACATAAGTGAATAAGCTAATGGACTTGGCTTTGAAATAACTGCACCTTTTTTTTTTTAACTTTGATTATACTGAAACAACTCTTAGAAAAAAAATTTTAATAATCTGACCAAAGAAGCTGGATAAATATAAAATAGATGATATTTTTTTGTGGTTATGCCATTTATAATGATTGATATCTATTTTTATTTTTAAAAGCCATAAAAAGTAAGAAATGAAAAGAAAATTGGGATTGGGAAGTAAAAAAAAAGAAAGCTAAAGCATATTCTTCACAATAGGACACCAATGTTTCCTACGCAGTTTGTGTAATTAAAAAAAAAATCATTTAATATGTGAGATAATTAAAAATGTTCTGAAATTTGGAATTTTCAAGAAAACGTAAGACATCTTATAAGCAGCAAGATAAATAACAAAAAATAGGAAACATTTTCTAATGTGATTTACAAAAATTAATATGTAATCAAAAGTTCAAAAATGTTTGAAAAAAATCAACCAAGTTGAATAACAAAATGGATGGACAGATAATTAAAGACAAATTTACACACATGATTTACCAAGATATGCTCATAAAAGTATTTGGTTGATAAACTACTTTCATCTAACAAATTGACCTCTGCCGTTAGACTTGATTTTCATGGCTGCTTGTCAGCTTTTGGTTCCTAATGACTTCAATTAGAACTACAGGTAGTTATGCTTTTCAAAATTAGGTTCATAATCTATTCATGAACAAGCAGTGAACAGAAACATGGTGGAAACACCTGAAAAAATCATTTGCAGAGTCCTTCAGTATAATAAATGCATTGTAAGACTTCCTATCCTACAGCAAGAAGCATTTAAGGTAGGCATTTCAATATGACTTTTTGTTTGGCTTTATTGTCGAATAATAGGAGGATTTAAGTTTTGAAACTCTTTTGGAATATTGCTCTCATTTTGCTTCCTCACAGATTCTTCACTGCTGCATGTTTACACATCTGTAAATACCTCATGCAGGTATTTTATAATTTACATAGAAATTGAAGCTTAACAGCATATAAGTACAAGTGTTATGAGATATTTTCTCTTTTATTTCTGTCTACAGCTGTTTAATGACTTATATTATTTTCCTATTTTAGCTAGGCGATGCAGCTCTACTTTTTTCATTTCTACTAGGCCTTCAGCAATCTATGTTTTTTTTTTTTCCTGAAGCTGGATACAGTTTAGGTCTTTTGATAAATTGTTGTCTTTAACCCCTGCAGAACCAGTCAGCTACAGCTCTTAGAACAGGAAGCGCTGGCATGAAACCCTGGTTATTTCAAAAGCATATTGGTTGGTTATACGGGTTTTATTTTGCTTTTTTTTCCAATGTGACAGAGGCAATGGCTTTCCATTCTTACAATATGGATCTTACTATAATAATTTTAAGCTGTGTTATTGCCAGTTGGGGCTTTTGCAGCCATCTGTATTTGTAAGAGTCCTATGCAAACATTAAAAAAACTTTAGGATATTAAACTAAAGATTAATTAAAATAGTGCCCATAATGGTAGTCATAGAATTCATTAGATGTCTCTTTTTTTGGACCATAAAGTTCCCTGGGGTGTACACTAGTACTTCTAAGTATGTTCAGGAACAATTTAAGTGGTGTGCTAAATCCCTCCTTTAATTCAGTTTGATGCTGGAGGGCACTTAAATTCCATGAGTAGCCTTCAACAGTAGCCAGTCAAACTCCAATTCACTTGCATTGAGTTCAGTGGAGACCGTTGATGGTACTGTTCATTTTTATTCTTGATGGCCTACTGGTTAGAGCATTCATCCAAGATATGGGAGACTCATGTGGCTTTCTTACCTTGAAAGGATTCAGATATATGACTCCCACTTCACAGAAAAGTGACCCAAAAAACCAGACTATAAAATATGTTAAATGAAAATATTTTACTTTTCACACCTGAACTGCAGCTTTGCCTTGAGGTAGTCAAGAGTTAAAAAGGAAACTCTATATGAGCATGTGAGGCCTAGCATTATGATTATCCTGATACTATAATATTAATCTCTGATAAAACTCAGTTTTTGATTAAATATGTTCATCATTTGATAAAATTCTTCATTTGTACAAAAATATTTAATTTCTACAAATATTAACTTTAAAATGTGTTTAAAAACTATTTAAAATGTGATTAGCTTTAAACATCTATAACCTAGCTACAAATATGAACCTTTAATATATTAGAGAAGAATGCAGAGTTTAAACAAAAACCAAATTTTGACTGGACAAATTTTCTTGTTCTAATTTCATATTAAAGTTGGACCCCAGAAGTATGCATATTTATGCCTGGGGTCAAATATAGATGGAGATTGGTTATACTTTACCTCCAGTTTTGCTTTGTAATACCAAAAAGATCCTTCCTTGATCAAGAAATGGGACTGAATGATCTTTTGAAGTCCCTTCTAGTCCTACTTTTCTATGATTCTATATAAAGGACTTAATCACTTAATTTCAGCATTCTCCCCTACCCTCTTGTCTCCCCTTACCCCCATGCCTAATTTTTTGAGTGGCTGTAGGTACCTACATTTTCTGGAAATAAGATTACATAAGTACCTAAACGTCAACTGTTAGGCATACCCAGCATTGCCACAATTTAGGCAGAGCCAATTGTTTAAGCACTTAAATCTTGACTAAGACTATTAAGGATTCACAAAACAGGAGTTTTCCTAATCTCTGGATGGGGTCTGATAATCATGCCTCACCCTGACTCACAGTTTTAAATTCAGCACTTACATCCACTTTCATTTAAAAAAATGACTGGTAGCGGTAACAAAGTCCATCTTTTGAATTACAGCTTAATGATTAAAGCATTTTCCCAGGACGTGGAAAGTCGGGCTATATATTCTTTCACTTTCACATGTATAAACAGCACCTACATAGCTGCATAACTAGATTTTTTTCTCTTACTTATAGTTAGACCTCTACATAGCAAGTGCTCAGCAGCCTGAATTCAATACTATCCAGAGATGTAGAACCTGCATCTCTTGCCCCACACCAGGGTGTTCTCACCACCTCACCAGCAGTTAGCCATTGATGATGGAGCTTGCTAGCTCTTTTCTTGAGGCTGCCTAACTAAGTAGCCATAGGGGAAAATATATGGGGACAGGGAGACTAAAGCAAATTAGAGAAAGGGTTGTTCAGTATGACAGCTCTCTCTCCAGAAGTGAAAGGGCCCTGAATTCTGTGAATGGAGCTAAACCCCCTGTTGTTTATCTATTTTAGTTAATGAGTTTTATATTTAAGGTATGATGTGCGGATGCAATGGCTTTGTGGAGTGTGTACTCTGCTTGGAAGTTGGAGATAACAAATTCAAGTGTTTTTTGGGTGATGGGACCTAGAATCCATGATTAGGCTAAAACATTGAGTGACCTTCTCTACTGTATCAGGTAGATACAGGCACAGGACTATTATAATCCACTCAGCCTTTCTCCCCACCAAATCAACAATTGGAGATTTGGGCACTCCCTGACATTTACTTTTGCCTAAGGGCAATTCTGTTACCCTCTCTGAATGCCTTAGAGGAATAATGAGATATCTGTATATCTCCAGAGGTCAATCCAATGGGCAACAAAATTGCTCCTACATCAATAGACAAGTAACTTGGAGTTAAGGTGACGTAATATATATCACTTGGACTATACTAATGTCAATTAAAATGTGAGTATCTGCTCATGAAAGCTTGTAAACATGCACTAAGTGCCCTTTGATTGTCTCAAATTCACACCACTTTGGGTGAGGATTAACTCTGGGCTGTGCTATATAGTTTGTCTTAGGGTAACTTCAGTCTGCTTCATGGAAATAAAATGAACAATTTGAAGTCCTCCAGCGTTCCAGGATGCACTGTTCCCAGTACCCCACCCCCATAAACAGGAAAAGACGCCAGGTGTCCTGGCACCTAGCCACATCCCTGCTCATCAACTCTAGTGACAAGTCAGAGCTGTGCAGGCAAGAAACAGTACTAACCTTTAATATGTGACTACTCACCGCATATTCTAAATTGAGCATTGTTTAATATTCCACAAGTTTAGTATGGTAAATGTACCATGTAACTACATCTTTAAACTCAAGCTGCAATCAGGTCACACACTATGTGAAAGAATTATGTCCTAAGAGACTCACAGAATCATAAAATCATAGAAAATTAGGGTTGGAGGGGGTCATCAGAGTATCTAGCCCAACCCCCTGCTCAAAGCAGGGACATCCCCAACTAGATCATGCCAGCCAAAGCTTTGTGTAGCTGGGTCTTGAAAACCTCCAGGGATAGCGAATCTACCACCTGTGTGGGTAATCTGTTCCAGTGTTTTACTACCCTTCTAGTGAGAAAGTTCTTCCTAATATCTAACCTAAACTTCCTTTGCTGCAACTTGGGACTGTTGCTCCTTGTTCTGTTATTTACCATAAATGAAAACAGTCTAGCTCCATCCTTTTTCAAACCCCAGTTCTGTAAGTGGAAAGCTGCTATTAAATTTCCTCTCAGTCTTTTTGTCTATAAAATAAATAAACCCAGTTCCCCTCATCCTGTCCTCATAAGTCATATCCCCCAGCACCTTCACCATTTTTGTTTCCTTCTGCTGGATTCTCTCCAATTTTTCCACATCCTTGATGCAGTTGGGGGCCCAGAACTGAACACAGTACTTCAGATGTGGTTTCAGCAATAGAAGGGAATAATCACTTCTCTTAATACTGGTAAGGCACCTACTAGGGCTGTGCAAGGCTTCGGACCATGCTTCGGATCCCTAGAAGCTTCAGACACTTTGGTGTCCAAAGCAGCATTTCCAGATCGAGGCACTGGCTTCTTTAAGTTTTCTGAAGAGGTTCAGAGCTTCCAAACTGCTTTGGAAAAGCTTTGCAGCTGCTTTGGAGATCCAGCCTTAGAGTATAACAGGGAATCAATGAAATATCTATAACTTTGTTGTTTTTTGTCTGATTTAGATGAAACTTGTAGAGACAATAGCATCTGCTGAGAGCATGAAGCCTGTCAAGTTTCAAAAAGATCGATGCATGGGTTTGGGGGGATATGCACCCCAAATTCTTGAAAGCAAAACTTATGCCACGTGTATGTGTTACACCACAAAGGGGTAAAAACTGCAGGGGTAGTGGCCCCTGATGAGGCCACAAAGACCGCTAAGTTTCAAGGAGATAGGTGCCGGGGTTTGGAGGGAACTGCACCTCAAGCTGATGACAGGCAAAATTCATAACATAGATGACCCTGTGTGTGTTAAGGTGCAGTGGGCTGAAAACTGCATGGGTGGTGGCCCCTGCTCAGGCCGCAAAGCCTACAAAGTTTCAAGAAGATAGGCATAGGGGTTTGGGGGGAACTGCACCTCAAGATGTGGACAAGCAAACTCATGACATGGCTGACACTGTGTATGTGCTAAGGCACAGCAGGGTGAAAGCTGCAGGCCTGCTAACCCCTACCGTGCCATGAAGCCTGCCAGCTGTCAAGGAAGTAGGTGTAGGGGTTCTGGGTTCTGGGGCCATGCACCTTTAGCTGCTGACAGGCAAAACTCATGACATGGGTGCTTGTGCAACTGACTGTCTCTGTCTTGGGGGAATTGATTGTCTGTATTGATTATTTCCTGTCCTTAGTCTGTGGTTTTCTGGGTGTTAATCCTTGCTAATTAACTTTGCAGTTCCCCCCTAAACCCCTACACTGATCTTCTTGAAACTTGGCAGGGTTTGTGGCCTCATCAGGGGCTACCACCTCTGCAGCTTTCACACCCTGTGATGTAATACGTACACGTGACATGAAGTTTGCTTTCAAGAATTTAGGGTGCAGTTCCCCCTGAACCCCTGCACTGATCTTTTTGAAGCTTGGCAGACATCATGCTCTCAGCAGATGATACCATCCCTGCGAGGTTCATCCAAATCATACAAAAAACAGCAAAGTTATACATATTTCATTGATTCCCCATTATACCCTATGGCTGGATCTCTGAGGCAGCTCTGAAGCTTCAGAGCCGCTTTGGCTGGATAGAAGTGGGAAACCAATCCAGAGCTTCAGATCAGATCACTGGCATCCAAAGTAGCTGGATCTGAAGCTGGATTGAATAGCTGGGTACTCTCATAGGTGTAGCACCTACTAATGCAGCCCAATATGTCATTAGCCTTCTTGGTAACAAGGGCACACTGTTGGCTCAAATTCAGGTTTTTGTCAACTGTAACCCCTAGGTCCTTTCTTGCAGAGCTGCTGCCCAGTCAGTCAGCCCTCAGCCTGTATTGGTATATGGAATTGTTCTGTCCTAGGTGAAGGACTTTATGCTTGTCCTTGTTAAACCTCGTGAGATTCCTTTTGTCCCAATCCTCCAATTTGTCTAAGTCACTCTGAATTTTAGCCATATCCTCCAGCATATATACTATTCTCCCCAGCTTGGTGTCATCTGCAAATTTGCTGAGGGTGCACTCTATGCTATCTTCCAGGTTGTAGATGAAGACATTGAACAAAACTGGCCCCAGGACTGACACCTTGGGCACTCCACTTGATATCACTTGCCAACTAGACATAAAACCATTGAATATTTCTCTCTGAGCCTGATGTTCCAGCCAGTTTTCTATCCACCTGACAGTCCCTTCATCCAGCCCACACTTCCTTAGCTTGCCTGTGAGAATGTTGTGGAAGACCGTATCAAAAGCCTTCCTAAAGCAAGGTACACCGCATCCACTGGTCTCCCTACATTCATGGAGCCAATCATAGAAGTCAATCAGGTTAGTCAGGCATGACTTACTCCTGGTGAATCAATGCTGATTGTTCCTAATTACTTTTTTCTCCTCCACGTGCTTAGAAATGGTTTCCTTGAGGATCTGGTCCATTATTTTTCCAGGAACTGAGGTGTGACTGATTGGTCTATAGTTCCCTGGATCGTCCTTTTTCCCTTTCTTTAAAATGGACACTATGTTTGCCATTTTCCAATATCCAGGACCTCTCCTGATCACCATAAGTTTTCAAAGATGATAGCCATTGACTCTGCATTCATATTAGCCAATTCCCTCAGTACCCTTGGATGCATTCCATCTGGCCCCATGGATTTGTACATGTCCAGCTTTTCTAAATAGTCCCTAACCTGATTTTCACTACTGAGGGCTGCTCACCTCCTCCCCAAACTGTGCTGCCTGGCGCAGTAGTCTAGGAGCTGACCTTGCCTGTGAAGACTGAGGTGAAAAAGGCATCAAGCACTTCAGCCTTTTGTGCATCCTCCATCACAAGGTTTCCTCCCCAGTTCAGTAAGGGACCCACACTTTCCCTGATCCTCTTCTTGCTACTGACATACTTTTAGAAACCTTTTTGTTACACTTTACATCCCTTGTTAGCTGCAACTCCAACTATGTTTTGACCATCCTGACTGCAGCCCTGAGTGCCTAAGAAATGCTGTCATATTCCTCCCTAGTTATTTGTCCAAGTTTCCACTTCTTATAAGCTTCCTTTTTGTTATTTAGTTTACTGAAGAGTTCCCTGCTAAGCCAAGCTGGTCTTCTGTCATACTTGCTAGACTTCCTGGTCATCACGATGTTTTGTTCCTGCATTCTCAGTAAGGCTTCTTTAAGCCTTCCACAGCCAGGTCTCCTGGAATCCTCTCCCCGTCAGACTGGCTACCCAGGGGATCCTACCCATGAGGTCCCTGAGTGAGTTGAAGTCTGCTTCTTTGAGATCATATAGAGCAAAGGCCCAAAACACGGTTCTTCCTCTTCTAGAATATGGTCTATCCTTTTCAAGGATAACTTGTGAGAATTCCTATATCATTAATAAAGTATATCTCATATTTAATTGAAAACGTTAGAGTTTTTTTCTTTAATAAGAAAGAAGTTCCTGATGTATAAGTGAAAATTCATAATGTGGTATTTGTTGACCAGCTATAGCTCTCCCAATATATGTTGAAAATAACACTTGGAAGCAAAAAATCTTTATAATATTCTTTGTTGTTTTCTATATACAAATTCATATATACATATATAAGTGAATGTGTATGCACACACACACACACACACACACACACACACACACACACACATATATACACATACACATGAATGTGTGGTCATTAAAGATGCCTTAATAACTCAAGAAAATGGAAGTTTCTCTTACCACGTATTTAGTTGACTGATTTCTATGTTACTAATTTTTAAGGGGTTGGATGGGGTTATTCATAGCCATCTTTCTGACTGAACTTCATAACAGAAACCAACCAGAAGTACTGAGACATGAACATTAGAGTAAGGAAGTTGTTAAGATCATATTATATCCTGATGACAGACTATTATAATGAATAACCCTGAGACATCAGATTAATGTGACTGTTAAACATTTTGAAATATAGCTTTAATAGGAATAAATCAGAGGTCTTTTGTGTATAGGATGTACAAAACCACTCCTGACAGCTGCCTATTCAAATTTTGTAAAGCCGAGATGCTATCCAAAGCATATTTAGAATCACATAAATACAGGACCCTACAAAATCTAATTGCAATACTTGCTCACGTATCCTCTCAAGATAAACTGTGTGACTGAGTGCTTAGATGCCTATGGATAGTTTGCTGTTCACAGTGTCATGAAACCCATAGCCAACAGAATCACATGTGTTGTTTTATCCATCTTTCTACAAGAATATTAATGAAAATGTCCTTGCATAATAAATGTTTTTGTCAGGAACTCAGACTACAATTTGGAAAGGTACTGTACATACATGGAATCTGGAGCTTACATCAAACTCATTATGGGGTCATTTGTATGGCTCAATCTGCAGGAATAGGGCATTGAACATTATTCCTAAAACTATCAAATCCTAAAGTAAGTATGACCCTCCAATGCATTATGCCAAGATAGTTCATTACTACTCTGCAGTAGCATCACATCAGGAACTGGTCCTTCTCCTACGTGAAAATGACTATCACCTTGTAGGGGTAATAGAGACCTGGTGGGACTCTACCTATGATTTGTCTGTTGCTTTAGAGGGTTTCACCTTGTATAGGAGAGACTGTGTTGGGAAGAGGGCTGGGGGTGTTGCTCTCTACATCAAGGATCAGTTCACTTCCCTGAAATCAAGTTTTCTAACTAGGAAGGGTGTCTTGAGACCCTCTGGGTCAAAATACAGGGAGAACATGGGGAAGGTGACATACTTTTAGAAGTGTACTATAGACCTCCCCAACAAGAGGAAGAGCTAGATCAGGAATTCAATAGGGTACTGATCGAGGCTGCACACTCCAGATGCATGATCATCATGGGGGACTTCAACTTCCTTGACATTTCTTGGAATGAGCACATGACCAAATCTGACAGGTCACGTAGCTTTCTCACTGGCATTGATGACCTCTACCTAATGCAGGTGGTCTACAGGCTGACTAGGGGAAAGGCATTGTGTCCCAGGACAAAGAGGAGATTTGAACCCTGAAGTGTCAAAGAGGGACCCTGGGGAACAGCACACCCCAGAGAGAGGGAGGAGAAAGGAAGAATGAGCAAAAACAACTCACCGGCAGCACAAGGTGCAGCGGGACTGGAGGCGGCAGCGGGAACCAGGGCAGAGCGGAAAGAGGCGGTGGAGCCCGCGTGACTCAGCCGCGGTTCACTTAAAGGGGAAACAGCTGGGAGAGAGGGGGAGGAGAACCGACCCAGGAGTATAACAAGGGGAAATAGATGGACCAAAGGGGAGGAGAGGTGGCAAGAGGGTGATGAGAGAAGAACCCTCGGGGCCACTAAGGCAGTAGAGGGAACAGGGGATGCTGCTCTGGGCTTACAAAAGGTATCCGAACTATGCCCAGGGGGAGACACTGCCAGCGGACCTGAGAAGACACAGGTGTCCCGGCTGTATATAATCCTCGGGCTGCGATGGGAGCCGACCGGAGCGACCTCGTCAACTGGGGCTTGAGGCGAACAGAAGTACAAAGCAAGAGGTATCCGTATAAGAAGGCCAACTGAGACCTTCACGCTTGCAACAGAGGACACAGACTGGAACCCTGTCGAGGGAGGGCTCCTTCATCGAGGAATGTAGAGGGCATACTTATGGGAGAAAATCCCCACCCAAATTTGCATAGTAGCCCTTAAGGGGAAGAGTAGTTGTGGTTTAAGGGGATGGCACTGCTCTAGGCATGCCTGGGCAGATATAAAAGGAAGGTTGTGAAAGGGTGTTGTAGTAGGGTCACCGGAGCCTCTTGGTGGACCTATTATTGTTATTATTATTATCATTGGTATCACTTCTATTATCGCTCTTAGTGTCATTACTGGTCAGCGTCACAGCCAGAGGGAGCTAGGGCCCCTAAGCTCGCATGAGTCAGGAAAAGGTCTGGGTTTATTGGGCCCTCTTCCTAGGCCAGACTAAGACCAGGAGGGACACTACATCAAGTAAGAGTCGGTCATTGGCAACCACAATAGTACACCACTGAGGCTGGGATAGGGCGAGGTACAGGGGAGGTTGCAGCCTCACGAAGAACATCACGCCTTGGCCGCGGGGAGGCAGCCAGGATCAGACAGTCGTACCCCTCCACCACTGAAATATCATCAAAGTCGTGGCAGGCGGGATAAGGAGGGGGAAGACTGCCTGAACCAGGAGATGGGTGACACCCCCCCTAAGGGACAGAGCGAAAGGTTACCACCAAGTCCTTGGG
The DNA here is from genome assembly GCF_001723895.1 of Crocodylus porosus. Classification (NCBI taxonomy): domain Eukaryota; kingdom Metazoa; phylum Chordata; order Crocodylia; family Crocodylidae; genus Crocodylus; species Crocodylus porosus. Next base: position 52,984,660 of record NW_017728918.1, on the reverse strand, counting down.
CTGGGCGGCACGGGATTGTATGATTGAGGCTCGGCGGGTGCACATTGCTTGAACTGGTCCTGGCCAAAGGGAAGGACCTGGTGATCGATGTGTGGATTGAGGGGGAGCTTGGTGACAGTGACCATGAATTGGTCATCTTCTTAGTTCACTGAAGAGCAGGCAGCACCCTCAGTAAAACAGAAGTCCTTATCTTTGGCAAGGCTGACTTTTGCAAACTCAGTTAATTGGTCAGTCAGGCAATTAGAGGCCATACCTCTCTAGAAAAGGAAGGAATGGTCATCTCTCAAAAACAATCCTAGAAGCACAGGGGAAAGACATTCCATCTCGCAAGAAATGTAGTCAACAGGCAAGGAAGCCCCCTTGGCTGGCCAAGGAACTGTTGGACCTTATTAAATTCAAAAGAGAAGCCTACACCAGCTGGAAAACAGGAAGCATTACCAAAGACGATTACTCAGCACTCATTTGCACCTGTAGAAAGTGGTCCAGAAAAGACAAGGCACAAAATGAACTCACAAAATGAACTATTTATGGGAATCAAGGACAACAAAATTTCTTCTTCAGCTACGTGAGAAGTCAAAAAAAGAACAAATATAGTATCGGGCCCCTATGAGATCTAATGGAACTACTGGCATCTGATACCCAAGAAAGGGCCAATCTCCATAATGACTTTTTTGCACAAATTTTTCGCCCTCCCAAGGGGTTCATACTGTCAGAAAGAACAAAACCTATCCTGGGAGTAAGTGACAGACCCAAAATTGATGTGGATCAGGTGAGGGAACACCTTGAGAAACTGGATATTCACAAGTCCACAGGCCCAGACGGAATGCACCTGGGAGTCTTGAAGGAACTGACAGACATCGTTGTACCCCCCTTGGCAGAGGGTCTGGAACACACTCCCTCTAGAGGTGGTGCAAGCACCTACTCTGGACTCTTTCTAAAAACATGTGATTTATTTATTGCTGGGGACACTTGATCCCAGCTGACTTTTTGCCTATGGCAGGAAGGCTGGACTTGATGATCTCATGAGGTCCCTTCTATCCCCTAATGTCTATGAAATCTGAGAAAGCTATGAAATCAGGACTACTGCCCCAGAATGCTACTGGGCAGTAGTGTTTTGCATAGATGCGGCTAATATGTGTTATTTTAATGATAACTACTTTTCTTTTGGTGGCCTACTGTTCTCCATTCCATCTTTTATTATAATAATATGATTAGCAGTTCATTCAAGGATCATAAAATGTTATTCTGGCCTTTTCTGTTTCGGAACACTAAGAGGTCGGTAGAGGGGTCAGTAATAAACATTACCACTTGCCTTTTATTCAATATCTGGCTCTTTGTCATTAGTAGATCTCCAGACACTTCAGAGATATACATACCCATCTCTTGAATTTATATATATATATATGCTCCGTGTGTGGATGTGTACATGCACTCATATGTGCATGAGCATACACGCAGACACACACAATTAGTAATTATTTTTTAGATAAGATCGTGTTAGGCCTTTTTCCTAGAACAATCTTATTTCAAGTTCTGTTTAAATAAATCATGGCCAAAAAATAAATACATTAGGTATTCCACTATTAACCTCCTTTTTACATTTCACTGTTTATTCATATTTCCTTTTCTCTATGTTATAACCAGCTTCTAATCCATAACATATCTCTCAGAAGCTTGCCAGACTAGTTTCCTCTTGACTAAGCTGTAAATCCAAATAATCTTTCATAAATTCTAAGCCTAGTGCCAGTAAATGAATACTTTCCACAATGTTTGTTTAGGCAGGTATGTGTACAAATCTCTTATTTTTCTGGTTCTTTCTGTTTTTTGTAAAATCACCAATGAAGGTCTTTTTTTTTAATGCAAAACTGAATTCAAAATTTGCAAACAAATGGAAATTCAACTCATTGTGCAAGCTTTAGTTTAATAGAATGCCATTCTCATAGTTTTATGTTCACATATACACATTACACATTTAAGATTGCCCTTTTGCTGAAATGGAAGGAACATAGACATTAATTCTCTTGGGATGTATTCAGCTATGACACTGGTGATGACCTAGGTCAAGCAGACACATGGGGTTAGAAATAACAAAAATAACAACAATTTCAGATAATTCTTCTGGTATACAGTGTCATAGTCAGGAGAGCCTCATACTTCTGGAATGGTGTTATAGGATGGCTAATAATAAGAGACATTGAGCAAATAGGGATGAATAATTTAATAATTCCTTAAAGTCTGGCTGCAACAGAAAGAAGGAACTACAAATTAAAACACTTGCTCTCCATTGTTTTATAAAAAGATACAGTATCAACAGTTGTTTTACTAATCCACACAATACTATTCCGAACTCAACTTTTCAAACACAAGTATACTTACGTGTTAGCTGTTTTTGCTCTTATTTTTTTTCTGTGTGTGAAGCAGTTGTCAGCCCAATAGCAGTGATTTGATTTTAAAATAAAATTGACATATTATGCATATAAAAATGTATGTATAATAAAATGTATGTGTTAATTAGTAGAAATTAATGAAATTGGCCAGATAATATTTATTACTTTGCCATTTGCATGGTGTCCATTACTGGAATATCACCTGTATTTGATGGATAGTCAATTTCAATAATGCCTGAAAAGATCATTCAGAGTAGAGTATTCTGTTCACCTCTGGAGATGTATGCACTGCTTGACTTTTAAGCTTAAATTTGTAGCTGTAGGCTAAATTTAGCCTTTCTGTTTTATCAGAGCTTCCCTGAAGTGTATCATGTACATTAAGCTTCCATATTTAACCCTGCAAAGGTTTATTAATTTTGAAATGAACTTGCTCTTTCTGTAAGTCCTTATATCTATTTACATGGAACTACCAATGCTAGAGATTGTGATTCTCTCAGTGGTACTAGTCCAGTTACAGACCCAACCTGTAATAGATGAAAAAAAGCAGAAACCCTCATGCTTTGTCAGTGCAGCAGTAGCAGTTTATCCTTCAGCTGTGAGGAGGGTTTATTATATATTTAAAGTGTTCTTCCACTACCCTCGGAAGAGCTTTCATAAATTTGAATCTGACAGCTCTATTCCAGCTGCCATCATCAATACCAAATAGACTTTATTTAGGGGTGTTGGACATTATAATTTCAATATTTAACGTATTGATGATATCCCTAAGATCTCCACTGAAAATTATTGACTCATCATATAACCATTTCCAGGAACTGATAAATCACATCCTGTGTAAACAAAATAGATAAATAATGCTACAGCATTTTTAAAAGGTATACCTAGGCTTTTAAAAAGTATTGTAGTCATATGGAGAGAATTGTAACCACACACACACACACACACACACACACACACACACACACTCGTTGAAAGAATTTGCAATATTGTAATTATGTAGCTTGTTTTATACTAGTTCAAATTAGTTATGTGGAAATTCACACCTAATAGTTAATATATTAATTTAATCTAATATTCATATTAGCTACTAGTATTTTTTTCATTAATTTTCAACACTTTATTTCTAAATATATCTTTGTTAAGTATGCACACGGTTACAATTACAAAAACAAGTAGCTAGTGTGCTGACAGTTCTTTAACTTTCAATAACACTCAAAGCTGAATAAAGAATAAAAAGTACTGTGACTAGGGGTGGGAAAGCAGGAAAGAGAGTGGCCAGGCAAGTGACCAGAACACACTAGTTCATGTATCTCTGAGGAGCTACTGGTAACTGACATAAGTTGCAAGGGGAACATAGGCTATTTTCACTTTCACTGGCAGAAGACAAAAGAATAAAAAAATCTTATTGGCTACTATGCTTTGTCCAGGATGAGGGCTGCCAATAAGATGTGGAGGATTAGCTGAAGTCAGTTGTGGATTAAAAGTGCCCTGAGTTGAGCAATGCTGAGAAAAATTGTTGCCAGCAGGGCAAATAATACTTTAGCATGCATCAATGAATGCATCTCCAGCAAGACCAAGGAGGTGATTCTTCCACTCTGCTCAGCACTGGTGAGACCGAAGTTGGAGTAGTGTGTCCAGTTCTGGGCAGCACACTTTAACAAGGACATGTTACAAGTTGAGAGAGTCTAGAGCCATACGAGGCAAGGCTGAGGGACCTGGGACTCTTCAGCCTGAAAAAGAGAAAGCTGAGAGGAGACTTGGTAGCAGTTTATCACTACGTCAGGGGAATATATCAGGGGCTCCGTGAACAACTGTTTACCAGGGCATCCTTGGGGAGAGCCAGAAGTAATGTTCACAAACTCCTGGAAAGCATTTCAGGCTCAACATTAGGACAAACGTCTTCACAGTTAGGGTGTCCAGACTGTGGAATAAGTTCCCTCCAGAGGTGGTGCAATCACCTACCCTGGAAATCTTCAAGAGGGGACTGGATAGTCTTCTTCCTGGGGTCACCTGATCCCACCTGTCTTTCCTGCCTGGTGCAGGGGGTTGGACCTAATCTTCTGAGGTCCCTTCCAGCCTTACAATCTATGAATACTCTGGACACAATGAGGGGGAGAGGAGGTGGGTTTCTTCCAGTCCCAACCCCTCCCCCCTCCCAATAAACAACAAGCAAAAACATACCACATACAACCCCAAGTGTTTGGGGGTGTTACAGTAAGAAATATTCATAGATTTATAGATTCATAGACACTAGGAATGGAAGGGACCTTGGAAGATCATCGAGTCCAGCCAGCATTGATATTTCAAACTCTATCAAAGAAGTTACAAAAGTATAAATCAGACAACTTCTTATGGCAGTGTAGGTAGTAAACAAGTATGTTTCCAGTTCTTTGGGTTGGGGAGAATCCAGAGATTTTGGAAACTGGAGAGATTAAAGGCATGCATGTCACAGGCATTATATGCCACAGGCATTAGAGATCTAAAGTAATAGAACTTTAAAGATAGGTTACCATTTTCTGTGGGAGGAGAGGAAGTAAGGTAACTTGAAACAGGAAAGACTGGAGACAATGAAAATGTCACATTCAATGACACCAGATATCATGACTGAGGTAAACAGCGAGCGTAGAACAAGGACAACAATGTTTTGGAAGCTAAACTGAAAGCCAAGGGCTAGATCCAATAAAAGTTCCAGGTGCCTAAAGAAATACTTAGCAGACAAACAAACAACATACCACTCAGATACCACCTAATCCTGGAGGTTTCAACAGCAAGCAGCATTTTTTTTTTCACTTTCATGCTCCCTAGACCAGAATTTCTCAAACTGTGGGTTGCAACCCAAAAGTGGGTCACAAGAATATATGAAAGGGTCATGAACAAACTTTTAAAATAGATCATTTTAAAAATGGATGCTCCTTTAAAGGAGAGAAACATAGGAAGCTGTGGCTTCTCTTCGCAGGCTGTCAGAGTTGCAGACTTCAAGGGACTGCTTGAACCCCTCCCATGCTCTACACACACTCCACCCTGCGTCACATACTCACCCTCTTCCCACACACAGGGGGCTAGGGCCAGGGGGCAGCAGGTCGGAAGTGAGGGGCACTGGGTTGGGAGTGGCCATCAATGTTTACAAATGGGTCCTGGTACAAAAAAGGTTGTGAACCATTGCTCTAGACTGAGATTTCTATTTCTGTACTTGTCCAAGAACCAAATTCGTTCTTGACATGGGCAAGCATCTTAGTACTTAATTCACGTGTAAACTTGATCAGACGTCACGCATTAGGTGTTCCATTTTTTAAATCCCCCATGGGCATAATCTAGTAGGTAAGCTTGCAAATGAGTAGCCTGTACTGACAGGATTCAACTCCACAGAAAATGCAGTTGCAACTAAGGTATGCCCATTAATTACTTAATGATCTAATTAGTTACAGAACTCAGCAAGGGAAGACTGAGATAAATTTGTCCCTGAGCTTGCAAGGTCTCATGCTAACACATACTGGAAGAGTCCTCTAATCAGCCTCCTGTGGAATCATAGAATTTGGGTCCCTCCCAATTCCCACATGGCTGCAAAGTAGCATCCTTGCTTGGCAGGGATGCGTCTCTCCACCATGTGGGGATGCAGCAGGCTGGGATGCAGCAGTCCCGGCTGCTGGGATAACTCTTCCAGCTATGTGGGGATCAGGATGATTCTGATCTCCATGTTGGGAGAAGACAGTTTCCCCTGCAACCAACACAGCTCCTACCACATGAGGGTTAGCCAGACAGCAATGGGCCCCCTGCTGCCAGGCTGACTGGAAGCTCCCAGGCAGCATCTACATGTGTGCTACTGCGTAGTAGCTAATGAGCGGTTAATGTTCTACCTGTATTTTGAGGTAGTGAATAACTGTGCATTAGCCTATTTTTACTATGCAGTAGCCTATCACATGGTTATTTAACTATAGTGATGCTTTAAGATGCAGTGGATTAGCCTACTCTGCAGTAACGTGTCTAATGTAGACACACCCAGAATTGCATAAAATAATCCAAATGAGGCCTAACCAATACCAAGTACAATGGTACTAACATCACCAAAATCTTACGCAACTTACATTTCCACTGTGTTAGAATAGCTTCTTATTGAGCTCCTGTACAAAGTCTTGTAGGAACTGGCCACCCTGCATCACCACTTTATGTTTCAATCTATTTGTGGTACCTTACCTACTGTTACTCTAATTTAACAGCATTCTCAAAAACCTGTGTATAAAATAGTGCGTACATATTGAATGTTTCCTGTTGGCTAGCTATAACTGGGTGCATACTCAACATCCTGAGTATTTGGATACAATTTTGAGGTGATTAGCTCTCCATGTGCACTGTATAGGCATTCTAGGTTCTTAACACAAATTTCTGAATTTCACTGGGGAAGCCAAGCACTATGTCCTTTATTGTATATAGTTTTATAATAATGAGCGATATTAAATAAACTAAAAGCTAGGGACATATCTGACAATTCATCCTGAAAATTCATGTAAAAAGATCTTTTCTGCAACATACAGAGCCACCTTTCTTGCTTATATTACTATAGGTCAGCAAGAAATGAAATGTTTATTAACATAAAAAAGTACTATTTTTTTATATATGCACCTATTCTATTTAATATTATCTGGCTACTGGGGATGATTACAGTTTCCTAATTCTGTGTTATGTTATAGAAATACATTTTGTACTGGAAATAAATGACTCTAAATTTACCAACTAAAGTAAACAAAATAGTGATGCATGGAGATGGTGAAAACAGTAAAGGAGACTGTTCAATTTACTGCATATCTGTAAAGATAAGAATGACAGAGAATTCTTGTCATCCAGTAAGGCAATAGAGGATTCACTGTGTCACATTCTAAGTAACACTGAAAACTGCAAGTCATGTAATCAATGAGGAGACATTTATTTGCTGACAAAGCATTTCCTTTTACTGCAGTTTTTTAAAATATCTTTTTACAAAAAAGGCACGTTTTAGAGAAACCACATACTAAGCAAATATTTTGCCCAAATGCTTTAATAGAACATAGAAGAGCCTTGTATTTCTAGCATATTATCCATTCTACTTATTTGTCCCTGGAATGCAAAACTTTTCTACATCTGATGTAAGTGTGTTTTGTCCTAACCATAAGTATCCACATAAGACTTGTAGTTCTTGATGAGTTTCATAATCAATATGATGAAACATAATTTAGATGTTATGTGATGACTGCAAGACTGTACCCTACATATATACACACCTATGCCATTCACAAATCTCATAAGCTTTATTTTTTCTTCCCCACTGAGTCCTTCCAGCTCGCATCTGTTACTGAAGTTTATGGCAGTTTGGAGTGTAGCAAAACCCCCAGTTTTTCTCTTTTTAAAATTTTAAAATGCATTCCCTCCCTTTCCCCTAACAATTTCTGACCTTTTCTTTCCCTCTGTATTCCCAATAGATAAGTATAACTGAGCTAAGACATAGGATAAGCTTTAGCATTTTATGTTGGTAGCAAATTTCATAGTTTCATAGTTAGTAGGGTCGGAAGGGACCTGAGCAGATTATCGAGTCCGATCCCTTGCCACGGCAGGAAAGAGTACTGGGGTCAAACGACTCCAGCAAGGTGTTCATCTAGCCTCCTCTTAAAGACCCCCGGGATAGGGGCCAGCACCACTTCTCTTGGAAGTTGGTCCCAGATCCTAACGGTCCTAACCGTGAGGTAGTGTCTCCTGATATTTTACTTTTTCTTAAGTTGCAAAAAATAAACGTATGTATATATGCAGTAAAAGAGAATTACCAAAACTAGAATTTATCTGAACAACAGAAGACACTCTTGTTGTTTCACATATACACAAATGTTATGAAAAATTTCATAACTCTAACCAGGAGTTTGGTCTTATGTATTATCTGAAAGACATTAAATTTGTGCTTCACACTGAAAAATGAGCTGCTTATTCACCAATCAAATAAATGACTATGGTTTACATCCACCACACTGTGTCCACAGAAGAAGCAAAATAGAAATTGTGACTGGTACGGTTCTTATATACAAATGAAAAAGGTAGAATCAAGATGAAATAGGCCCTGTCAGCAGGGAAGTGAGGAAGTGTTAAGTGTCTGAAAGACACCATGGGAAAAGTATTTTATCACATTTCTGAACCTTTAAGTTATGAGAACTCTTATTATCATTGCAGAGGTTTTGATAGATGACAGCAATATGAGTGAGAAGTACAGACAGGAACAGCGGTAACCACTAGTGTCATAGCTAGAACACAGGAAAAGAAAGTGATTAGATCTAGCTAGTTCAATGGAAAATAGGAATCAGAGTGGGAAAAAAGACATAGCCCTTTGAGCCATAACTTACGCAAGAGACCTAGGAGCTGACAATGGGTATGTAGGTTGCTAGCAAGAGGAATGAAAATAGCATTGGGCTAAATTTAGTGTATCATTTTACAAATAAGTACTAAAGCCTGGGTCTTCCATCAGATTCTGCTATTGTGGATACTGGCCATATCTACACGAGACGCTGCCTGTGTAGTAACCTAGTACTACTACACAGTATTAGGCTACTGTGCAGTGGGTTCACAAAAAAAGACATTTGTCAGTGCTACTGTGCAGTAACTTGGGTTACTGTGCAGTCATTTAGTACTTGTATAAACCCAGTCTGCTTGGGTTACTGTCTGGTATATACTGCCTCAGTTTATACAAGTACTATATGACTGCACAGTAGTGACTGTGCAGTCAGCACCTCATGTAGAGTTAACTACTGTGTAGTGTCCCCCAAGAAGTTGCTGGTGTAATTTTTATGGAAAGTAGCTTGGATGCTACATTTCCAAGGGAAAAGATAAAAAATAGAAACCCAATCAGGTAGGCTTTGTGTTAATGTCAGAAACAAAAGGAGAATGTTGACTCTAAAAAGAAAGGGAGAAGATACTAGGCTAAGGAGAAACTGCTATTTATTGTTGGCATAGAACCAGCTATAAGAAACACAGCAAAGTAGCTGGCAGCAGGTACATATTTTACACTGGGGAGCTGAGATCAGTTCCTAATAGGCTGCCACACCTTCAAAATCAGCGTTAAATTTTGCAGTAACCTGCTAAGAGAATCCAAAAGATCAAATTAATGTAATCAGCATGAAAATGTGACTGAAAACTTTGTTTGATTTCATGAGCTAGTCGAGAAAAGAAGGAAGGCAGGGGTTTGCTAAAGCAGGAGTCCCTCAGTTCATTTTTCAGTGTAGCTCCAGTAAATGATCAAGAATTAAGTATTATTTTGAAAGTCATAATTATTATAATAAAGGAACACATCATTGCACTGATCAATAGCTAACAAAAAATGCCTTAATAGAACAAAACATTTCAGGAAGAGCCTTATTTATCTAGCATATTATCCATTGTACATATTTGTTCCTGAGATGCAATTTTTTTTTACATCTGCTGTAAATGTGTTTTTTCTTAAACATAAATATCCATATAAGGCTTTTAGTTCTTGATTTAGTTACATAATCAATGTGATGAAAAGGCTTTATAGCAATGGACCTAAATAGAGCTTTTTTGGTTGTCTGCCAATTGTGTCATAACCTTGACAATTCATTTGCAATGCATTTTTTCCTCCTTGCTTGACAAAATGTGCTGCACATTTGAAATGGCCACATCATTTCAGACACTGAATGAATGTATCCTCAAAGTGTGTGTACCTTCACTATAGTGCTTACAATGGCTTTAGCAACAAAAACATAAGCACCTGGTAAATAAAGGAGCTTGTCTAGTAGATGGAAATACTTCAGATTTTGATGTACAAGGACTTTTCATTTTAGGTTTGTTTAGGTTTATTAAGAAAAATAAACTCTATTTAGATATCTTTAAAACAACATTTTTCTATTTTTTCAAAACTTTTGCACTGTATAAAAATATATCTAAAAATACATCTTAAAAATATATATATTTACCAATATTTCCCAAAATAAGCTTACTTATTAAATAAAAGGCTTATAGAACTTTGAAAGTCTGATTAAATGAAAAATCTATGCTTTGCACAGCTTCAATTGCCCCAGGATTTTTTAGACCTTGCTAAACTGAGGGTATCTACCACTGGGTGCATCTACATGAGATGCTGACTGTGCAGTAACCTGATACTACTGTGCAGTAGCATTACATGGCAAAAACCATGATACAACGCTACGGCACAGTAGTATTAGGGTACTGAGCAGCAGTATCACAGAAAAGGCATTAACTGGAGCTACTGTGACTTGGAATATGGCACATTTATTTAGTGCTTGTTTATACAAGTTACCACTGGGTGTATCGACATGAGACATGGGCTGCACTGTAGCCCACAGTAGCCCTTAGTAGTTAGTACTTGTTCAAACTAGTACTACATAAATGTTCAGTAACCACTGCAGAGAGATGCCTCATGCAGAAGTGGCCACTGAGTAGCACAAAGTTTGCACTAATTGCCTGACTAATCTCTTAGCAATTAGTGAGACATTATTAAATACTGTTGGTCACAAAGTTGTATGGCTGTCAACCTTAGAGGAAAGTGGATGTAACAGCTTTCAGGAGGTTTTATTCTCATATTCTAGAAAGGGCCTGAGTGTCTGGGCAAATTGTTACTCTTTCCTAAGGTTATTTCCCAGCACAGTTTTTTCAGGATTCACTTCTGTCCTGTCACTGGTTAAATGACTGCATAGTTGGTCAGGACAATTCCTGAAGAAAAAGGAGATGTGACAAATCTTGGCCTTTTTCAAAGAGCCTGTGCCAAGTTGCAGAAGTCTGCCAAGTGCAAAAGAGTTTCTAAGTGACAGCAGACTAAACCTTTGAAGAAATTACAATTAGCAAAGTAAAGAAAGTGATTAAAGAAAGACGGCTTGAAAGGGGGCCATATACAAGAAGGCCTTAAAATAGATAATTCAACTACACTATATTATAACTTAAGAATGATGGCAGTAGTGATTGGTATAACCAAATGCATTAGATTTAGATTTTCTATAATAGATACAATTGTGTTAAGTCTCTTATATAAACAAAATCAGCCTTGTTAATGAAAATCATAAACCAAGGATACTGGTAAGCAACATTTAAAGATAATGAAGGAAGGAAATAAGAAATCCTTACTACCAAAAATAGTAATTTTCAAAAGGGTGGAGATTCTATCTAGTTGATCTATTTTTCAAGGCCATAAAAGAATTGATGCCACCACTGGAGGATAAACCATGCAGAAGAGAAGAGAAAAGCAGCAACAGCAGAATGCCACTGGAAATCATGCATGCTCCCCCAAACCGGCTTGGGCACATTTTGTAACTGCTTGCCAATGCCAGCTTGTCAGCTGGCCCTCAGAGAGGGGGATAAAATCTCCACTAATCCACATTCAAGGAGGACCAGAAGTAAGGCCTCCTGACAGCCTGGAGTAGTGGGAAACAAACAAGTGCCCCAGCAGGGGCGAGTGGTGGCAACCTTGAGAAGCGGGATGCCCAGCTAAAGCTGGCTCAGAGAAGCGAGGATACTCTTGAAGGTGTGGATCCCAGACAAAGTCGGCAGAAACTGAGACAGTGCTGGACCTGTAGAGAGAGAAGAAGAAGAAAGGATGCTGAAGCTGTGAGTAGTCCTAGGGGAAAAAAGAGCATCCTGAAGGAAGATACCCCAGAGGTGTACATCTGAGTCAGGCCAACATGAGGCCTGAATAAGGACGGTATACTATCCAAACCAGATCTAAGATTAGATAAGGACTAAGGCCCAGGTATGGCTAATTGATTTTGCTTTAGCCTCAACCAAGGACCAACATTGTCACTGGTTGACACAAGGTGGGATGAAGAGGAAGCAGAGTCCTGAGACGAAGAACTAGGCAAGACACCAGAATGGAAACTAGAACAGGCAGGATTAGAGCACGTCCTTCCAGCAACAATCCTTAACAACAAGATGTGGCAGGAAAGAACCACTGTGGACCTTTTAGGGAATCCCACTGGAGGACAAGCTGTCAACCTGAAAGGAGGCAGCTGCATTTGAGTGGCTAGAAAAGGCAAAGCATTCAAATGAACATCACGGGAAGTCACAATGAATCAATTCGATGATTTTCCCAGTTAATAATGTTGAGTGGGCATAGGTGAAAACCAACTTTTAAAGTACAATCCAGATAAAATAAAGTGGCATTAGTGGACTGGAAAAATAACAAGAACATATCACAAACAATGTATATGCCTATGTGATTGCCTGTGAACTGATGCTCATGTTTGCAAATCAGGCTTCTGATTATATGCCCAATTGCTGTTGAATGATAGCCATGGAAGATTTTCTCATCTGTATCTGGTTAGGGTGTTGTGACCTCTTCTTTGTAATACACACCTTCCAAATTGTTTCATGCCTTTGTCACTCCAGTCCTCTGAACCTGAGACTAGAGCTTTTAAATCATTTGGAAAATGACATTTATGCAAAATATAGTCATCTGTTTATTGAGTAGGGCATCTAACTACAGGCATAAAAACATCACTGTTTTTATTTTTTGCCCTTGCTGTCTATGAATTAGTGAGTTGAGTGTAAGTTGTTATGTTTGACAGGTAAAGCCCTGTGATGACTTCAGACCTAACTACCAGAGAAATTACTGAACATAGACCATCAGAACAGACTGTAAAGATAATTTTCTATGAGAACATTTGGGAAATGGAATGGAATGTTGCTTGTGGTGGAGTTTTGGTTTGTTGGTTTTCTTGCTTTTTGAGGCAATACAAAATATTTATCTTTACATGTTTTTCTTTTTTTGCTCAAAGATCGTGTTGGTTACTGTTCTATATGGTGGGATTTCTGCAGGCTTTCTCTTGGTATTATACTGAAATTAAGAGCTGAACAGAAATGCTAGTTTGAGAGGGACAGAAGACAATCACTTTATATCTATAGTTGGCTAAAACTCATAGGCCACGTCCAGAAGAGTGCAGCCATACTGCACATTTAGTTGTTCTTCACACTGCAAAGGAAGAACAGTATTGAAGGTTTTTTTGACCCCTGGATATCCCATAAAAAAAAAGAAGCTGAGTAGTGTATCCAGTGGCAAAGTGCACCATTCAAAGCTGGAACCCAGCCAGCCAGAACCGCACTTTGCTGATGACCAGGCTTCACATGGCAGGATACCCACTACTGCAGTCCCAGGAGGTCCCCAGCACCTCTGATAAGGCTTCTGGAGCCAACCCAGTGTTGGCCCCAGACTCCCCTATCCCACCCAGGATAACCTGCTATGTGTCAGAGCATGTGTGGCACAGGTGTTCCCCAAGGACAACTATAGATGGCACAAGGTGCGCTGCTGCTAGTTGCCTCCAGGGGGGAAAAAATGTCCATGCACATTTGCAAGCTCCCATAAAAATCAATAAAGTAGACAAATATGATCAAGTATTTATTTTATTTTCCTAATTCATACCAAGCTGCCTTTTAAATTTCTTTTTCCTTCAATATCGTGGAGTACAGCAACAGAGGAGCGAGTTTGCCATAGGAGGGAGCCAGAAAGCAGGAGGCTTTGGGTCTGCACATGTGTGCATATGTGTGCCTTTGTGAGTTTGGGGAGGGTTTTTTTGTTTTTTTCCCACAGCCCAGGTGTTTTCCAGTGAAGAAAGGAGGCATAAATGGAGACTGGATCAGTAGTTTTAACTTGCATACAGTTTGCCTCTCTGAGGATCAAGAACATTTCTTTTGTACCAAGTGCAAGCTGGTCTTGGAGGAAAAAGTGAATGCTTGGAAGTACAGGTAACTACACTGTGTGCTACTGAGAAAAAATGAAGACTTCTTGTATAAGAGTCATGAAGGCTGACACTGGAGAGTCTAAAGGAACAAGAAAAGTGGCATTATGTAACCACTAGAAGAAGGAGGATCTCCAGAATGCAAGAGAAATACACTGAAGTTAGCAATTGCCTTCAAGCACTCTGTACTGGAAGAGCTGAGGAACAGTTTCATAGTTTCATAGTTTGTAGGGTCAGAAGGGACCTGAGCAGATCATCTAGTCCGACCCCCTGCCATGGCAGGAAAGAATACTGGGGTCAAATGACCCCAGCAAG
>NW_017728918.1:52964241-52969340 GCF_001723895.1 Crocodylus porosus | reverse complement strand
TAAGCATGCAGTCCCCTGCTGGCCCCTCCTGGATGTGTGCCAGCATAATTTTCTCTAACAGCTTGCCTAGGATCAAGGTAAGACTAACCGGCCTATAGTTTCCCGGGTCCTCCTTCCTCCCTTTTTTGAAAATGGGGACCGTTAGAAGTGAGGATATGAGCAGGCAAGATCTAGAGGACTTAGTGTAGCATAAACTGAACTAATGTAGCTGATGTTAACATAGAGTGTAATAATAGTGAAATGTAACCATATTAGTCTTGTCCTGTAAGCAATTTGAAAACTCCATTTTGTATCCTTCTGCTTGACAAAAGTCAATGAACTCTGCAGGTCCTTTATGTATGAGTGTGTGTGAAAGGGTGAATGGTGAGAGCATGAGATACATAGAGGAAGAAGAAGATTTAACTGTTTATGTAAGCAACAAGGCACCAAGTGTGTAAATTACCAGTCAGTAAACTAATTAATGGATAACTGAAGAATCCCTTTGAGGCCTAGGGCACAAAGAAGATAACGAGGAAGAGGAATGCACACATCCTGCCAGATGGGCAGCAAGGACACCCCAAAGCTGAGATACCAACTTTGACAACCAAACTGACCTTGGGCTGAGATAAGCAGAAGTTGAATAAAGAACAACTGCAAAAACAGAAGCTGGGTATGGAAAAACCCCAAAGCACTAAAGCAAAGGATGCCAATTTCTATAAAAGAGGACTTTGAAAATGCCAAGTTAGGTAAGCCTCTCTCAACTGCTGTTTCTTTGGAGCACAGACACACCTGTCCACCTCGATCCAAAGCTACTATCCCCAAGATCTTTCTCACTCTCTGCTGTAACTATAATGTCTAAATGGAATGGTTGTTTTGTGTTTGTGTGTACCTGTGTATAATGATGTGCATGATGATCTGTGTGTGTCTATACGAGTGGTGTGTCCAAATCTCTATGTCTATTTCATGTAATCAATAAATGTGGCATTTTGCCTTATCCCCTTTATAAGGTCTCACTCTTGATTTGTCAATTTGAATTTAAAGTAAAATCAGCAGTCTAGAAAGCAGGGAGTAGAGGCCCCCAGGGATGGGGGCTCTAAGATCACTGCACCAAGAAGGAAGAGAACAGTGGTGATTGAAGACTCCCTTCTGAGGGGACAGAAGTGATAATTTGTTGTTTGGATCTAGGAGTCCTAGAAGGTGTGCTGTCTACCTGGGTGTTACAGAAAGACTGCCGAAGAGCATATATCTGTCAAACCACTACTTTTTCCTGCATGTCTTTTTAGGCATTAATAGTAATGCCAGGAATGACATTAATAATGTGCTGGAGGGCCGTGCACACCTCCTGGACAGCCTCCCCAGTGGTGATCTTGTTGACATTAAAAAGATGGCTGCTGTACTGGAGGCTATCAAGAATGGCTAGGTTCAGTAGAGCAATTGCTAGCTGGGTGTCCATGGCAAGGGAATACCACATGGTGGTGTCCTGCCACTCCAGATAAGGACAGAGCTGCTCCCAGAGGTCCTGGAAGGTGGCCTTGGTCATTCAGACCACCAGTCACTGCTTGTCATCCCAGGTGGTATGGATGATGTGCAGCCATCAGTCTTGGCTGGCCAGGTTGGCCCACTGGCAATGGGGCTGGAAGCCCGGGAGGGTGTGGACACACCTGGTGGTGGCATCCAGAAGCACATGGTTGCCATCCCCACTGTGTTTCTGCCAGTAGAATGGGGGCTGGATGGCAACAATGCAGCAGCAGGCCCCTGGGATGACGCAGTCAGGCCAGCCAGGCAGGCACTGCACATGGGAGAGCCAGCAGGGCTGATTGCCTTGGGTCAGATGGTGCCCACCATAGTATGTCAGCAGTGTGAGCACTCTGGTGACCAAGAGCTTGGGGCTCTGGACATTGTTTCCAAGGGTGATGGGTACAGCAGATGATGTGGCTATAGTAGTGGCTATAGTGCTGCTGTGTGCTGCTCCCTCACTCTGCACACTGCTCCCAGCCAGAAAGGTGGTTGGCTAGGGAGCAGGGAGTGGGGATGACTTTTAAAGATGTCTGCTGGCTGCAGGCAGCTGCAGCCAGAACCTCCAGTTCCTCCTGGTGGCAGAAGGGGCTTGTTGCAGGGCCACAATTAGCAGGAGCAGTCTGTTGCTAGAAGCAGCAAATCTGTTCCCGCACCCATGGTCGGGGGGAACCTGCCTCCCCAGTGACCAGTCAGTGACTGGGGCGGGTGGTCTCCTCATGGCTGATTGCTGTAGCTGATCACTGTAGCTGCTTCTGGAAGTGGCTGTGGCCGCTTGTGGGAGCACCATGGCACTCCACTCTGTGGCTGCTACTTGCAGGGGAGCACCAGTACTCCTGCCTGCCCCTCCTGCCCATCGCCTACCTGGCAAGTGCAGCCAGTCAGGGGGCAACCCCAGATGCATTGCCACTGCCCACATCTCTGCATGTGTAGACATATGCCTGGGAGAGTTTACTCAACATGTAGATGCACCCATGTACAATGAAAGATCTCACAAAAGCACAATAAATGAGCACAAGCATGTGTAACAAAATGGTCAAATGTGGTATATAGGTATGAGAAGATGACAACTGTGGAAGCTTTTCTTGATAACCTATCTAAACCTCCTCTGCTGCAAATTCAGTGGTTTGCATCCTGCTCTCTGTTGTAAAAGAGAAAAGGCACTCTCCCTCTTCTTTAAGGCATCTATATTCTCTCATCTAAAGCACCTTTTTCCAAATGCCTTACCTGCTTATTTCCTTCAAACTCACCTTGTATGGCTTGCCTTCCAAGGTCATTGTCATTCTTGTTGCTCTCCTTTGGACACTCTAACTTCACACCATTTTAAAAATGTAGAGTCCAGAATTGCACACCATACTCTAGATAAGCACTAACCAGTGTAGAATCAAGAGGCACTATCACGTCTCATGTCTTGCACCTAGTGATTATATTAATGCAGTCTAAACCCATAATTGTCTTTTGATGACACTGAAATTCAAACTGTCAGATCTTTTGCTGTAGTACTGTATCTAGCCAGGTATCACCCATTTTGTATTTATGATTTTGATTATTCTTACCATGGTGTAGTATCTTGCATCTTTGAAGTACTGAATTTTATCCTGTTAGCTCCAGCCCAGATTTCCAATCTCTCAAGATCCTTCTGATTTGTGCTTCTGTCCTCCAACATGTTTGCAATCCTTCTGAATTTTGTGTAGTCTGTACACTTGCTCAAGAAGCTCTCTATTCTAGCACTTAAATCATTAAAAAAGACATGTTGAACAGTACCATAACCAGGACAGACCCTGCCAGGACTCCAACAGAAACTTCCTGCCAGTCTGACATGGATCCATTTATTATTACCCTTTGCTTGTGACTATTGAGCCAGTTGTCTATCCACCTAATAGTAATTTTGTCTACCCTGCATTGCTCAAATATGTTTATGAGAACAACATACAGAACCTTGTCAAAAGCCTTGCTGAAATCCAGAAACACTATATACACAGTATTCCTTTCATCCACCCAAGCAGTTACTTTGTCAAAGAAGGAAAATAGGTTGACATGTTTTTTTCTTAGTTAATCTATTGTAGGCGGTTATTATCATTTTTTGCTCCTCCAGATGATTGCAAATGGACTTCCTTAGGATATGCTCCAGTAACTTCCTATATACCAAGGAAAGTCTAACAATCTGCTTTTTCCCCAGGTTGTCCTTGTTGCCTTTTTCAGAAGTGGGACACTATGTTGGCCCTTTTATAGTTCTCTGGTACCTCACCATCTCACCTAACTTCATAAACATTATTGCCAAGGGCATGGATGGATTAACACATAAGCAAACTAGACACACGCCTAGGGCCCTAAGTGAAGAAGGGGCCCAGTTGTGCTTATATTACATATTATAATCAGTGAGTAAAAAAAGTAATATAAATATATAGTATTAAGTTGGGGCCCACAAATTTGTTTGCTGTGGGCCCACTGAAGAGTTACTTCACTCTGGCCAATGGCTCCAAAGTCTTTTCTCCCAGTTCCTTCAGTACCTTGGGATACAATTCATCAGGTTCTGCTGACATGAATTCATTCACAGTGATAAAAAAAATCTTTGACTGTCTGGTTTTTTTGTCTCTTTCTTTTCCAAAATTTTGGGGGACATTAGAAGTTACAATTAAACCTTGTTAAGGTCACTTAAAACATGTATTATCACACATGCTAAGTGCCTTGTAGATGCCCTGTATTTTGTACACATATATTGGATGCATTTTGCATTCCAACCTACATGTTTCCCATTTGAATCACTTATTGCTGTCTGGTGGCTCTCTGGTCCATTCCCAGAGCTAAGGAACTTCTGGACTTTCCTCTTCTGGATTGTTTGCTGTATTGCTGGAGGGTTTTTTTCACATCCTCCATGGAAACTAATTGAAAGCCTGTCTTATAGGTTGGCTCGGCAGTGCCCAAAGTTGCTCTTCCCAGTTCTGTTCAGATGTATCTCAGCTATTGATAACAGCCCTCTTTCTGAAAACTTCCTCCCATTGTCAAAGAATCCAAAGCCTTCATATCAACACTACCATCTCAGCCATGTGTTTATTTCCATAATACAATGTTTCCTGCCTGGGCCCTTGCCTTCAACTGAGAGGATTGATGAGAACACCACTTGTGCTCCAAGCTCCTAAATACTCCTTCAAAGAGCTTCATCATCTCCTCTGCTATGTTTAATGTCAAATTTGCTCCCAGTCAGCATCTACATGTGCACTACTGTGAAGTTACTAATCACAAGTGAATTTGCTACTTCAATTTTAAGTAGTAAATTTACTCACAATTAGGGCAGTTTACTGTGCAATAAGTGTCTGCATGTGTAGAGATGGACACTTACTGCATGGTAAACTGCTCTACTATGCAGTAAAGTGTCTCATGTAGAAGTGCTGCACATGCCTTCAAACAGTGGGCATTGCAGCAGGTATTTCATAGTCCTGTAAAATCTTATTTCATTTCTGTATAACTGCCGCGAGGCATTCTCACATTTATGTGACCTTGTAGTCTTGGCTGTTAATCAAAATGAAAGCTTTGTAGTTTTCCATGCTTGTATCAAGCTACACATGCACATTTTATAAGTTTCTTTTCTTATCTGTAAGTGTCAT
>NW_017728918.1:52914332-52963866 GCF_001723895.1 Crocodylus porosus | reverse complement strand
CAGACCCCCTTTGTATCCGGCATACTGTAACTGAAGAAACATCGGAGACTCCACTTCTTGACTGCCTCTCTTCGTAGTTTAGACAGCATACCTATGCTTTTGTACTTGTATTTACCGCAACTTCGTTCCAGCTGGTCTCCCCTCTTATTCGTAAGAGGGTGAGGCCAGGTGAGTGAATAAAACAAATTTTTACTTCGCTTTATATCTACTCCGTAATAACTTCTACTACTAACGTCCCATCTCAATGAGCTGTTGACCAGTTCTGGGATTTAAGGAGTCGGCAGCCGCGCCTATCATTGGACTAGTTCCAGTGGTGGAAAGCAAGGGCTTGCTCCGGAACCCTGTGAACCAACAGACATCCTATAGACTTGTTACAGAAAACTAACAACTTACTTTAACTCGTCTACTTGTGCCAACTCGGCAAACCTTGAAGGCGGTTATGAAGCTACCTCCAATCCCACCCCACAAGCCGCGCGCTTGCACAGCTCTGTAAAGCCCGCGGCTCCCCAAGCGGTGTTGGAACCGCTAGCCCAGCATTCCGCCACAAGTCCAAGGCTCTGTGCCACAGTCACAGGTGGTTGAACCAATGGTATACCTCCCCCCGCCCCTTCTTCATTAGTTCCTAAGAACATCCAACTCCTATATGGAGGTGGCTGAGGCATTTCCACCTTTGCCATGGCTTGGCAGATGCTCCAACACCCACATTTATAACAGGCTGTCAGGCCACATGTGGGCACGACTGGTCAGTGCACCAGTGCCACATAACGGTCAAGGTCTTGTGGGCACAGTGGGTCAGCATCACTAATCACAGCCAGTTGGGTGCTGCCTGCAATTCCATGCCCTTTCTGAGACAACTGTACAACATTCTCATGCCCCGGGACCCTGGCCACAGCCAAGCCATCTATTCAAGCATGGGTGGCCTGCCTGAGCTTCTGCTGTGGTCTGGCACCCGTGGTAATGACCAGCGTGTGCCCCTTGGGATGCCAGGAACCCATCCCACCATGGTCCCCATCCCCACCATCATCCAGTTGGTACAGGAACCCCTAGTGGTAAGAACTGGGTCACTTGAATGTCCATTTTTTCACTGTCAAGTATTTTCTCCAGCCTCTTATTCCACATCTGTAGCACTTCCACAGTAAGGCAGTGGAAAAGGCTGCCTAGGGAAGTTGTGGAATCTCTGTCATCAGAGGTGTTTAAGAAAATGCTGGACAAACACTTGTCAAGTATGATCTAGGAGTAGCTGTGCGTATGCTCTACTACGGGTAGTTCCTATACTTCTGGACTTCACTTGTTGTCATATGGGTCCAGGAAGGATTTATTTTCTCTCCTGTTCTCCTGTTTTGTTTTTGTTTTTCCATTTTTCCCCCACTTTCCTCAGATGCCCTAGGTGTTGGTAGCAGCCAAAGATGAGGATTTTGACTAGGCTGTGCCAAAGTACCTTCTGAGTTTTAACTCTCATCCATTCTCATGAAACTATAATCATTGTTGTTCTTATGGGGTAACTTGTTACCCTGAAATTCAACATTATTGGTCTCATGATGTAACTTGTTACCCCACCCATATGAGCAAAATAGATCAAGTAACAACAGTATAAATGTACCCAAAAACTATTTATTAAACATGCACATTGTTTGATAGAGTATTTATGATGATTTGAACCCAAAATATTAATTAACTAGAATTATGAACAATATTTAAACTTGTTTTAGAGTTTTATAATGTGAATGAACAATTTGCTAAGTCTGCAGTTCACACGAACAATGACTTCCAAAAACATTTACTAACTGTTGCAACTAAATATTGCATTCTTCACAAAGCAGTAGTCATGTACTGTGGTGCACACAAGCAAATCGCTTACAATCTTTACATCATTTCTGGGTTTTGTGGTCATCTGTCCATGGCCATGTAGGCTTTCAGCTCTGTTTCATCCAGCTTTTTCCACTCCTTTCTATTTTCAGAATGGCTATCATGCTACTCCCCGAATCTTCCTTCTGCCTCTCTGTTTTTATCTCTTATGATATCAGTCAGGGTATCTTGTGAAAGAAACAGGTGGAACGTTTCCACCACTGTCTCTATCACTTTCTCTTGTTGGCCCAGAACTTTCATAGACTATGTCCTTGGCTGTTCTCCAGTGATGTATTAGTTGTGGACTTTTTCCTCACACTGCCATTCCTTTCCCTAAAGATGTCATCATCTGCAGTGTTTTCTGGGGCTTGTGACAGTGGTTCTGTTCCTCATCCTGCTGTAGATCTCCTTGGTATTCCATGGCGGCCCCAGGCTAGTCGTCTTCCCTTTCCCACTGAAAGTGTTGGCATCACTTCTGCTTGTGGCACTAACTCCTCATCATCTGAACTGGGTGAAGCTTACATAGACACACGGTCTTCTTGCTCTGAACAATCTCCCATGTCTGGAACAAAGTCAGCATCCTGTCTGCCTTGGGATAAGATTTCATCAGTGGATGTGTTGCTGTCATCCCTGGTTACCTGTGCATGACAGGCTTCAGCACTGAATATGTGCTGCTTTCTCATCCTGGACTGTAAAAAAAAAAAAGATTTATTTCTGCTGAATGCATATAAATAACAATCAAAGATAAGCCTATCCACCTATGCTGTCACAGAAGCAATTCCACCCTGCCCTATGGCAGCTCCAGTAGCACACTCTCCTCCTGGGCATAAAAGCCAGACACCAGTATCCATCCTTTGCAGGCAAGCCAAATGTGGGTGGATGCTGTTTGGAAACCACACATGCAAGGGCTTATTGAGAACAGGTAAAAGGGGCATGGGGGTGTCAAGCCCTTACCATGAAAGGGGACTCCATAGTGTATGCCGTTGTTCTATTTCTTCTCTGTTGCCCCTTTGGTCCTTGTCTGCACTTCCAACAAAGGCAGGGCAAACTAGTTTGTATGTTATGAAAGGGGCAGATGAGATGGAGTTTTGCCATGAGAAAAGAGAGCAGAGGTGGATTGGGGTGTGGCAAAATTTTGTTTTGTTTTGTTTTGGCAGAGGGCAGGGTGTTTTGATGACCTTGCAGCCTGCAAACAAATGGCAAGCAAAGAGATTACCACATCTTCTGCAAAAGCAGCGTAGAGTGAAGTGATCCTTACACTGTACTCAGCACCGGTGAGAGTACAGTTGGAGTACTGCATCCAGTTCTGGGCACCATACTTCAATATGGACATGGAAAAACTTGAGAGGGTCCAGAAAAGAGCCCCCCGTATGATTAGGGACTTGCAAGGCAAGCCATACAAGGAAAGGCTGAGGGACCTGGGCCTCTTTAGCCCCAGGGAAGAGAAGGTTGAGAGGGGACTTGATAGTGGCTTAGTGCTATATCAGAGGAGTGCATCAGGAGCTCAGTGAACAACTGTTCACTAAGGTACCCCTGGGGAAGACCAGGACCAATGGATATAAACTCCTGGAAGGCCGCTTCAGGCTTAATACCAGGAAAAACTCCTTCACAGTCAGGGTGTCTAGACTGTGGAGTAAACCGCCTCCAGAGGTGGTACAGTCATTGACCTTGGAGCTTTTCACGAGGAGACTGGACAGTCACCTCACTGCAGTCAGTTTACCCCAGTTGTTTTCCTGCCTGGAGTGGAGGGACTGGACCTGATGATCTGTAAGGTCCCTTCTAGCCCCTAACAATCTATGAATCTTTGGCCATCCATTAGTTCCCTTGGATACCTGAAGTGGACATGAATGAGGTATGAATGAATGCTGACCTTTCAGATGCATCCACCCAAAGTGGCCAAACAGGTCTAGTTTTGTTATTTGTACAGAAATTGAATTGGGGTAACACATTACTCCAATACATTAACATGGACTTGGGGTAAGTTGTTACCCTATATGGAAAAAAACACATTCACCCCTGTGGTAACATGTTACCCTGGGCAGTTTTTCATCCTCAGAGAGCAAACCATTCATGTAAGCTGGCAGTCCTTTGGGGATATTGTGCACTGCGGTGCCAGTGACAATGTCCTAAAAAGAAAAAAAATAGAATTAACTTTAAGATACAGCACAAAATATGCGTCTGGGGTAGGAAATTACCCATTGGGAATGTTTGAAGGTTAAACCAGAAATTCCTGGCTAGAGAGTCTTGCCCCACTGCTCTGGGTCAGATCATATCTGAGGTCAGGAAGAAATGTTACCCATTGTCAGACTGATAAAGACTCTAGCAGCTTTTGCCTTCCTCTGTTGTGGAGGGTATGCTCCACTTCTCTGGATCTCTTGACCATATTTTAGCAACCCTTAAAACAGCAGTACATTGTTTGCCATTGTTCCCCTTCTGCGCCTGTGCTCAGTTAGAATGTTTTGGCTTGTGGGTGCATCAGGACTGACTACGTAGTTTTACTAATAGGTTTGACAATAGATGTGTATAGAATGTTTTGAATAGGGATAATCTTTCTTCTGGCAGGGGTCTGGATGTCACCTCTGAAGGTCCCTTCCAGTCCTACTTTTCTATGACACTATGGTTCTATTCTCCCTATGGAATTTCTTCTACCAGAGCCTCCGCTCATTTTTAAATAAACACAACAGACCCATAACAATGTTCAGAGCCTGCTAATGGCATAGGCAGTGTGCCAAGATTTCAGAATTGTAGCTGGGACTAGAACCAAGTCTCTCAGTTGGCAATGGATGGGGATCAAGTTACAGGGAAAAAAGACCAAGGCAATTAGAAAAAGAAATCATAAGTCATAAAAGCATAAGATTTTATCAAAGGTTCAGTTTTAAATATTTAGAAACCATCAAAAGTCAAACGTGTTTGTTTTCATCCATCATCTGACAGGATATATTGTCACAATGTTTTCTATTAAACTGCAACTAAATCTTTTATTTTACAAATAAACCATTTCTGTAAAACATAGTGATCATTAAGTGTTTGGAAATGTTTTATTTTTGATAAAGTAAATATATATAATTAAACTGTAATGTCAGTCTTCTGTTGGACCTTGAATACATAAATAGTACCTGAGTGAGCCAGGCACAAAGGAGTACCTTTGAAAAGCAGTCCTAAAGCTTTTCAAGCTGGAATAAATAATTGTTTTTCAGTTTTTCTGTACTGACACCAATATTTTTAGATCTATTTATTGTAATTAGTACTCTGGATATCTACCTGGTAAAGCCATGTGAAACTTATCTGATTTAGCTCCAGCATTGGTATATCATTACTTGATACAATGTGGTGCTGTTATGTCTTGTTTTTCTCATATAAAAGGGAAAATGTGCAATTTTAGAAAATATCTCTTGATACAAATCACAATTAATTGTGAAATATGCAACAGATGGTGGAACTTATAATCATTCTATCAGACTAATAGTATACTGTCTGCATTTCAGAATTTGCTTTTCCCAAAAGATGCTGTTGGGCTGAAGCCATATTGACAGCTGGTATGTTCCTAATGTAGTTAGTTTGATATACCTCATCTATTAAATTCTGTGCATTTTCCAAAATAACAGATGACAAGTGCAATTGACCACCTGGGAAAAAAGCATCTTCAGTAGAAAGCTTAAATTGATCTTCTTTTTTTGTGACTGTAGAGATATGTAGTGCTTTTCTATTTTGGGTGACATTATAAACTACCAGCATACTATTTGCCTTCCAAAAGTACAGGATTTTTGTACACAGACAATGATCAAAAATAATCTTGGGACAGATAACAGATGCTATAACTACCGGGCTTTTAGAAAGCTATGGCATGCTTAGTAGCATCTTGCTTCAAATGCTGTAGTTAGAAATTATGTTGCAGAGATTCTATATTGAATTATCAGTCTCCTACAAAATTTCTCTAAAGCGAACACAGAAGGTATCCTGCAGATACCTGTATAAGGTGTATGCATCTGAAAAAATCTTCAAAATAATTGTAATTCATAAACAAAAGTTTTATTTACATGAAATGTTTACTGATGACTACTTTACCTTTGAATGAGATACTTATTATATATTAACAATCCCAGTAAGTCAATGTGTGGCATAGCATGCACAGCCTTTGAAAACATCTTTATCTGATGTTATAGAACAGTGTGGTACATGCCCACAATTTCCCAGGCTATGTGTATATCCATTGGCCTTGTTCTGTTAGAAACCCTGTCTGCCTTAAAGGCTGTGAGAACTGTGAGACCAGGCCTTTAGAAATCAGTTAAGCCTTGCTGCCACCCTGAACTATTGTTCTAATGCCTATAAGCAGGTCCCTAAAGCAAACCTCTAAATACCATTTTCTAGCCAACAATGGAATTCAAAATTATCTCATTATTACTTTCTAGAGTGTACCACCACTGCTAAGGTGGTAAGGTGACAAATATGCATGATTTATATATATATACACACACACTAGCAAATATATACACACTAGCAAATTGCCCATCATGAACGATGGGGGGGGAGGAAGGACAGGAGGGACAGCAGGGGATGGAGTGCTGCCACCCAGCACCCCGTTGAGCCATCACCGTGCCTCTGGCTCCATGCTCCCCCTGCCTCCCACTTTCCTCCCACCTCCCGCCTCTGGGCCCATGCAATGCCTACCCCCATGTGCCCCTTACCTACTGTGTCCAATCCCATGCCCCCCCAACTCCCTGCATCCAGCCCTGTGGCCATTCCCCCCACCTCCTGCCTCTCCCAGTATGGCCCAGTACACTCCCCCCACTGCTCCACCCTGTGCTGCTGCCAGCTCCCAGGAATGGTGGGGAGGGGAGCTTGGAAATGGTGGTGGCCAGCAACACCCACTGGCATGCAACACGCACCCCCTCCCTACCTCCTCTCCCCCTCTCTCCCTCCCTCCCTGCTGCCTCTCCCTTCTGCCGGCTGTTGTTGGGGCCTAGTGGCAGTGGCGACAGCAGTAAAAGATGTGGGGTGCAGTGAGGCCACTACCACCAGAAACACCCCCTTCCCATTCTTGCTGCACTCCCTTCCTCCCCTCTTCCTTGCTGCCTTCCCCTCCCTGCCAGCTTTTGCTTGGGAGGGGAGGGGCAGCATTGTGGCTCCCTTGCTCCCTCTGTAATACTCTGGGCCCTTGCAGCCAATCGTTGTACACTCTCTTGGCGGCACATGCACAGTTGGCTTGGAGTGACACAGAGAGACAGACAGATAGACTAAGGCTCTTATTATATTAGAATGTATCACTTGTAAAGATCCCACATCATACTTCATTAATAGGGATAAAACCGTGAGTCTTCCATTCTAGAGCACAGCTATCTACAATGAGGAATTCAGGAGCTATCTCCACTGGCAGGTAGCAGTAGCAAGCTCTGTCATCTCTTGATCCAGACTTTGGAAAGGTGAACTACAAGCCTAAGAAGTATAGCATGTTTAGTAAATTCATATTTTAAGTCCATGATGTGCATATTATTCAAGATTTTAGATATAACAACCACAACTAATATTATTTACTTCCTGGTATAGATTTCTGCTCCAAAAACCAGAGGTAAATCAATGAACCCAAAATCCCAATGCAGTTAGCCAGTCATTTTTATTCTTTAACCTTATTCAAGCACAAATAATGTTGGCTGAGATACTTAGATACTGACCTTGCTGAAAGTGTAAAATAGTGGTGCTCTGATATAAAGGATGTTCACTGTAGAATGAGAAGCAGGTGAAGCAGTGCTCTGAGATGTATGGATAGGTACATCTGGTTGCAAGATGTTGCTAGTGAAGATTTCTGCTAATGGAGCATGCATGTTTCTTGATTGGGGCTTACAGTTTTTAGGAAAGTATCAGTGTTGATACAAAGAGAACCAGAGTTCATGTAGTGAATTTCATTTGCTATGCATATAGAAACTCGAGATGGAGGGATTTTTTTCTTGGATGAACAAAACCCCAAAGAAAGGCTGTTTTTAATTAGAGCAATCTGCCATTTATTGCATTTTGTTTGTATTTGCTGTCAGGCTTCCCCTCCCTCTTAATACAGATTTTTAGCTTTGGCTGCAGAAATGCAAATAAATAAAATGGCGAGTTCATTTTAGTTTCTGAATTTTGTGCTTCAGAATATGGAATTCAGGTAGTTTGCAGAATTGTGTAAAGTGATATCACCACTGTGAGGATCCATTTGGAGAGGAAGAGCCTGATATCATGAATATTCTCACTGATTCACAACACTTTTCCTTAATTAAAGATCTAAGAGGAAATATAGTCATGAACTATCATTAAAATTAAGGCCACCAAAAATTAAAAAGCTTCTGTATTCCATCTTCCAAAACCTCTTCCCTGAAGTCTTTGCTCTAATAAAAACAACAGGTCACTAATATAAAAAGACAAGAGTTCTGCCTCCTTCTAGGGCCAGCGGCAGCGCCCATCTTCCTGGAGCTGGACCCAGGTGGCAGCACCCGGCTCCTGTCATCTGGCAAGTAAATCAGGGGCATGCACCATCCCAAAAGGACTCTGGCATAGCCCCCACAGCCCTCCCAGGGGTGCAGGTGAGCCCCTAATCTGCCTGCCTGCCGCATTTTATGATTCCCCATTATACCCTATGGGCAAAACAGTGAAACAGCATCGAAACTAGGAAACAGTTTTGATTAAATGAAATGGAACAGTGATTTCAAAACAAAACAAAACTCAAAATGAAACACTGTTCTGTTGAAATGTAGAAATGGAAGTTGAAGCAGAATGATCCTGTTTTGCACAGTCTTGCCACCCAGAATTTTATACATGTAGGCTTTAGTTAGTTATTAGTTAGTTCTAAAGGGAGAGCCAGAAATCAAGGTTGTTACTATCAGGCCATGAGGTCTTAGGGTCCTTTCCTCAAAAACAGATACACTGTTCTTCATGTTAAGATTCTAGGTAATGACTTCTGAGAGGGATTTCCATTGTGTTGCAGTGCTGTAATAGAGAAGACTTTCAACAGTGGTATTACTTGCCACATGGAATTTCAAGCAAGTAAAGTGCTATGATGAAGACTAATCTCTCATTCTTCTGCTATATAAGTAGGGTTTTTTGTACCTTTTTTCCCCTAAAAACTATGTAGTGAAAAATGCATAAAGAATATTAGGAGAAAGGACTTCTTCCCCCAGGCAGTAGCCACCTGACTTGGCCATAGCTTGGCTCAATCTTCTGTATTCTCCTTCTGACACCATTAATCTTCCTCTCTTGCCTGGCAGTGGCATAGTTTCAACTCTGCCTTGCTTGTAGCCTGGTGGCTGGAATAGTGTCCTGCAGTGTGAAAAATCAGGGTTGAAATCACCTGAGGAGTAGGTGGGTCTAGAAACTGACAGTATCATGTTTAATCACCTATGTGACACTGGCACTTACAGATAGGTAGACATTATATTCCTGGATGTATAACCATGCTCATGCAGATTAAAATGTGAGTGTGTACCTGAACACATATGTCCTGGCAAGAAAGTGGCAGTGACTGAAGAGGACAGCTATCCCATGTCTTAGCCCCAAGAGTGGTATGATTAGGGCACTTGTTTGGGAAGCTGTAGGCCCAATATCTAAACCCCTTTTTGCCCAGAGAGGACCTGAATACCTATCTATCTAACTTCCCAGTGTAGTTCTCTAACCTAAATGCCACAGATCAGGTATTATTCAAAGCCTTCTCCAGAACTCATTTTGAAGCTGAGTCTATGTCCTTGCATTTAATATCATAATTGGGGAGAAATGAGCACAGGGCAGTTTTTACTGCATGGTGAGCAGGGCTATAAGTTCTGCATGCTGAGGCTCTCGCCTTCACAAGTCAGAATCTACGTACACTCTCTGCATTACTTATTTCTTCCTGGCCCCTAATACCTCCTTGTGATAGTTGCCTAAGGGCCCTGCTTAGAAGGAATACTGGACAGTGAAGATAGGCAATGGCTGACCGGTGGTATGGTAGCTAGAGCACAGCTTTGAGAAATCAAAGAGATAAAGGTTTACAATTTCTCTGAGTAAGGGGGTGGGAGAGCTAGGTTTATGTCAACTACATTTTCAGGCCTTAGATGCTGCCATACATCCAGAAAGGGCACACGCAAGAACCCAGGCAGGTATGTAGACAGTGACTAGCAATCTAAGTATGCCTTGTCTACATGTGTACATGGAAATGCCATGCAGATGACCAGAAAATGAAACTTTGATGACTAAAAAGAAATACAATTCCACCCTGAGTCTTTCATTTTCTGTATAAGTATTTTAACCATGAGACTACCAGGTGAAAGGCCCAGCATCATTACCAAACATTAGCTGAAGAAATCTTAAAAACCCTAATGATTTTTAATCAACTAAATTTGAAGGAATTTCATAAAATATATGTACCTTTACACAGAAACTGCATTGCAAAACAACATAAATGGAGCTCAATGTCTCAGTGGCCTTAGTAGATCTTTTTCAAATTTGCATAATAAGACAATGTTAGATACCAATGGCAGAAGCCACGCTGGGTAAGGAACTGAAGTATATTAATGGAATTCAGGTAGGTTGAAGAATTGTGCAAATCAGTATGCAAAGCAGAATTGTATTTCATCATTTAGATACCTAAAAACAGAGTGGGTTACACTTAGACATCTTAGCAGTTAAAGAAGACGTGGTCCTTGGTACTCGATTTGCTGGCAATTTCTTTAGCCTTCTGCTAAAGCCAAATACTGTGCAAGAACTCATATGACACTCTCATTACTGGAAAGATATTGAGCAGATATAGTTACTTGTCTTTACATTTCCCCAGATAAAGGCTACAGAAGAGATGGCTCAGTGGTCGCTTATTGCTATTCTTCTTCCATTCTCTGCAGCACTTCACACTTTTGTTAACATAAAGAAATGATTTTAAGTATCACTTTTCCTTCAGTGATCAATTGTAAAGGACAGAGATCTGTTTTACTTGTATGGTTATTTGAACTCATTAATACAATAAAACTTATTTGGAGGGGGTCACTATAGGCTGAATATTTAACTCTCTATACACTATGCCTTTCATAATATAATTTCAGTTCTTCCCATTTGTAAAACTGTTTATTAGAAAATATAAAAATAAAAAAAAACATAAAAAGTGTAAATTAGGTGGGGGGGGGATTTTTGCTACCCCTTCTTGTTAAATGTGATTGTGTGATACCACAGTTTTACAGAATGAGGGATAATTTTGTGTTGTCATCACAACAGTGTGGACAGACCAAAAATAAGTGAACCCTCTTTTGTCCTTTAAAATGTATTCATTATCATCCGCTGCCCATGAAGCATTCAATTTCACTTAAGCAAAATATCACTTCTTGACTTGCTTTATAATGAATATATTTCTGTGGATCATTATCCAAAAGACAGGAGTAAATTAGGAATAACTTCATTGAAACAAATGGAGCTACAAAAGCATGAATCCAGTATGACATCAGAATCTGGACAAAACTCATCTAATATTAATACTATAAAGTGCTGCAAAAGTGTTCAGGTGTTATGGAGGCACTTAGACACTGCTGTGATGATTGCCAATATAGAAACCTAGGTGAATGGATGAGGGAGCACTTAGGCACTGTCACCTTTCTAAGTATAAATAGCTATTTAGCAGTTTTATGAGGGAAGGATCTAATGGGGGGGGGGGTTGTATTGTTTTGTCTTGTTTTTTATTTTGTGCCATCTAATAGTCTACACTATCCAGAAAAACAAATCATAACTACAGAACTATTATGGCTACTGCAATGAAGGTGGGTACAGAAAAAGACAGAATAAGTAAATGTATAATAGTTGGCTTTCATGCCTGGGAATAGGCACTCAGATACTTTAATGATGAGTATAGTAAACAAGCTTGGATGAGGGAGGAAAGGATGGATAGTTATTTATCACAGCCTGGAACATAACTTACTGTGATGGAGATTAAAGGTAAAATCTAGATACCTCTCCCACTGGGTGAGTATTAGTAAAATGTGATATGTGACAGCTAGCCAAGTAAGGATAAAAGCTTGTTTTCCCATTTAAAATCTGTTTCTTTCCCATTTAGCACTGTGTTACTGCTTCAAAGTAGGTACCACAGCACTACATATGTGTTCTGAGAGCATGTAACAGATGCTCTGTTTGCAGATTTCATTTATCTAAATGAATATGGGCACATCTACACCTGCAATTAATGCAAAGAAAGTTTACTGTACAGTAAATTACTGTGAAGTAAGCTTTCTGTGAGAGCACATCTACATGTGAGAGCATTTCAGAAGCAGTTCAGGGCAGGGAAATGTCTACCTTGCTCTCCTGCCATATGGCAGCCAGGAAGAGCTTTAGGCTCCCGTGTGCTACCCCAGGCCTCCAAGGGACACTTGAGTTCCAGGTGGTGTAACAACAGCTGTTTCTCAACCCTGAGCCCCAGGGCTGGGAAAGAGTCCCTTCCCCTACATCTCTCTCCCAGCCTTCTGCCCTGATTGACCTCCAGGACCCCTGGCTGCCATGGAGCAGCTAGTAGTGGGCCCCCAGCTGGGTGAGAATTCCCCACCCAGCTGGGGGCTGACTGCTAGCTGCCCCACCAGGAGGACAGCTCTCAGCTGCTCCAGGTAGAAGGGGAATTTACACCTAGATGGGTGCTCACTGCCTGTTGCCCCACCAGTGGGACAGCTCCCAAACAGCCCTCGGGGTGAAAATGGAAGGAAAAGCTCCCAGTTCCAGTGGTTCTTAGGTCCCCTATCGTATGGGGATCTGGGAGTCCAGAGCACTAGGATGGGGGTGGGGATCTGATCCCCATGATGATCAGCTCCCAGGTCCTTGGGTGGAGCCAGGAATTGAACGGTGTCAGAACCAAGTATCCTGCTAATGTGACTGACTGGGAGCAAACTTGCTCCTGGTCAGCATTTACATGAACCCTACTGTGCACTATCTACTGCACAGTTAGTTTAGAACCTGTGACCATGTATAGATGAAATGAGAGGCGTGTGTGCATGACACTTTAAAGTGCATCACTTTAATGGTGTTGGTATTTGCATGTCCTGGAGGTGTATTGCACATTAATTCCAGCTGCTGCAGGAAATTCAATGGTGTAATGCACCTTAAATGACTTGGGGCACAGCAAACTAAAACTCCTTCAAAGAGTTTTAGTTTGCTGCCCCTACAGCCAAAGATTGAAGCACAGGGCTTTGTGCAGCTCCACAGCTCTGCAGGAAGATCTGCAGGCAGCCTGGCAGCAGCTTGGGAAAGCAGTCTCTGCCCAAGAAAAGCAATGAGCCTAATCTATCCCTGCCTTCACTCCCCCTGGAGCCTGCCTGTCTGCCTACCTGAGCTGTGCAGGGGCCAGGTGCTTCCCTCCATGGCTGTGATGCCTGCCAGGCCCACCTGATCTGCCTGTAGGTGATTGCCACCTGGGGGGGCCACCACTGTCACAGAGGGAAACACCAGCCCCTCCCCACAGCCCAGGGACTGCTCTGCCCACTGGCAGCTCTCCCTCCCCTCCCCACTAGAGGGGTAGGTAAGTTAGCAGGGTGTGTGCATGACATGGGGGTTTAATCAGCTCTAAATTGAAGCAGTATTTTTTAAAACCCACCACTTGAATTAGGGTCCCTGTTTCATCTACACATGCTCTGTATTTTCATGGATTAGATAACTGTGTAGTAGATTAATTTGTTGTTCAGTAGTTTATGCACATGGTTACATGGTGATGCTTTACTAAACAATAGATTAGTCTACTACGTGGTAAAACATCTTATGTAGACACACCTTGTGTTTCCCAATGAACAAATGCTTTGGGCCTAATGCTGAATTAAACTACTCTGGTTTTTGCTGTTGCATTTTGATCAGACTTGATAGAATTGAACTCGAGTAAAACTTACATGGCAAGGGAACCTCTATTTTAAATGAGTTTTTTTTCTGATTGTAATAGGAAACATCAGAAGACAGGATTCTCCTCACAAAGAATGAATAAAATGCACTCATTTCTTAATGCATAGTAGAAAAGGAACCTAGTTGTATATGTTTCGTCAGCAGCACAAACAAAATTGTTAAATGTATGCATTGATATATATGGTATGGGTATCAATGGATTAATCTGGCATTAGGCAGGGTAGAGATCTACTGTATGGACTGACTAAGAAATGTATAAGCTTTCATGAGCAGAGCTTGCTTCACCAGATGCTGTGAAGTGAGCTCTTATTCACAAAAGCTTTTTCATTTCTTTTTATTAGTTTACAAGACACATCTCTGTCCAGCCTTTTGTCTGACTTCAGACTAACAGAGCTAACTATCCCTGGATACTTCTACACATGCATTAAGGTATTTAGTTAATGTGCATTAAATGTCGTACCTCTGGGCACCAATACATGAGTGCTAAGGCTGCTCTGTTGCATTGGAATTTCAGCATATCAAAACAGACTCAATTCATCGAGTCTGCTGGCAATTGCCATGTTTCAGCAGCCTCCTGCATCTTGTGTATCAGCATCCCAGTGCTTAAAAATGGCAGCAAGGGCACTTGAACTAAAGCTTGTTGAATGACCTTTAGTTCAAGTACCCCCACCACCATTTTTAGGCACAGGGATGCGGATATAGGAGATGCAGCAACCCTTTAATTAGAGCTGTCAGAGCTGCTCTAATTAAAGCAGTGCCCCTCTACCCTGAATCCCTAGAGCAAGTCTAAAAGTGCCCTCCATTGTGAGGTAACAGGAAAATGAGCATCAGTCTTGTCTTAATATACATTAAGTAGCACTTTTTTTAGGGATGCTTTAATACTTATTAAAATAGGCTAATGAGCATTAGAGCATATGTATAGACACACCCTCTGCCAATGGATTAATCTGTTTGAGACTGTTTTAGTACCTTAAACTCTTCACTGATGTGGTTACCAGGCACCACATCTGGTTTCTTTTCTCTCCATTGCATCACATTGCATCTTAACCTCCTTTATCCCCAGTTAATGTAAGCTGTATGATTAATTGCATGTTTTAGATTGTGTCAACATATACCAATTATGTACCACATAGGTACCATGAACAGGGTCCTATGTTCTCTTCCAAATCTACAAAGCCAAACTTGTGTAAATAACTATAACTTTTTACATCTTGCTGATGTTTAGGGAAACAGTGTAAATTTTAACCATTTGAGGACTATGGGTAATATCTGGGAATTATAAGCCATTCTAATCACTCCTGATAATCAAGATGGCATATCTTCAGCTCCTTTGTATAGCTTAAGGCCTTTCATGGGACTGTGCAAGCTTCACCTGGCTAAAATGGCTCCAAACAAGGCATCTGGTTATCTTGTAAAACACTGAAATACTTTTAGCAGCTATGAATACATCTGCTTATCAGTGATTAGAGGCAGCCAGGGAAGCAGCATTAGGATTCTTGGTTTAACAAAGTCAACAAACTCAGGCTCTTTCAAAACTGTGTTTCAGCCTCACAGCCTCTGTGTAGATTGCAAATGTGAGTTCCATTTCCACATCACTTACTCATTTCTTTGCTCAAAATCTGAGTAATCAGGCATTGTGCAAACAAAGGTAAATGTTACTGTTAGTGCAGGATCAGTACCTGAGTCAGCTCTGTAAGTCAAAGCATTTTCTTCCTTGTCTAGTTTTGTTTGATGGAGTTTTTCCTAGCACAGTAATGGGAAAATCAATGTTTCTGGTTTTTTTGCCGACTTTCTTATCAATGCAAGACTTACTACAGCCAACATAAAGATTATGTATCCACATATATTATTATGGGGGTGGGGGGTGGGAGGGGTTCAGTAGGCTACAAAGTCTATGCATTCATCAACTTATACAGTAAGAAAATAATAAGAAAAATACTAGAATGAAAAATAAGGTATGTTTTGCAAGGAAAAATTATCACCATTTATCTTTTCTCTGTACTACATCCATTAAATGAACAACTTTATCTTTAAAAAGATATAAATTCTGCCTCTTGCTCTTTCTTAAGTAGAGCTAAAAGCTTTTTCTGAAGAAAAAGGGGGATGGGGAGCAAACAGGCATGTGTTATTGCTATTATTGTTGGAAAACTACCATTGATTTCAGTGGTCTAGGATCAGGTCTATGTTATTCAACTGTATCATTGAATATTAAAACAATATTAAATATCACATCACAAAAGTCAGTCACTGAGTAGTCAGGGAACGTTATCCTATACGATATAATAATGCATTGAGATACTGTATATCAGTTAGACTTAAAACAAAGCACCAAAAGTTGATGAAGACAGCCAGTAAATGAAAATGTCCAGTATCACTAGAAGCTTGAAATAGTTTAAATTAGAACCATGTTTTCTTAGGTGCAGCCATTGCAATACCCAGAAGTGATGATAGGCTCGGTTGTAAAGGGTAGGGAAGCTCCTTACTCATTCTCTCTTCTGCTGAACTGCACATCTATACAGTGATAGACCAGAATTTGTATTACAATGTGGTTTCATTGGTAAATCCTAAAAAGCTAAGAAATATCAACAAGCAATAACAAACAATCCATTTGCTTTGAAATATCTTATTATAAGAATTTCAAGGGTGCCTTCAGTTTCCCTCTTGTACATCCTGACAGCAACTTGAAAGAAGAGATGACTTTCAGGCTTGGCATGCTGAGTGTAGGTTCAAATATGATGGCTCAATAGAGCATTATTTCAATAAGATTTAGTGAAAATATTAGTGGTAACAATTTACCATGTTAAGAAAATATTTATAATCTTATCTTCTTATTTTTAGTTCACTTCTCCCTTCCATAGTCCTCCCTAATCCAACCCAGACATCATGACTAAAGACTTTGAAATAGCTTTGTTCTAAAAAGTGTGATAGCCCTGAGATCATTTTTTCCTTTTGGGTTATTTCCCTCCACCCTCTTTCAGAACTCAAAGAAAATTGTGGCTTCGGGCTACAGGCACAATTAAAATTAGTCTTATAAATCCTACTGAACTGTACCCACACTTGCCAAAATACAAAATATTAATCTTGGGACCATTCACTCATCTATCACCTCATACTGGAGACCATAAGCATCTGTAGGCACCTAAGTTTTAACCACTAAAATTATTTAGATGTGTAAAGTTTTGTTTCTAGACATCCCCACAGCTGCCTAAATCCTGAGTAGCTGAGTGAGTGATGCTTCAGTCACAATACTGAGTACCTAGGGGCATCTTTACATGTATCAGAGGCAGGGGGAAGTGCTTTAATTAGAGCAGTGCTCAGAGCTGAACTGTATTAAAACACCCACAAAGTTTCATGCATTTATCACTCTGCACTTCAAAATGGCACGAGGGGCACTTTAACTAAACCTCATTTGGTGAGTTTTTGTTAAAGCACCTCAAAGCCATGTTTGAGCACACTCAATTAATCTAGTCCAGGTTGGATTAGGGAGGATTAATTGAGTTTGCTCCATAATTACAGTATGTTGGAACAGCATCCCCATGTATCTACAGGCATCCTAGGTGATTAAATCTTGGAGAGGGGTGGGGGGAAAAAAGATACATTTCAGTCCTTGGCATTATGAGGAACCATATTTTTGACAATTCATTTAAGATCAAGTTGGAACTAGCTCCTATGTTATGCTAAGGCTCAAGTAGGTAGTGCTGTTCACTTAAAACTCAGATGCTGAACAAAGCTGATCTCTGTCAGATTATTTTGGTTGTAAGAGACTGGAACAACACAGATTATTCCTAGCTTAGTTTTGTGGCTTCCTGGAACCTATTCCCTTCCTGGTTGTCTAAATGGCTACTTTGGGGTTGTCTACGGGGCATTTAATTCCCAGGTGCATATAGACAACTACATATTCACTCAAATTGGCAATGAGAGAGGAAAAAGCCTTCTTGCCATTTACCTAGAATAGCTCAATGAATAGATCACTAAGTTAAAAAAACAGAGGTCATGGGTACTAGATACTCTTTACCCACAGTGATTTTAAAACTGTGTATTCCTGAGTTCCAGCACGGTGCTCTAACCACCACATCACAGATAAGGTGTTACCAAGTTCCCTCTCTGGCACTCCTTTCAAAACTCAGCTGCTCCTTTTTTTCATTTAATAGTCACTGAAAAATCAGGTGAAGGGAATTATAATTGGGAATCTTCTGCCTCCCTGAGATCAATAGCCAAAGATTCTTACCTGTTTCCCTTTAAGGCTAGCAGTCACCTCATTAAACCATAAAGTGTCTGGCTTTCTCTTGTTCCCCTGACCCCACATATCACATGCATACCTTTCTCCCATGGCTGCCTAAGGGAGTGGTTTCAAAATGAGCATTAGAAAAGGAGCAAGACAATGACTAAAGTTAATCCCATAATGTTCAGGAAGGACAAGTGCAAAGTCCTGCCTGTAGGATGGAGGAATCACATGCACAGGCTTGGGACCAACTGGGTAAGCAGCAGCTTTGCAGAAAAGGACTAGGGGTTACAGTGGACAATAAGCTTGATATGAGTCAACAGTGTATCCTTGTTGCCAAGAAGGCTAACAGCATACTAGGCTGCATTAGTAGAAGTGTTGCCAGCAGAGTAAGGGAAGTAATTCTCCTCTTTTTTGCACTGGTAAGGCCACATCTGGAGTACTATGTCCAGTTTTGGGAACCCCACTACAGAAAAGATATGGAGAAGTTGGAGAGAGTCCAGCAGAGTGAAAGGAAAAAATAGTTCAGGGTTGGGTGACATGACTTCTGAGGAATGGCCGAGGGAAGTGCATTTGTGTAATCTGCAAAAGAGAAACTGAAGTGGGATTTGATAGCAGCCTTTAACTACGTGAAAGGTGGTTCTAAAGAGGATGGAGCTGGACTGTTCTCAGATGACAGAACAAGGAGCAATGGTCTCAATTGGCAGCAAGGTTGGATATTAGGGAAAAGCTCTCTCGCTGGGAGGGTCGTGAAGCATTGGAACAGGTTACCTAGAGTGGTGGTGGAATATTTACGCAGGGAAGTTTTTTTAAGATCAGGAATGACAAAGCCTTGACTGGAATGATATATTTGAAGATACTCCTGCTTTCAGCAGGTGGTTGAACTAGGTGATCTCCTGAGGTCCCTTCCAAACCTAATTTTCTATGATTCTATGACTCACCTGTGGCATGGTGGTTTAAATATTGTGCTGAGAAGTTAGAGACCAAGGGTGTCGATACTCATGCTCTTGGGTATAGGACACTTTAATTAAAGCAGCACTGAGAGCCATTCTAATTAAAGTGCCCATAGCATCACATGTATTCAGCATCTCATGCTTCCAAATGGTGGTGAAAGCGATTTAACTAAAGCTCATTCAATGAGCTTTAGTTAAAGTGCCCCCACCACCATTTTGAAATGCAAGAACACTGAATACATGTGATGCAGAGGCTGCTGAAACACATTAATTACCATGCTCCAGAGACCTGCTGCAGACTCAAGTAATCAAGTCTTCTCTGACATGCTAATTAGCACATGTTGGAGCAGAGATCCATTACATGTATAGGAGCCCCTAGATGGAAACTCCTTCTGAGTGATAAGGACTAGAATCTAGGCCATTTGCCTTTCCAAGTAAGTGCCTTAGCCACTGGGGATAAAACTTAGGGACCTCCTGTGTCCTCTTCTTCTTTGATCTCAGTCTAAGTCCTTGTAATCACAGGCTTTGATTAACAACATTTTCAGCTCTTAGATATAACTACATGGACATAAGGGGAACATATAAATGTCTGGGTACACATGTGGCCAGCCTATAGCATACTATGCATGACCAGTCTGTGCCTGTGCATAGTCGTACACTTGTGTTGGTTACCCAGTCAGCAATATAATTCCTACCAGTGCAAAAATGTCATTTTTCAAATTTAACAAAAATGTTACAAACAAAAATGTTACGCAAATGACCAAAACTGCATATTGATGATCACCCTACTAGTTACCTTTCCCACTATATGCCTTATGGTGAATTCTATTATTTGGTGGTCACTGTCCCCCAAATGACCACTGATCTTTAGGTCCCCTACCATGTAATCATCATACTGATGATCAGTAAGTAAATAGAATGCTAGCCTAAGTCTCTTACTGTATTGTGAAAACATCCTATAACTGTGAGTTCCATTATATGCATACACAACAAAGTTAAGGATACTCAGCATTGAAAATCTTTCATGAATGTAGCTCTTTGCTCACATTTTAAACTAAAGTCATAGGGAAATAGGACTGGAGCACACTTGTTATCTTACTGGGTACACTCCCATTTTTCTATAGGTAGCCATATATCACTGTATTAATAAACTTAATTCACTTCCATCCTAAACCAGTAAGGACTATTTTGCCCTTGTTACTCATAGAATTATTGAATTTTAGAAAATTAGGGTTGGAAGGAACCTCAGGATGTCATCTAGTCTAACCCCTGCCCAAAGCAGAACCATCCCAAACTAGATAATTCCAGCCATGGCTTTGTTAAACTGGACCTTAAACACCTCCAATGATGAAGATTCTACCACCTCTCTAGATAACTTTTCCAATGCTTCATGACCCTGCTAGTGAGAAACTTTTTCCTAATATCCAGCCTACTGACCCCTGGGGACTCCACTTGATTCTGACTCCCAACCAGACATTGAGCCATTAATGGCTCAATGTTGAACCTTACAATCCAGTCAGTTTTCTATCCACTTTACAGTTATTCATGCAGGTTGCTAGCAAGAGTGCTGTGGAAGAATGTATCAAAAGCCTTGCCAAAGTCAAGGTATATTGTGTCCATTGCTCTCCCTGCATCCACAGGGCCAGTTATATCATCATAAAAGGTAATCAGGTTGGTCAGGCATAACTTGCCCTTGATGAATCCATGCTGACTGTTCCTAATCACCTTCTTCTCCTCCAACTGCTTAGAAATGGATTCTTTGAGGACCTGATCTATAATTTTTCCAGGGACTGAGGTGAAGCTGACTGGTCTGTAGTCCCCTGGATACTGCTTATTCCCTTCTTAAAGATGTACACTGCCCTTTTCCAATCATCTGGGACCTGCCCTGATCACCACAAGTTTCCAAAGATGATAGCCAGTGGGTCTGCAGTGACATTGGACAACTCCCTCAGCACCCTTGGATGCAATGCATCTGGCCTCCCCACAGATTTGCGCATGTCCTGCTTTTCTAAATAGTCCTTAATCTGATCTTTCATGACTGAGGGCTGCTGACCTCCTCCTCAAACTGTGCTACCCAGTGAATTAATCTGGTAGCTGACCTTGCCTGTGAAGACCTTGGTAAAAAAGGCATTGAGTACTTCAGCCTTTTTTTCATCTTTCCAGGGAAAGATCCTTACTCTTCAAATGGTCTGAGACTTTCTTCTAATCTCCATCATAAATTTAATAATGGCCAGTTTATATTCATTTTTTCTTGTGCCAACATTGCCTTTTAGTTTAAATAGCTCTTCTCTCTCAGTGTTTGCTCCCTGAGGTTTTTATAGAGAGCAATGTTATCTCTTCTCAATCTTTATTTTGTTAAGCCAAACAAACGTAACTAGTTTCTCTCATATTAGGTTTGTTTCCTTTTCAATGTAATAGTCCCTGCGTGTATCTACATGTACAATTAATATGCCTGAATAAACTCTGTTTCAGTTTGCACCAGAGTTTATTGCTCCCACGTGCAACATTTACACTGGCACCTGGGACCACAGCACATTGAGCCAACACAGTGCAGCCCCAGCTGGGGGTGGGGGGGCAGGGAGGGAGGTCAGCCTGCCATCCTGGAGCTGCTCTTTCCCAGCTCAACATGCTGTAGAAGGACTGGCTGGGGTCCAAGAGTGCTACAGTGCAGATCCAGCTGGCAGGCAACCCCTTCACTGTAGCACCCTTTCGCCCCAGCCAGCCCCAGTCACTGTCCACACATGCACTGCAGAGGAGTAAATAACTACCATAGCATAGTACTTGGGTTGGGTAGTTACTGTGTCAGAGTTAATCAGTTTACTTTAGCCTAATTGTTCCTCATAGTAGATGATGACACTTTACTGTGGAGCTAATTAGGCAAATCCACAGTAAAGCACATGTGTAGATGCACCCCCTTTCTGCACCAGTTCTCGTTTATATTCAGCTTATTGAGCATGGGTGCCCAGATTGGTATATGCTGGTTCAAATAGTGTCTTTGTCATCAGTTCCTTTATAAAAGGATATCAACCTTCCAATAAATATGGAAGTCATTGGTGAGTACATAAATGACTGAGAAAGCCAACTGAAGAGTCTCATGTTTGACTGCAGACATGGCAAATAGTTCCAGAAAGAAGGAACAGACCTTGACAATGTTGGGTTACAGGTCTTTCCCTTTGTCTGTCATCAGTCTAGTGAGGCAAATTTGCTCATAATGATTGATGCCTTGTACATCACAGCACCACTGGGGACAATTCACTGTTTGAGTTTTCTAGGCCTTGATGGTGTCCTTGAATCAAGGTCTTTAAGGTGTCCTTGAATCTCTTCTTTTGCCCACCTTAAGAGTTGGGAATATAGAACCTGTTTTGGGAGCTGACACATGGGAGCAAACATATGATAGGTCCTGTCTAATAGAGGTAGTGCCATATAAACATGCCTTCAGTTCTGGTGGTGTTTGCTTGAGCCAGAATGGTGGCATTGATCTTCTGTCCTTCCCATTGATATGGAAGATTTTCTGAAGGTGTCATTGATGGTAAAGTTCCAAGCTTCCTATTGTTTCCAATAAGTTGTTCAGGTTCCACACCTGTATATCAGGGTAGGGATGACAACAGCCTGTAGATGAGAAGTTGGATTTGGGTCTTGATATCATCATCATTAAAGACATGGGTTTGGTTATATCCAAAGGCAGAACTGGCAGATTTTATCAAATGTTGGCTATCATTGTCTATGTTAGTTTTTTGGGAAGGTGGTTACCCAGAAAGGGAAATGCTCAACATACTCCAAGGACTGCCCTCTAATTATAGTACATGGGGGAGCAGCTGGCTGATTTAGGTTCGATTAGGATCTTGGTTTACAAAAAATTGACAGCGAGTCCAAGCATTACATACACTTCACAGAAGCAATGAAGAGTGACATTAAGCTCTTCAACTGGGTGGGCACATATGACAAAATCATTAGCATTTTGAAGATCAGCAATGGAGATATTGTTTATCTTTGATTTGGACCATAATCAATTGATACTAAAGAGACCTCTTTGCTTGTGATACTGGATGCTGACTCCAGATGGAAGTCTATCAGCAGTTATATGTGGAATAGCTGTGAGATATGTGGAAAAGTGTGTTGGTGAAATCACACATCCCTGCTTGACTTAAGTTCTAATACTGAAATGGTCTGTTTCTAAGCCATCCCTTATGACGTTTGCTACACATTGGGAGCATCTACACATTGCCCTACAGCAATATAGCAATGTGCTATGTCACTGTATGTCACACTATGCTGATGATATAGTGATCATGTGTATTTACAAATGATCAGCAGCTATGTCACCATAGTGGCATACTCCCTCATGTTAGTATGCTTCTATGGTGATGTAGTGGTGACATCTAACTGTGCATCCTATGCACAATGAAGTACAGGTGATTACTACAACGTATAGAAGTACAATTTGTCATAAAGAAGTTTGATAATGGTCCCATGAGGCTCTTCCATGGAGCCTCTCTGTTGAATGAATCAAAGGCCTTATTCAGATCACCATTTTAGATTTCAGTATTGCTCACAGTACTTCTCCTACAGCTGAGTAACAGCAAAGATCATATATGTTGCACAAAGATTATACCTAAGTGTTCTAAAACTACACTTGGATTTGTATAGAATATCCTTAGTGAAGAAAATGAGTCTATTGAGAATGCAAATGAGGAACTTCACAGCTATGGACAGGGTAGAATACCCTGACATCTGCCGGGAGATGCAGACAGCAAATTCCCACTGTTCATGCAGGTTCCTATCCTATGTGCAGGAGCTCCACCTGATGCAGGAGGTACATGATTCCACTAGGGGGAATGCGTTACTGGACCTGGTATTGGCAACGGGGGATTACATGGTAGGGGACCTACAGATCAGTGGTCATCTGGGGGACAGTGACCACCAAATAATAGAATTCACCATAAGGCATATAGTGGGAAAGGTAACTAGTAGGGTGGAAGTGCTAGACTTTACAAAGGCTGACTTCAGTAGGCTTAGGTGTTTAGTCAATGATGCACTGCAGAGTAAGAGATTTGGTGAGATGGGAGCCAAGGAAAGGTGGCTGTGCCTTAAGGAAGTGATCCTTTGGGCACAGAGGGAGACGATCCCGATGTGGGAGAAA
The DNA here is from genome assembly GCF_001723895.1 of Crocodylus porosus. Classification (NCBI taxonomy): domain Eukaryota; kingdom Metazoa; phylum Chordata; order Crocodylia; family Crocodylidae; genus Crocodylus; species Crocodylus porosus. The sequence continues at coordinate 52,939,856 of NW_017728918.1, read as the reverse complement.
AGGGGGAAAGGGGCCAAGAGGCTTCCTTGGCTGACCAGAGAAATCCAGAGAAGCCTAAGGGCAAAAAGTGGGCATATAAGCAATGGAAACAGGGAGAAATTACTAAACAGAAGTATGCCTTCTCAGCTCATAGTTGTAGGGAGGCAGTTAGAAAGGCCAGAGCTACCATGGAGCTGAGGGTGGCATCCCAAGTTAAGCATAACAAAAAATTGTTTTTCAGATATATAGGGAATAAAAGGAAGGTCCAGGGTGGAATAGGACCACTACTGAATGGGCAAAAGTAATTGGTGACAGACACGGGGGACAAGGCTGAACTCCTCAATGAGTTATTTGTCTCAGTGTTCCTATATGAGGGACAAAACAAGTCTCACAATGGGTTCATAGACTCACGCTGGGCATCAGACTACCAAGCGTTGACCCTGAGGTGGTGCAGAGTCACTTGGAAGGACTGGAAATGTTGAAGTTGGCAGGCCCAAATGAGCTCCATCCGAGGGTACTGAAGGCACTGGCTGATGTCATTGCACAGCCACTGGCAAGAATATTTGAGCACTCATGGAGCACGGGCTAGGTTCTGGAGGACTGGAAAAGGTCCAATGTGATCCCTATTTTCAAGAAGGGGAGGTAGGAGGATCCAGGGAACTACAGACCAGTCAGTCTTACCTCCATCCTTGGTAAAGTCTTTGAAAAGATTATTAAGGCTCACATATGTGAGAGCCCAGCAGGAAAAATTATGCTGAGGGGAAACCATCATGGGTTCGTAGCAGGTAGATCATGCCTGACTAGTCTCTTTTTATGACCAGGTTACAAAACACCTGGACACAGGAGAAGGGGCTGATATTGTTTATTTAGACTTCAGGAAGGCCTTCAATATGATATCCCATCCAATACTGGTGAACAAATTAAGAGGCTGTGGCTTGGATGATTACACAGTCTGGTGGGTGGCAAATTGGCTAGAGGGTTGTACCCAGAGAGTAGTGGTGGATTGGTCAGTATCGACCTAGAAGGATGTGGGGTCCCGCAGGGTTTGGTCCTTGGACTGATACTCTTCAATGTCTTCATCATTGACTTGGACAAGGGAGTGAAGTGTACTCTGTCCAAGTCTGTGGATGACAAAAAACTGTGGGGAGAAGTGGACACACTGGAGGGCAGGGAACAACTACAGGCAGACCTGGACCGGTTGGAAAAATGGGCAGAAAACAATAGAATGTGATTTAACAAGGAGAAATGCAAAGTGCTGCACCTAGGGAGGAAAAATGTCCAGCACACCTACTGCCTGTGAAATGACCTGCTCAGCAGCACAAAAGTGAAAAGGGATCTCAGAGTCCTAGTTGACTCCAAGATGAACATCAGCAAAGCTAACAGCACTTTATCGTGCATCAGCAGATACATGACAAACAGAACCAGGGAGGTGATGCTTCCCCCTCTATCAGGCACTGGTCAGACCACAGTTGGAATACTCCATCCAGTTTTGGATGCCACACTTCAAGAGAGATGTGGATAACCTGGAGAGGGTCCAGAGAAAGGCCACTCATATGGTTGAGGGCTTGCAGGCCAAGCCCTATGAGGAGAGACTAGGGCACCTGGACCTCTTCAGCCTCTGCAAGAGAAGGTTGAAAGGCGGCCTTGTGGCTGCCTATAAATTCATCATGGGGGTGCAGAAGGGAATTGGTGAGGCTCTACTCACCAAGGTGCCCCTGGGTGCTACAAGAAATAATGGCCATAAGCTAGCAGAGAGCAGATTTAGACTGGACATTAGGAAGAACTTCTCCCCAGTTAGAATGGCCAAAATCTGGAATGGGCTCCCAAGGGAGGTGATGCTCTCCCCTACCCTGGGGGTCTTCAAGAGGAGGTTAGGTAGGCATCTGACTGGGATTATTTGAACCCAGCACTCTTTCCTGCCTATTCAGGGGGTCAGACTCGATGATCTATTGAGATCCCTTCTGACCCTAACATTTATGAATCTATGAATCATGATAGTTGCTGCAAGCAATTCTATCTCCTTTCTTAAATATAGTGATGATTCTGTCATTTCTTAAATTGCTGGGAATCTGTTAATATTTTAATTTTTTATAATAATGATGTGTAATTGGTGACAGATGTTTTCTCACCATGCTTACAATTTCAGCTGGTATTCAATTAGGACCATGTGCTATGTGCTCTTCATCTGCCTACCAGCTTTTAAGGCCTTTTGAAAAACTGGTGAATCTGCAAGGTAGTTCATAATGGGTTTTTGTGGAGTGGCTTGATGGTGTTATCTTCAACATTAGAGTCTTCATTCAGAAATTTTTTTAAGTGTTCTTTCCACTGTATGTTTAAAGCATATCTGTCTTAAGGAGTGTTTTTTCTATCTTTGGACCTCAGAGAGACAGCTAGTTGTGTGCTTGACTCATAGATAACTCTGATAATCCCCCAATTTATAGCAGAAATTCTTCTTCTAATGGCCAGAATATGCCCATAAAGTGCCTAAATAAAATCCTATGCTCCCCTGTTCCCTGAAATAAACAGATAATGTAAAGGGGACCACCTTCTCTTCCTCCTTGCTGCTTGTTTATGCCTCAGCCTTCAGGATAAGTTATTGGTGTGTGTCAAGGAGTAAACAGTGATGTGGCAAAAAAAGCCAGAGAATGCCGCTTCCGGAGCTATTACCATATTTGGATAGAAGCTCTGGGAAAAGAAAGAAAAGAGGAGAAGGGAGTCTCAGAAAGGGAGAAGAAAAAAGAGCGTCTTAAGGAGAAAGTGAGGGAGAAAGAAGATCTCCAGGAGATAAGACACTTACCTCAGAATTTTTCTTGTCGGTGGACAAAGCGGAGCTCTGAGAAGGAGGGGCAGATCCCTGAAGAGGCACTGGAGATGGGCTGAAAAGTAAACAAACAAACAAAAAAGAGAAGAGTGAATTGGCTCACTCCCACAAGCTTAGTGAAAACAACTGAGTGCTGACCACAAGGATTCAAGGCTTCAGGCACACACCAGATGAAAGGTACACAGTCAGGATAGCAAAAGTAAAGACAGAGAAATAACAAGGCTTGAAAAGAAAAGAAAACTCTAAAAAGAAAAGAAAAAAAGGAAATGGACAAACCAGAGTTAAAGGGACTTTGTTTACTAACACCAAGTTTAGTCCAACCAAACTGATAAAGGTTAAATAAGAACAGTATGTAGATAGAATTACAAAGTCGATATAATTGTTATTAAAAAAAGAGAGAAAAGGACCACTCCTGTTTAAAGATAATGAAAGTTTCTTTAGTTTTGTAAAGAATAAAGATAAAGACTAGTGTTAATCTGCATCTGATTGTGAATATATATATCAACGAGTGTGTGGGAATAATCGAGTGAACTTTTCCTCTATAATACCGAGATTCTTCATAGAGACATCCAAATAGCAAAATAAAACAACAAATATATACATAACAACCCTCCCAACAAGTGACATCATAAAGCAGAACATATTATAATAACATTTAAGACGTGGCAGATGAGAAAGTCATGGGAGAAAGCTCTTAGGGAGATTATAAAAGGATACAGAGAGGCAAGGTCCACCGTCACAGTGTGTTACAAAATGTAGGTGAATTAATGGATTTTCAAGGACCTAAACAGAATAGAATGAAATTGAATTTGATCTTAAGTCCACTTAGAAGCCTAATAGGTGGAATCTGGCCCTTAGTGTCTGCCTCTGTAGTTTGTTCTATTAAATGTCATTCTATTTTAATTGTTCCACTTCCCGAGTCATCAAGTTCTTCCTGTGTAATATTCTGATTCTCCTCCATATTGATGATACCTCCCAATTTTGTGTCATCAGTAAATTTCATTAGCATACTCCTACTTTGTGTGTCAAGGCCATTAAAGACAACATTGGAAATGATCTATCCTGTGGTTATTCCTTTAGGAACTTCAGTAGTAACCTCACTACAAACAGCTGTCTTTTGAGCACAGTCTGGTTTTGTATCTTCCTGAGTTAGTTCCTTACACACATTACAGTTCTACTAAAATGACCACTACCATTTCAACTAATACCTTTCCATTAGGCACCATATCAAATGGTTTACCAATCCCAGATAGATTACAACTACTGCATTCTGGGTGTGCCTGAACACTCATTAATGTGCTGTAATTACGGTGAATAACATTTAGTACCTGCAATGACAGGTACTAAATTTAATGCTCCATAATCTGTGCTACTGTGCATTATCACAGATGAATGATTTTTTAAGTGACATTACTATGCATTAGACTGAATCTACTGTGCATTAGTGCATTATCCACTTCACCCACTGTGTTAATGTGCAGTAGATTTAGTCTAATGCGCTAGAAGTACCTTGTGTATATGGGCCCACTACCTCTAAAAGAAGTTTAAATAAGCCTAAAATAAATCAACTCTTCTTTGAAAGAAAGGTTAAATTAGTCTTGTGCAATGTGCCTTTGAATTTCCTTTTCCTCCGTTGCATTTTATTTTCTATTTACTCCATGTCTTCAGTTTTTTGAGTCTTTAGAATTTATTTTAATATCTTGCATATGATTTCAATGAGACCAAAGGCTCTGTAATTGCCTGGATATTTTTTCCTATATTTGTTTCTTCAGACTTTATTCTAACATCTTGCATGTGGTTTCAGTCAGACCAACAGGTTTATAGTTGCCTGGATCTTTTTTCCTGCTTTAAAATGTTTGTTATTTCCTATCCATGCAGTAGCACCCATAGTTTGTATTAACACCTGCAATTTCATCTGCCAGGTCAGTGACTATTCTGGGAAGGAGATTATTCAGTCTTACTACTTTGAACATGTTAACTCTTTGGTTCCAGACTTTGGCTGTGGTCACACATGGTATGGACATTTGGTTCCCCAGGGACCAGTTGTCCCCAGGAAACACTTGTGCTATGTGCACTCTGGTGCTCATCAAGTTACCCTGGCAGCAGAAGGGGAGGCTGGGGCCAGCACTGGGGTCACCCCAGAAGACTTACTTGGGGTTCTGGGAGCCTCCTGGAGCTGCTGCCATGGTGATTCTGCCACACACAGCCTGGCTGGCAGCCACATGGCTCTGGACATCCTAGCTCTACTTCTGAGTGGCATGAGCAGGGCAGAGAAAAATTGAACAAATGCACATGCAGTATGTGGCACAGATGTGTCTGTGGTGCCACATACCACAGGGTTGTGCTCAGCTGGACATGAACTTTGAGTTTGCTTATATACTAGTTGTGATGATGTTCATTTCTTAACATTCTATTAGCCATTCTATCACATTTTAAAATTGAAAATTAAAACAACGTAGTAATTTAGTTGTTTAGCTATACCTAAGTTATCTGTAATATAGTTGTTTACCCAGTCTTAGTGCATATGATGCAGATTTCTTTACTTTTTCAATTTCTATTTATATACGTAAATAATGTTTTTTACTATTTGTTATTATTTTATTTATAAGGTCTAACTGAGTTTGATTTCTGACAGTTTTCACTTTATCCCAATATTTTCTGACCTTCACGATGTAGCTTTTTGGCTGATAAATATCTTTTTGCATTTTTGTGCTTACCCCTAATATATTCTGTAGCTCTGCTACGGTACTTCTACTTACCTTTTTCACCAATGAACCCAAGCATAATGCTGGGCCACTCATGAGTCCTGTGCTGGGCTGATTGGCCTGTCCAGGGCTGTCCTGGAGGGGTGGGGGTTAAGCGGCAGGAGTGCCCCCCCACTGGACAAGCTGATCATCCCAGCACCTAGCCCCATGAGTGTCCTGATGCTGTGCCAAGCCCCTTCTCCTGCCCACCTGGAGGTGGGGTATGCATAGCTCTGGGCCACTCCCAGGATTGGTGTTGGGAGGACTGGGTCATCTGAGGCCACACGGGAGGGCTGGTCCTTGTCCACCTAGCAGCTGGATGATTATTTGTGGTGGTCCATCCAGGGCCATGCAAGAGAGAGAGGGCAGCAGCAGGAGTCCTCCCCCCACCCCACATGGACCTGGATAAGCTGATTATCCCAGCATCCAGTGCCATACACACCCTGATGCTGGCTGAGCCCCATTCCCCATCCACTTGGTGGTGGAACAACTTGGTGGTGTTGAGACAACTGGCCTGTCCAGGGCTGCTTGCAGGAGCCCCAGTAGTAGAGGATCCCCTCCCTTATCTGGCCCAAGATGAGCTGACTGCCCAAGCCTCCCTGCCCCATGTACAAATTGGGGTGCAGACTGCTGCTGTGGGCTGGGGTAGCACCGGGCTCTTTCCCATGGGGGGAGTTTTTGGGTCTGACTATGCTTGGGGTGGGAAGTGGTGCTGGGAGGAGGGGCTGTAGCCTCCCAACACCCCTCCCATCACCTCTGCCCACCCCAAGCACAGCGTGGTCCAGCCTCCACCAGGAAAAGCCTGGATGGACCCCAGCCCACAGTGGCAGCCCACTCTGCCCTGCGTGCAGATACAGGAGCACATGCCGCCTGTGCCTTCCTGTGGTGCACCCCTGGGTTCAGTCCTCCCACCTCTCACCATCCAGGGCCCCACTTACCTGACTCCTTGCCCCTGCCTCTTCCCCTCACTGCAGAGGCCTCAATCTGGCCCCCAACCCTTCCCTCCCCACCTGCTGCACTCAGGGCTCAGTCCCCCTAGACTCAGATTGACACTCTGAGTCTCCAGGATCAACTGGTTGGTGACCACTGCTCTAATCTATGTACCACAGTTTAAAGAAAACTGAATAGATTGGATTCATTCTACCTCTGGCTTTTTTTACTCTCTGTACTTATCCTTAGAGACTAAATCATTCAGAGATGCATAAGCTTTCTTAGGCAACAGCTTGCTACATTGTTCTTAATGGATTTGCAGAGAGCAGGGGTACTAAATGAAAAAAGAATAAAGTTATTTAAATACAAAATACAGTGAAAGGGAGAGAAAGGGAAGGAGATCGATGAGGATAACGTAGCTAAACCCATTGAGAGCCCTAAGTGTTACTAAAGCTAGTCAAGGCAATAGAATAAAAATACATAATCGGTGTCCCCTCCCCTGTTTTATCCTTTATTTTAGGGAGACACAATATTTAGTGTTTTGTATCCCTGATCTTTGAAATTTCATTCAAAGCATGTGAGAAAGTTGATTATTCCCTACTGAAGCTCTTGCCTTTCTAAATGAGTTAGCCTGGATGGCTGTTTATAGACGTTATGTTTTTCTAGGTTTTAATCCAGACTACAGTTGTCTTTGCATACACATGGATATCTTTAGTCCAAACTGAAAAAGGGACTAGTCTGCATGAACTAATCCTTATTGAATGTAGATTAAAGTTAATGAAGAGTAGGGCAATCTAAACTAGGCAATTTAAACTGTATTAATCAGCATGTGTATATAGTGGGTATCTAGGCCTTGCTGTTCCTTGTGCCCACTGGAAGGGGTGAGGTGGGGGGTGGGGGTGCAGGTGGCGGTGGCAGCATTACTGCCCCAGGTGTAGCAAATAAATGCAGTTTTGGGGCCCTGAAGTGAAGAAATCAAGGGAATGAGTTAAGGAGTTGACATCATAGTCTTTAGGATCATCTTCGGTGTGGATATAACCTTTAGTACTACAGATGAAAAAAAGAAGGTTATCTTTTGGTAAATTTAGTGTAGAAGTCAACAGCTGTGAGAGGCAGAGGAGAAAAAATGCAAAGCCAACTCAAAAAATATTTCAGATTGAAATAATAGAATAATAAAGATGCAAGTTCTTTCCAGTCTATAAGCATTATTATACATCAGTAATAGCCTCAGAGCTGGAACTGAAAAGAAAAAGGATTGGTTTGATGCAATTCACTTGCACTGAGGGCAAGCAGCCTGAAAAAGAAAATTTGTATTATTTGCATCCATAATGATTTTCTTTCCCTTTCCCTCAGTCCAAAGCAGAGCAGAAATACAATCTGCTGTTTATGCAATGAAAAAATAATAGGAAAGAAAAGAAAAATCTGTTTAAAGATAGATGAAAAGTAGTAATAGGCATAAATTAATGACTGAAATGGGAGCAACATCTATGCACCTGCACTACAAAAGTACAAAAAGTAGAAAAGAGGATCAAGAGAAGAGGGAAAGAAATATGATTTAGCTCAAACAGGAATAATTCAGGGAAATCATTTAGTTTTTAGTCAATCACTGATGGACTGCCAGAATATAGCACAATTTCATTGGGCTCTTACATTCTTTGTGCTTGGGACTTCTAAACTAGCTGAAATTTCCTGATGTGATTTAAGCCCCTTAATCATTGCAACTCATGTTATGAACCATTTGTGATCACAGCCCACAAAGCATGTTAACAAACCATCTGGGCTGACCTGTGATGTCAAGAAGGATGATGAGCCTTTTTTTTCTTTTTTTTAGAGAGATGGTTCCACAAAAGAGATGACACTACAGGAGCTGTTTTTGGCTAGATTAGAGTCATGAGATATTATTGTGATAGGATGTTTCTGATGGAGGGGGATAATGGCAGTAGAGTATTTTTTTTCTTTCACCACCAGCCACTCTGTTATGCTCCAATAAAGCATAGCTTGAGCATGGTGTGGACTTGACTGGATTCTGATAGTAGTGGGGACTTTGAAGTAAGGGCAGACAGCTTTTTCTGAACCATAATACGGTGCAAAATCAGGTTCAAGAAGAATGGAAGTAAGTGCAGGATGATGGGGCACAATGACATAGGAACCAGGAAGGCAAAGTTTGTACTTTCCATTGCTCCCTTCATCTTAATCCTATTAGCTGATGAATTTGTGATACCCAATTGAAAGGCCCTAAAGAGTTGCACTACCATTGTGAACATTATCAGCGAAAATGGCAAGGAAAAATAAATTTGTAATATTTATATAACGTATATTCCTTGGCTTACCAGAAGAGTCAAATAATACTTAAAAAAAGGAAAAAGGTTTACAGACAGTGGACACAAGAGGTAATCACCAAGGATGAATACACAACTAAAGCCCATATTTGTAGGGAGAGGATAAGGAAGGCAAGGGCAGCAACCAAGATCAGCTTGCTGACCAAATTCAAGGAACATAAGAAGTCCATCTTTAGGTATATAGGGATCAGGAGGAAAACCAAGGGAAATGTAGGTCCCTTGAAGAATGGGATGGGACAGGAGATAACAGACAGGAGAAAGCTGAGCTCTTTAATGAGTACTTTGCATTGGTGTTCCTGCATACAAATGGTCACCTGCCTGGTTGGATACTGGACAGATGTCAGGGAGGCGATTTTCGAACCAATGGTCACCGTCAAACTGTGAAGGGAGCACTTACAGCATCTGAATGTTTTCAGTAGGTACGACTGGATGGACTACACCCAAAAGTGCTGAGGGAATTGGCTGGAGTCATTGTGGGACCATTGGCAAAGGTATTTGAAGACCCATGGTGCTCAGGAGAGGGCACAGAAGACTGGAGAAGGGCCAATGTGGTGCCTATCTTTAATAAGGGGAGGAGGCAGGATCTGGAAAACTGTAGACTGGTCAGTTTGCCTTTGAAACTGGGTAATTTTTTGGAAAAAATTATCAAGAAGTTCATTTGTGAGAAACCAGCAGAAGGCATGATGCTGAAGGATAGCTAACATGGCTTCATTGGGGGCAGGTCATGTCCGACCAACCTCCTTTCCTTCTATGATCAAATAATGAACCACTCAGATGTGGGAGATGTAGGTGATGTCATATACTTGGATTTTAAAATGGCCTTCAATACTGACTCCCTTGATGCTCTTATAAAAAAAAAAAAGGATGATTGTGGGCTGCCAGAGACCATGGTCAGGCAAGTTTGGAACTGGCTAAGGGGTAGAACCCAGACAGTGTTAATGGACAGATCTGTATCATCTTGGTGGGAGGTGGCCAGTGGTGTCCTGCAGGATTTGGTTCTTGGCCCCATGCTGTTCAACATCTTTATCAATGATTTAGATGAGGATGTGGAAAGCATGCTGGCCACGTTTGTGGATAATACTAAGTTATGGGGAAAAGCAGTCACACTAGGGTATAGAATGTGATCTAAGTGAACCTGGACAAGCTGGAAAGATGTGTGGAGCAGAACCAGATATAGCTCAATAAGGATAAATGCAGAGTGCTTCATCTGGGGAGAAGTAGCCAGCAACATGAATATAGGTTAGGAGGAGATGTCTTGACCAGCACGATGACTGAAAGTGAGCTTGAGTTTATGGTTGGTCACGGGATGAACATGAACCACCAGTGTAACATTGTAGTCAACAGAGTTAATAGCATACTGGGATGTATTAGCCAATGCGTTGTGAGTAGGGCTAAGGAAGTGATATTTCCTCTCTATATGGTGTTGGTGAAACCCCAGCTAGAGTACTGTGTCCAGTTCTGGCTGCTGCACTCCAAAAAAGACATAGAGAATCTTGAAAGGGTACAGAGAAAGTCCACAAGAATGACTAAGGACCTGGAGGACAAACCTTATGAGGAAAGACTAAGGGATCTGGGACTGTTCAGCCTGAGAAAGAGAAGACTGAAGGGGAACTTGGTGGCCATTTATAAGTATGTAAGAGGTGAGTATTGGGACCTGGGAGAAAAACGGTTCACGAGGGCACCCCAGGGGAGGACAAGGAGCAATGGCCATAAACTGTTAAAGGATGGTTTCAGGTTGTATATAAGGAAGAACTTATTTACAGTAAGGGTGACCAGAATCTGAAATAGACTTCCTAAGGTTGTGGTGTAGTCCCCAACCTTGGAAGTCTTCCACAGGAGACTGGACAGACACCTTGCTGGGATCATTTGATTGCAGCAGCATTCCTGTCCATAGCAGGGGGGTTGGACTTGATGATCTTTCAAGGTCCCTTGCAGCCCTTAATTTCTATGATTATTGTATTTGCATATATACCATAGTGTTTGTGGTTTACATCTCCTAAGCCCCCTCTACACATTTTATGTATTGCACAACAAAATGGTTAATTGCACAATTACCTTGAAACCAGCTAGATGTGCAATATTCCTATCACATGATGAAAAGCTCCAACCAGCTATAAAGATTGGCCTTGAAAATGTGTACTAACTTTACTGCTAGTTGCTATCAAGCTTTAATTTGTACCAGGGTCTCCCCTGCAGCTAGAGCCCAACAGCTGACAGAGCTTACTTTCTTGCCAAAAGGTAAGCCCAGGATCAATCTCCCTCTACACTGGCAATATGGTTCAAGTGGAGCTAATGTGTAATTTTGTGGATCACGCATTAGATCCAATTATGCCTTTACCTACATGTGTAGAAGGAGTCTAAGGGAATTACAATAGCGCTTCACTTTCTGCCTCAAATTAAGCAAAATATTACGTGTATATTAAAACAACACAATGTACTGCCTGTCATAGTTTACTCCTTAATATAATCTATATCCGAGTCACAAATAGAACACATTACAAAAGCTCAAGGAAAACTATTTTATTTTGAAAACACCTTGCCACAAATTCTGACCTTTAATATTCCATGGCCTTCATGCTGTAGCAATATATGTAAAAAGTCTCATACTCAAGTGGTTGCACTAAATATGCATGATGAGCTTGTAGATTAGTGAACTCCCTGCCCTCTTTTCCCTCAGTTGTAACAGAAGACAGAAATGGAGGAAAAAAATAAAATTATTCAGCCATCCACTCTGTTCCTCCACTTCTTGTATATGCTACACAATGTTTTAGACTCTTTAAGTAATCATTTTCTTTGAAGACACTTCTACACTCATCATCATTATCAGAAGGTTTTACTCAGTATTTAGACTTTAAACTTTCTTTACTTAATTGCCTGTCATCCTTGGCAATGGGCATTTTCCAAATAAAATAATTAAAATTGACTTGGACTTCCATTAAAATTCATGGCTCTTCTCTCTTTTGCAGTGTTTGGAGTAGGATTATTCTTGTTTAAGGGAAGAATCTGGTTGACATTGTGCATATCACCCTTGTTCCTGCAGATTAGCTTAATGAAAGACAAAGGTTCTGTATTTTTTTCTAATGGCTATGAGAGTTTGGTTTAGTAGAATTTTATCAAGAAGTTTTTCCAGTGGAATCTACTCATATTTACAAACCTGAAATACCTCTGCTTTTTGATTTCAGGTCCTCCTGGGCCAAAAAAACCAGCATCTGCCTTCACCTTCTTTTAATGCTAGTATTTGAACAATCTACTAGTTATTTTATGAAAGTGATGAGTAAGGTTTTTCTCACAGTTACATTCCTTTTTATTTTACGCATAGTTCAGTGACCTTTCCACTTATCTTTCTACTAAGCTCATGTTAATTCTCAAACATATTTTTTATGTCAAGCAGCGTGGTTGCCAGTTCCATTTTGGCTCTCTTCCTTCACATGAATTTTATTCTGTCATGTTCAAATTTTCAGTATCAATCCCTGTTGCATCTCAGTTTTGTCTCCATTATCTTCACCTTTCCATTATCTTCACCTTTCCACTCTGTAAATCTGCTTTACCAGATACCATTTTAAGTCCTTTAGTAACAATCTGAATTGCAAGTTATTACAATTTATGGCAAATAAGTTACTTTTGTATGAACTTTATTCTTTCTAAACATTTACATGACAAATTAGCCAGACATGACAATAAGTTGGAGGCTAATTTTAATTCATTTCCATGAAAGAGCAATTGATTGAAAAGTATAATAATGATAGATTTGTTGTTTTGGAAAGGATAATCTGTAATTTATGCAGTAAGGAAACAATAAAGTAATTAAATGTTTAATGATTTAGAAATGGATGTGCAAGTTCTATGCCTGTTTACAAAGCCATGATGAGAGGCCAAATGAGAAAATTCTAAGGAGGGAATCATTGCTCATTTAGGCTTAAAACAGTTACATCTACCAATTGAAAACACCAATAATATAATACAATCCAATTTGGCGAGTTCTAATATGCAAGCAATTCATAAATATCAACTTAAAGGAACATCAGCATAGTTCAATCAAAACCTGTAAGTGCACATTGTGTTTTACTGCTAAAGAATATTAAAGGCTGTGCTGGCCAATGTTACAGGTGATTATTATTATAATGAGGTGCTAAATATTTTCAAGTAGTTCAAGTGGAAAAAAGGGTTGGATTAAAAATAAAAGTGGCCTTCACAACTGAGAAATGAAGTCAAATCAAAGCCATGTGGTGGGGTGAACAGGTCTGGAGTTCAGATAACAACTGGTTCATTGTATTTTTGCCCAATTAGATACCCGTTCAAGTCAACTGAAAGGCCCCTGGTGACCCCAGTGAGTCTTGGATCAAGCCCTAGGTCCTTGGTAAAGTCCTGAGGAAAAACACTGTATTAGGACTTGTTACAGATTCAATCTCATAATTACCCAGCTGATGAATTCTGGGATCCCCCCTTTTTTCCAGCAGGGTTTTTTTAAATTTGTTTTTACAGGATATACTACAATAACAGTCCACATACTTAGTTACCTCCATTGGGAACCACAGTGACATTACGGAAACCTTCTTTAACTAATTTCTGCCTACATTGTGCTTACTTTCTCACGAAAAAGTCCCAGTCAAGAAGCTCCTCTCATTTAAGAGGTGTGAAGTTAAATGTTCTTAATCAGCTATAGAATTGTAGGATCTGAACCCTTCCTCTCTCTCCCCCCTCCTGACCTTCTGTGCAGCTGCATAAAACCTTGGCTTAGCCTATGTGAGATTCATGGCCAATGTGTTAAATTGTATAGTATTCTGCTTCCTCATTTGATATCACATAGTATGGTTAAAATATGAATAAGATTAAAAGCTGAGTACAGATTTCAAAAACTATGGCATTCTCTTTTCCCTGAGGATATCTATAAAAAATTACCCAAAGAGTGATTTACCAAATTAACTAAAACAATATATACCAATGAAAACAGCAAAAATGGAATTAAAAGCGAGGAAAGGAAAGGAAATGTGTAGTCATATCTGTTGTAAGCTAAACTAGATATGGTACAGTTAGAAAGGAAAAGAAAAAAACAAAAGAAAACTTAATAGCTTGCACACTTGAAAACAATCCTCTGTGTCTGCACACTTTATTCATCCAGTCAGAAGTTCTTGTTGATGAGCTATTCATTAAGTTTTGCGGCATCCAGAACCTGCTTTTTAAGTCCTTCCAGCCTGGATAATGAGACCTCAGGTGTTTAAGTCCATTCACATCTTAAGGTATGGTTTATACTACACTAATATTTATATCAAAGAATATTTTATAAAAACTATTCTCTAATATCTATGGAAGCATCTCCACACTTATTATTGTCATCTTCAAGGCTAATATGTCAATGAGGACTGCTATATCTTTAGACTGAGTGCAGTGGTCAATCTTAATTTGCATTATTCTAGGGCAATTAATTCAGGCCATCCTGCTGCATTCACCCTTTGGGGCTCTATGTAGGTTGAGTTCACCACTCACATGATATATTTACCAAATATCAAAAACATTTACATTTTTTTTTCAGAACACCATTTCATAACCAGGTGTTCTTTTTAGTGTGCTTGTGCATTCCAATTTTATAGTCTGCATGTAAGTCTCAAAATGCATGAGTAGCTATTTATACCCATTATTTAACTTTCTTGCCTTTATCATATTATTCTATCTCAGGCCTTTAATGTTAAAAGTGCATGTTTTTTTGCAGAAACATAAAAGCATGCTCTTCACACTTCAGTGCATTGAACAATAGCTAATGGTATTCAGATTTAGACTTACATTTGAATAAGCTTAATTGTGTTCTTATTTTAAGCTAGTTGCAATATCAAGGAAACTCATTAAGGTTGTACTTGCTTCTTCCTAAGGCAAGGCTCAGCCATATTTCTCCAATTACATTAATCAGCATGACAGAAATACTAAAGATCTACTTTGCATGGAGTCATTGTCTTCCTATAAAAATAGGTCAGAGAAACTAAAATATGTAGGAAAGCTATTTTCTGGTTATTTATTTCTGATAGTGATTTTCTACTTTAATTAGTGAATTTAGGATGTGTAAAAAGTGCTACACTGACAGCTCCCAAGACTGATTTTTTATTTATCAATATCGTAGGTTCATCACAGGTTATCACTATGGAAAGGTAGCCTGTGCCTCTATGGAGATGTACCTCACCTCATTTCTAGCTCTGATAGCTGAACTGCTTCCTTATGTCTATCTCAAAAATAATGTCAAATTAAAAATGGAGTCTTTGTTACCAGTACAAGCTTGGAATATTACAAAGCTATTGATTTTCAAAATACAATGTACTTTTTAGCATTTTGCCTCACTTTAAAAAACAGGGTAAATTTGGGCACCCAACTGTAACTTATTAAAGAGCTTTAATTATTGAGGGAAAGCACAGAATACTGTAAAGGAAGAAGGGTTTTAAAAGATATGGGTACACCTCAAAAATGCAGCTATAACAGGGGTCAGAAACCCTGGTACTTTAAGAGAAAGACGCAGTAGGACCAAGCTTGCAGTCAAATTCAGGCAGCTGAGTAAGGGCTAGCAACAGGGGAGTAAGCAGCCTGGGGAACCTGGGTTTAGGAACTACAGAACTGCAACCAATTACTTGTAGGCTAGCAGCCAATAGGGTAGAACTCTAGGAACAGAGCAGTAAATTAGAGCAGGCTGCTCATTGAGCTGGGGAGATACGCCTGGGACTATTCAGAGAGGTACCTGACTGGATGGCCTAATGCTTAGTCATATGAACCTGATTCCTGAAACATAGCAGGAAGAAACACTCAGACCTTTGCAAAGAGAGCAGCTATGACCAATTTGGTGCCATAGTACTCATGTACTCTCCTACATTCGTAAGACAGAAAAAAGGACAGACACAGACTGAGCTAAATGAGCTAACCTAAAGACCAGCTTTGAGTCTACTACTACCAGACTCACTTCCCCCTGGAACTTGCAAGCAACCTCTCAAGAGAGCCAGGTTCCATCAAGGCATGGCAGGTAAGTGAAGGGAAAAAAACTCCAGGGGAAGTAGAAGATGCAGGGCTGGCTTGCCACCAATTTGTGTGCGTGAGCCCCTTTGTGCCAGGCTTGTTACAACTGCTATATTGGTTAGGAACTTCCTTCAATGGTCATTAAGGAAACCATTTTTTCTGCCCTTGAAAAACCAGAGGTGGCAAAATGGCAACTGAGTGACTGACAGCTGCAACATCTGGCTTAGCACAGAAGGAAGTGCAAACGTGCTAAAGTATATGTAAATATGCCCAATTACTGGAGGGGCAATAGCACCAGATTGAAGAAATTATATGGAACCAAGTCCACCAGATAGAAAGGAAGGAGATGCTGTTCATTAGACAACAGGCATTGTTTGAACAGCTGGCCCTCCAATGGACTGTGGAGGAGGATGGTGGAAATTTGCAAGGAAAAAAAAAGATGCATGATGATGACCCAAAGACCTTCTTGTGGCTTCTGTTGAACCCACATGTTTATTAGAGAAAGTTGTGGAAATAGTGGCTTGGGACAGATCCACTTGGGCAAGCAGGTTTGGAGCACTGGTGATGGAAGAAGTTCAAGCAGCATATAGGGTGCTTTTGAGTGAAGAAGCCCCGAGTTACAAGAGGTTAAAAGAAGGCTTTTGCGCTTGGGCTGCTAGAGAAACATTCAAAATCTCTTTGAAAAGCAAGTTGGAGTAGTGCATCCAGTTCTAGGAGACGCACTTCAGGAGGCGTGTAGACAATATGGAGAGGGTCCAGAGGAGGGCCACTCACATGATTGGGGGCAGCAGGGCAGGCCCTACAAGGAAAGGCTACAGGACCTGAACCTGTTCAGCCTCCATAAAAGAAGGCTGAGAGGGGATCTAGTGGCCTGTTACAAACTAGTCAGAGGGGACTAGCAGGTATCAGGGGAGTCCCTGTTCCCCCAAGCACTACCAGGAGTGACTAGAAATAATGGTCACAAGCTGGCAGAGAGTAGATTCAGACTAGATATCAGGAGGCGCTACTTCACTGTCAGGGAGGCTAGGATCTGGAACCAACTTCCAAGAGAAGTGGTGCTGGCTCCTACCCTGGGGGTCTTTAAAAGGAGGCTAGATGAACACATTGCTGGGGAAATTTGACCATACTACCTTTTAGTGCCAAGGCAGGGGGTCAGACTTGATGATCTGCTCAGGTCCCTTCCGACACTACCAACTATGAAACTATAAGATTTGAACACATTATTTCCTAGAGATGTCCCTTTAGGTTTTATCCTAAATCTATACTTCATGAGTAAACTTAAAGTTCAAAACATCTCCCTTCAAATCCTCAACAGTGTGAGTCAATAGTGTAACTAAAGTGGAGCAACCAGGGAACAACTCTGGGCCCCTACTTGGGCAGAAGAGTCAGAAAAATAACAGCTGCCACTCAGCTCCACAGCCATATCAACCGTACCAGTAGCTGGAAGTGCCTGTTGCCCCTATACATCACAACTGCCCTAGGCACCTGGCTTCTCTGTTACAGCTGTGATGTCAAGAGGCAGAATAAATAGCAATACTTGTTTTGTTTAAGTATCTATTACCGAAGAAAGAATCAGTTTCCTGTCTTTCTTTTCAGCAGACACTGTCATATTGTAATGGGACTAAGGCAAAACCCCAGTTTCTTTTTTTTCTATTATTCATTTTAAAATGCATTCCCTCCGCAAACATTTCTGACTTTTTCTCTCCCTCTCTACTCCCTACATAAGTATAAGCGAGCTCAGACTTAGGATAAGCTTTAAACATTTTTATTTTGGTAGCAAGTTTTTGGTTTTGGATATCCACTGTTTTATATTGTATGATTATTAGGTTTGTATTGATTCTTACTGCCATATATTGTATTATCATTTTCATATTGATTTTATTGTTTCACATGGATATTGTATGGTTTAGGCCTTTGTTTGTAAGTGAACCGAAATCATGTCAAGTTTCCATTTTACATGTCAAGCCTCCATCTTCTGTCCTTTGCCTGGGCATCCCCTGTGTCACAACTGTATGATTCACGTATCCCTCCCATGTAAACTGGTTCCCGGATGAATGGGAGTGATTGGGAATGATTGAAATACAATGGTAGCAGGCCTCTACTGAATGGCCTGCAATGACTGGGCCATCGCCTCACATTGATTCATCGAACCATGGACCTCACCCAGGAACAGAGATAAGAACCCAGCATTTGGAAGACAATAGACCCTGCAGAACCAGCAACTCTCACCATTACAGACACCTGAAACTGCTCAGTATGCCAGGAGCTGACCCTTGCCAGGGCATGCGTCCTGTCACTAGGGTCACACAAGGTCTGCCCCTATAAAAGGGGGCAGTGAAGAAAGACCCAGTAGGACGCCCTCTGCATCTGGACCAGCACCATGCCACACCAGCTATCTACCCAGAGGCCCTGCCGGCGACCTCCCTGTGGACAACACCTACTGGAAAAGGACCACTTTCCAGCCTGGATAGGTAGATATTTCCTGCACACCTCCTCCTACAATTTGGACTGACTCTCTCTCTCTCTCTCTCTCTGTGTCTCTCTCTCCCCTCCTGGACTTCAGTGGACTTCAGCCCCTGCACCAAACCTCTCTAACCCCTTCTGCCATTGTGTGTTTGTGTGTGTGTGTGTGTGGGTGCAAGGGAACCAATTTGACATTATGTCACCATCTCCCCTATTCAATAAAATCACTATCATTGCAACCCCGAGTTGGGTCATGTTTTACTAAATCCCAGTCCCTTCCTTATCTTAAATTCCAGCGTCATTCTCTCTCTCTCTCTCTCAGCTTTAGCCCCAACCCTCTCCACTAGTTTCCTGATCTCCTCTCAATTCCTACTGCCTTTTCCCTGTGACTTTCTACTGCCTTTCTTTGCTTTCCCACTGCCCCTGCCACCTTTCAGTCTCTTCTGCTGCTTTTCCTGTGATTTTCTGCTGTCTGTCTCTTTGTTTTCAGGCTTCTGCTGCACCTTCTGTAGTCACCCCTCTGCAGTTTTCAAGCTCCTCGTGCCTGTCCTGCAGTTTTATCCAGCAGCTGGAGCCTTTCTCCAGCTCCCAGCACCTACTGCCACTCCCTGAAACTTCTCTACCTGCCCCAGAGCCATTCTCTGGCTCCTCACATCCACAGCCTCTCTTTAATACCCACACTTTCCCTTAGTCCCATTTTCCCTCTCCCTACCTTTTCAGCTCCCCCATAGCTCTGGTTCCAGTCCCAGACTCTGTGTTGGCATGGTCCTCTGTTCTGCAGGCTTTGGGCATTGTCTTTTAATCAGTTAAGATCAATTAACCTAAAGTTACCCCCCAGCCTCAGTTCTTCAGCCCAGGCCCCTCTAGTCTACCACTTTTAATCCTGGTCCCGGTGATTTTCATTTCGAGCAACTTTCACTCCCTACACTTCTACTTTCTTACCTTAACCTTTCCCCTGGTATCCCAAGTACACCAAGCACATGCATACATACATATCACAATACCCAACTTAGGAACTCACTTGTGTGTTTGTGTAGGTGGGTAGTATGTGTGTAAATTAGTAAATACACACACATATATATATACATATATAGATATCATTGTGTGTGTGGTATATAAATTTGTAATCTACATATGTGTATTGAATTTGCAGGTGTTGGTAACTGGTAACTGATTATGTCTAAATTTGGTGTATGTAGAATGTATGTGCTTAAACTGGTGATAGGTGCCCATGAACCTAAACTAGTTATTTTGAACATGTGTGTATCTGAGTTGCTAGTGTGAGAGTGTGCTTGTGTGTGTGTGTGTAGATATATATATATGGCACTGTGTGCATAAAATACAAATTAGTGATCTGTGTTTAACTTTTGGGGTGTATAGTGAATGTGCTTGAATTGGTTATAGGTATGTATGTGCCTAGGCTGGTTTGGATATATATGTGCCTGAGCTAGTACTGTGCGTGTGTATGCACTCAATTGATTTGTGTGTTTGTATATGTGCAATTGTACACCACGCCCTCCTGTCTAACAGCGCAATATTAAAATCCTGAGCGTTGGCCTGACCCCTCAAGGCAACAGGATGAAGCTGTATTCACAGAATCATTTAAGGGGAAAAAAAAAGTTTGGAAGGGACCTTTGGAAGTACCCAGTCCAATCTTTAGTCAAGGCAGGATTATCTTAATCTAAACCATCGTGGATAATTGTTTGTCTAATCTTAAAAACTTTCAAGAATGATGATTCCAGAACTTCTCTAGATATTCTGTCCTAATATTTAAGCACCCTCATAGTGAGAAAATTATTTCTGATACAGAACCTAAATTTTCCTTGTTGCAAACTGAAAGCATTTTCTTCTCCAAAGAATATATGCAGTGATATTATAAATAAATCAATAACCAACCAGGACTGGTCATCATCCTTGCTATATAATAATATATGGGCAGAAAAATCCATTTGCATACCTGTCTTATTGGTTCGTTAATGTCATGAGCTTCAAGAGGTGATCAATCTATAACTGGTCTGAAGCTAGGCAAAGGACAGGAGCCAAATATCAATAGCCAGGATCCCAGATCAAGGGGCAGGATCAAGTTGGAAATGTGAGGTAGTGGGCTTTAGTCAGGTCAAAAGGTAGATGGTTTTCAAGCCAACCATCAAGCCAGTTTGGAAGGCAGGAGATGAGTTGAGGTCAGGAGATAAGAAGTAGAAAACAGCATCAGAAGCAGGATACCAGAGCAGTACGGTCCCCTTCTCCTTTGCTGCACTTGGCATATGAAGTTCAGAATGAAGCAGTGGAATATCCTGCTCACTGAAATTCTGTCCTTGTGTATTCCAGGGTTGGGTTTGTCCCAGTGATAATACACAGGGAGCAACCATCTTCATTGTACATTCTACATTGTAACTGAATGTGCTTTGTGTAAGAGTGGATGTGTCTACACCTGCATTTACTCTGGCCCAATTTTACTTTCATGTAAAGTAAATTATACTCCAGAGTAAGGATTGTTTGTTTTTTATTTTGGCAGGCATCTACACATGCAGGGATTAGAAAACAGATTTGCGTCCTGCAACCTTGCAATGGGGGCCCCTGTTTCATGGCCCTGGCAGGGCAGAGAGGGGAGGGAAGAGGGGGGCTGTCTGCTGCTGGGGTGGGGACAATGATCAGGGCCATGCAGCTTGGAAAGAGCTTCAGGGGAGGGGAAGGTCCAAGTTCCATGCCTTGATCCACTGGCAGATCAGGGGAGGTGCCTGCTGCAGCTCTTTCCAAGCCCTGTGCCTTGATCACCCAATCAGGGCATGGGGCTGTGACTTGCCCATGACTGGGACAGGTCCTGGCCAGCCCCAGGCTGCACGGGGAAGTCTGCATGTACTGCCTGGAGCTGGTTAGGGACCGTCTGAAACAGGACAGTCCCCAGCAACCTCCAGGCTGCACATGATTCCCAGAGCAGCCTGGGGCTGGCTGGGAACTGTCTGGATCATGGGTAAGTCCCAGCCAGCTGCAGGCTGGATGGGGAATTGTCCCCATGCAATTATTATCATGGAGTGGGGGCTGGGAACAGGTGCCTGACCCATTACCAGCCCCTGCTGTGCACTTGTGATCAGGGATTGGGGACTGGGGGCTGGAAGCTCCCTGCTGCTGGGGCAGAGGGACATTGTTCCTATCCGACAGGCAAGAGGCTCCCCAGCCTGTCTCCCCCTCCTCTCCAGCTCCATGCTCACTGAGCTGGATGGGGAAGAAGCTCCACTGCCCTCACCAACACAAAACTCCCCACCAGAAGGGAGCTCCCAGCACTGGCTCCATGGTCACAGGGATTGGCCTGGGAGATAAGCATCTCCTAACACAGGTCCTGTGGTCATGGAGCTGCTGCTGGGAGATAAGGGTCATCTAGCCCCCCACTCCCTGATCAGAATGGCAGAGAGGGTGTGGGAGAGAAGGAATTCCTAGCCCTCACTCCCCAATCATAATATCAGCAGGGGGCTTGGGGCTCCCTGTTGCTGGGGCAGGAGCACATAGTCCCAGCCAAGGCTCCTGTGGCAGAGCCTGCCCTGGCAGCAGGCAGCTCCCAGGGGCAGGAAGCTATCTTCTGCCCACTGATGGATGGCTGAATGGGAACAGATTTTTCCCAGTCAGGCATCTACATGAGTACATGAGTACTATTGCACCATTAATAAGCCCAAGTAAAGTTTCTGTTTGCATTTCCAGGTAGGATATTAACTCAGGAGTAGGGAGGTTTACTGTGAAGTAAGAATGTGCATATGTAGATGCATATGCTTACTTTGCTGTAAACTATGCTAATGTGAAGTTAAGCATTTTGTGTAGACGTGCCCAGTATGCAGTAATAGGAGACAAACACAACAGGGGAAAGCCTCACTTACTGAAGCCTCACATGTACACACAACACTCTGTAAATAAGAGAATCATTGGCATCTTACCCAGCTGGGTAGGCGTATTCATGGAAAACCTTAAAATAATCAGCTACTGTAGTTAAGTAGTTAGTATTACATGGCAACTTATTCAAATATGGAAATAATTAGTCTTAAAAGAACCTCAGTCTCAATGAAAATAAAGGAAAAACATAAACTGTTTTGACTATTTATTAAGTGCAGCCTTCTCAAAAGAACTGTTAAATTTGTATGAAAAGGTCACAATGCACTTTTTAAAAGTCTTAAGGCTTCAGATAGATTATAGACAAATTTATCTTAATAAGCCGCTATTGTATTCCTATTAGTAGAATTGTTTTGCCTTATAATCATAGGTAATCTCTTTTTGTATTATTCCTTTCTTAAACCATTTGGGTTATAACTTCTTGTTAGATACAAATTGCTGCAAGACCAAAAATATATATATTTCTGAATTTCACTGTATAGAAATTCCTGTCTTATATTATGTGCTGTACTGACCAGGGCACATATACACAGTCTTCATGGACATGGAGTGGCTTTGAATACAGAAAAGTGGAGCTGGTCAAAACCTGCAACCACTGGACTTTGTGCCACATGTTCCCCACATAGTTCAGGGACTAAGATGCTTACTCTGGAATCTATAGGCAGATTCTCAAACCCCCTTGATCACAGGGGATTTAAAACTAGGTATCTCCAACATCCTAACACAACATTCAAACCACAATACTACAGCCAGGGGCTCTTTTAAACCTGAGCATCCTCTATAGGCACTTGAAAAACATTTATTAGATAGAATAAAGTGCAGAAGGAACCTTTTGCCTCATGAGGAGCAAAGGCCCCAACTAAAACACAGAGAGCCATCCCTTCCAAGTCAGCAGCCAGCCCACTAAGCCATGTACCTTTAGACTTGCTTTCTTCCTTCTGGTTTATATATCTCCCTTTCATGGCTGCTTAAGGGGTCAGCTTCAAAAGGAGCTCCAGAGAAGGAACTGAAAAATGACTATCCTGCATTGTGGTATTAATATAGGGGTATTGTGGTATTTAGATCCTGGTTTGGCAGGGACGGTGCTGGATTTCATAGGCTGGTCTGGGCTGATTGGTGAAAATTGAAACAAAAGTCCCATAGTTGCAGGGGAATGGGGTGCAATCAAGTGTGGAGCTGGAGTGGCATGATGTGCTAGGAAGGCAGGTGGGCAAGCACCACTGCTGCTGTGAAGGACCAAGGCAGGCAGATGGGAGTGGTGTCCAGCCCAGACTGCCACCTGCCTCTTGGGAAGACCTGGGCCAGGTACATGTGGGCAGGGTATTGCCTACTCCAGTCCACCTGCCCACCCACCTGCCTGGTGCACTGTGCTACTCTGCTTTCCAACATGACTTTTCTCCATATCCCTGCCCAACAGCCTCTGTCTGTAGCATTGCCATTGACCTGGGAGGGAGGCCAGTGTCCCAGATTTCCTTAAAAATAATATGGTCATCTTATATTTAAAGTACTATTTTGGGAAGTGTGCTCATGTTGAGCAGAAAGCTATTAGCATATTGGGCTGTATTAGTGGAAGCATTGCCAGCAGATCCAAAGAAGTGAGTTTCCCCCCGCCATTTGGCACTGGTGAGGCCACATCTGGAGTACTGTGTCCAGTTTTGGGCCTCCCACTATAGAAAGGATGTGGACAAATTGGAGAGAGTCCAGCAGAGGGCAACAAAAATGAAGGGTGGTTCCAAAGAAGACTGTTGTCAGTGGTGGCAGATGACAGAATAAAGAACAAGGGTCTCAAGCTGCAGCTAGAAAAGTTTAGGTTAGTTATTAGGAAAAGCTCTCTCTCTCTCTTACACACACACACACAAGGATGATAATAAAGTACAGGAACAGGTTATCCAGTGAGGTTATGGAATCTATCCTTGGAGGTTTTTAAGAGCAGGCAAGACAAAGCCTTGGCTAGGGTGTTATATTTTGGGATGGTCCTGCTTTGAGCAGGGGGTTGGATTAGATGACCTCCTGAGGTCCCTTCCAACCCTAATTTTCTATGAGTCTCCTGAAGTAGGTAAGACTTGTGTTCAAGCCCCATTGTAGTAATGGGAGCCTGAAGCCAGCATTTTCCTTGGTGAATGCCCTACCCACTGAACTCTTTAGGAGAAAAGCTGGGATCTTTCACTGTTGCTAGTGTTATGGGCAGTCTGAGCAGAGATGTAACTGGCCACACACCCAAGAATGGAATAAGAGCCTGTGTGTAAGTGGTAGTTTTAGCACATAAAGAACAGAATCAGGTAACTTACATGACCAAAGGACAGACTAGAAGGTCACTTTGACATCCAAATAGAAACCTGAACAACAGTTACTCACAGCCAATGAATTACTTTACTGAAATGCATTCTTCTTAGAGTTACATATGAAGATCATTCCAAAACTTTAGCTCACTTAAAGTACTTGAATTCTTAGCTGGTGCTGCCTCCTAGATGTAGAAATTAATAGGGACACTTTATCAAGTTCCCCATGTAGTCCATGATGAGTTGGACTCAAATTCTACAAGTAGCAGTCAGTAGTGGAGTGTCTGTGAACAGCACCATAACAGCAAAAGAAAAGACATTTGAACAAGTTACTGAATGATTTTCCTACCTACATGCAAGCAATCAGAGGCCATTTAGAAGGCACATCTATGCCACAGATGTCTTTGTCTGTGAAGAAAAAAAAACATGTTTAGCAACTTTCTGAAGTTTGGATAATGCATACAGCTTAAGGGAGGAAAAGTCGCACATTCAGCATTTCCTCAAGATCCAAAGGGGAAGGGCAATTTTCTGGAGGACCTGAGAACGAAGCATCTTTCATTACCCAGGATTTTTTTTTCCATTGCCAGCCTGAATTAGGAAGAGCTTAAAAATAAATTTTCTCTCCCTTTTGCTGAAGCTGGGTTCCTGGATGGAGAAAAAAAAAATCAAGACAAATGGCGCCATAAAGGAAATATTCCAAATAGACTCTACTGCTATAATTCAATGAGGAGGACTCTCCCTTGGAAAGAAAAGACTCCCCCTCTCACCCCTGCTCCCATGGTATTTATATACGTTGAATTAAGTAATCCTTGGGTAAAATGCATAAACTGCATTATGCACAGGAATCATAGAATCATCGAAGTAGGGTCGGAAGGGACCTTGTAGATCTTCAAGTCCGAACCCCTGCCAGGGCAGGAGAAAAAACTGGGCTCAAATGATCCCAGCCAGGTAGACATCAAGCCTCCTCTTAAAGACCTCCAGGGTAGGAGCCAGCACCACTTCCTTTGGAAGTTGGTTCCAGATCCTAGCTGCCCTAACTGTGAAGTAGTTCTTACGGATGTCTAATCTAAACCTACTATCCAACAACTTGTGGCCTTTATTCCTTG
>NW_017728918.1:52892829-52914232 GCF_001723895.1 Crocodylus porosus | reverse complement strand
TGCCAAGGGCCCTGCAATAACCCCAGCTAGCTCCCTCAACACCCTGGGGTGGAGAGCATCTGGACCCACTGATTTGAACACGTCCAGCCCCTCCAGAAGCTCTCTAACCCAGTCCTCCCCAACCTGAGGTCTGGAGGCATTCCCCTCGAGTCTGTCTTGCATCACGGTGGGGAAGTCCCAGTCCCTGCCCAAGAAAATGGAGTGAAGAATTGGTTAAAGAGGTCTGCTTTCTCCTCTGGAGCAACCACCAGATTGCCCAGAGGATCTTTCAGGGGCCCCACATTTCTCGGTGCTTTCTTCATACTCCCTGTATATTTGAAAAAGGAGCCAGAAGCCAGGTCAATATTACCTCATTAGGCCACATAACCATACTTCCTTTTGCTTGCTTTTTTCAACCCTGTAGTCCTTTTAAAATTAAACTCTGGCCACCTTAATTCAACATTAAGGACAGAACACATTTTTTACCATACCTACCCCATAGCATGGTGGTTAGGGCCCTTCCTTGCAAAATGCGAAATATGAGTAGAAACCCACTCAATCTGACCAAAACTTAGACAAGTCTGCAGCAAGCACCTAAACATTAAGATTTTGGACAAGAGGTATCATCTCCCACTCCTTGAGCCAATCTCAGCTTCAAACAACCACTTGATATACTTTTTGTTTGCCTTTGTTTCATTTTCCCTTCCATCTAAAGAATTATACAGTGTTCGTAACCTTTCTAAACAGAATCATATTGCATTGAAATTGGGTTCTCAAAATTCTGCATCCCCAGATCTAAAGCTAATGCTTCTGTCCTGCATAAACAAGATTCTAAGATAACATACGTGTCTTTTCCAGGCTGTATGTTAAAACTCCCTTGGCCCCAGCATTTCCTATTAGCTGCCTGTAGTGGACTCCTAGGTCTATGCTATAGAGGGACGTATGGCTGCCCATTGTCCAAATTATGCTTTTCTACATGGAACACTATAATCAGTCTCTGAAGTTGTGTTTGATTGACCAATGACTGAATGAGAGCTATGCATTTCCATGGGTAGACTAGGATAACATTCTTGAGATGAATTACATACCCCTTGAGCTAGTGGCAGCATAAATTAAACATCATAAAATAAAATCTGAGCTGTGTGTGTTATTTTTTTCCTGTAATATACAACACTAGACATGTTCTTGTGACCTTTTAACCATTACATTCTCTTTAATTCTCTACTTTATTTCCTTAACAAATAATTCTAGTGGGTAACATCTTGATGTGCTTGTTTCATGTTTTTTTTTTACTTTTTAGATTTCTGCTTTCTTACAGAAAATGTACTTAGTGTGTTCATAAGCTATAATGAGCATGCTACTGTACTTCCTTTCCAGTAGTAACATCTTGTTGGCCAATAAATAATATTTGATTATTAGGATAATAAATGCTTAATACATTTTTTGATAACTGCTGAAGAAAATGCATAATCTAGTACACTTTTTTACTAAAAGAAAAAAAAACACACAATCCTTTAATATAAAAAAGGGTTTAATGCAATTTAAATCAGAAACTGGTTTAAACCTGTAACAGAACAGACGTTCAGTGCACATAAACCAGTTTCAAAATGGTTGAAACTAGTGTAAGATAAACCTGGTTGAATGTACTATCAGACTTAACTGATTCGGGTCAAGCTAGTTTATGTAACTTCTGTTCCAGACTCCTTCTTTGTTCCAGTTAAGTCACAGTCCCCCAGCACCTCAGCATGCTCTCCAGCCCTGGCCTGGACTGTACTGTCTGCTCCAGGAGTGAAGGGTTGCAGAAAGGGGGAGATAGGGATTGTACCCCTGAGGCAAACCCTGACTTGGATCTGGGGCCAGGGAGGGGGGTTAAACTTCCCTTCCCCCAAGTACAGAGATTCCTTGCCTTGCTCAAAACTTGCTGCTGGCTGCAACTGTGGACCACAAATCCCAGCAGCACCTGCAAGCAGGAAGAGGAAGTAATGAGCAACACTGCAGTGTCCTGCTGTTATGATTCTGGCCTGCAAATCCCAGAGACCTCAGTTGAAAAGGGTTTAAAGCCATGTCTAGTGTTCAATGCCCAAGTGCTACTAGCCTATAATATGAAAGGTCAGCAGCAGTTAGGTACTCACCCTTGGAGGAGGGCTAGTCACTCTGGCTTTCAAGTGAATGCCAGAGTGTTTAACCTTCATATGTTCCCATGGGGTAATTTCCTACCCCAGATGCATATTTTCTGCAGTATCTTAAAGTTAATTAATTCTAATGTTTTTTTTTTTCTTTTTAGGACATTGTCACTGGTACTGCAGTGCACGATACCCCAAAGAAGAGCCAGCTTACATGAATGGTTTGCTCTCTGTGGGTGAAAAAGTGGCCAGGGTAATATGTTGCCCCAGGCGTGAGCATGTTTTTCCATATGGGGTAACAACTTACCCCATATGGGTTTAAATCATCATAAATAATCTTTCAGACAATCTCTATGTGTAATAAATAGATTTTGGTACATTTATTCTGTTGTCACTGGTTCCATTTTGTTCATGCACATGGGATAACAAGTTACCCAATGAGACCAACAGTGTTGAATTGCAGGGTAGCAAGTTACCACGTGAGAACAACAATGGTTATTGTTTCATGCAAATAGATTAAGATTAAGAGGCTATCCCACATCTCAAATAGAAGGTGAACAAAAAAAAAAATCTACCCCATAGCACAGGGCAGGACAGAATAGATTTAGATCACATCTCAGGTGAAATATCATAACCATAAGAAGATTATGAAAAAGTAACAATCTTCCTAGGGAAGCTGTGGCATCCCTAGGTGTCCATCACTAGAAGTTTTTTACACACCTAATCAAACTTTTTTTTATCTGAAATAGTTTAGGCTAGTTTAGGCAGCTGCACAGGGGTTTGGCTTAAGTGACCATTAGTTTCCTTTCAAATGTTATAGCTACACATTTTCTTCCAGAACATTGATAAAATAGCTAGAGTCCAAAAACTATCAATAGTTCCTATTAAAAAAGCTAACTCAGTGATTATTCCTTATTTAAGAGGATCCTTGGAGGCCTATCAATTAGTTAGAATTTAATTTACTTAATGTGTACAAGGTTGATTTCATATCACTCAGATTTCAAAGTTTCTAATGGAAAAAAGCTTTATGAAAGTCAGTATATTCCATCAGCAGTATTAATTTTATTATAAAAGTAATAGCAAACAAGTTTCAGCCACAATGAAAGAATAATGTTAACATATTAAAACAGGAGTGATAACAGGAGTGACTCTTCACATAAAAATACTTAGATTCATAGATTCATAGATGCTAGGACTGGAAGGGAACTTGGAAGATCATTGAGTCCAGCCCCCTGCCCCAGGGGCAGGAAGTCAGCAGGGATCATAGGATCCTAGCAAGATAAATATCCAAATGTCTCTTGAAGGTGTTCAAGGTAGGCGCTTGAACCATCTCCAGTGGCAGTCTATTCCAAACCTTGGTGGCTTGGACAGTAAAAAATTCTTCCTTATGTCCAGCCTGAAATGGTCATGGAGAAGTTTGTGACCATTCAACCTTGTCATCCCTTGGGGTGCTCTGGTGAACAGACGTTCCCCCAGATCCTGGTGAACACCCTTGAGGAACTTATAGGTGGCCATCACATCACCCCTGAACCTGCTCTTTTCCAGGCTGAAGAGTCCCATGGGTTTCAGCCTCTCATCATAAGGTCTGTATTTGTGACCTCTGATCATGCACATGACTCTCAAGCTTCTCCACATCCTTTTTGAACTGTGGAGCCCAGAACTGGATGCAGCCTCACCAAGGCTGAGTACAATGGGAGAAGACCATCCTGGGATTTACTTGAGAAGCATCTATGGATGCAGGCCAGCATTTTGCTCACTTTACTAGCCACAGCATCATATTGAAGGCTCATGTTCATTTTGTGGTCAATCATGACCCACAAGTCCCTTTCATTCGTAATGCTAACCAGTTGTAGCACTGCCAAGCCTATAAGTATGCTGCAGGTTTTTCATCCCAAAGTAGAGAACCTTACATTTTTCAGTGTTAAACACCATCAGGTTCTCATCCTCCCAATTTCTGAGACTGTCAAGGCCTGCCTGAATCACCCTTCTGTCCACAGGTGTGAATGCTTTACCCCAGAGTTTGGTGTCATCGGCAAACTTGGCCAGTCCATTTCTGACACCAATGAGAGCATGAAGATGTTAAATAGTATAGGCCATAGGACAGAGCCTTGAGGGACCCCACTGGTCACAGTGCATCACGATGATTGACTTCCCTCTGGGGCCTACTTCAGAGATAACGGACTGTGGTAAGGCCAAGGCTGCATTTGGCCAGTTTTGCCAAGAGGTGATCATGGGATCGAAGGCTTTTTTAAAGTCAATATATACAACATCAATCTCTTCTCCCTTGCCCAGGTGATAGGTCACCTGGTCATAAAAGGAAATGAGATTAGTCAAGCAGGACCTACTCATAACAAACCCATGCTGGCTATCCCTCAGGATGTTGCCATCAGCCAGTTTGTTAAGGATGGCCTCTTTGATGATTTTTTCAAAGTCCTTCCCAAGGAGAGAGGTCAGGCTGACGGGCCTGTAGTTTGCCAGATCCACTTTCCTCCCTTTCTTGAAGATAGGCAACACATTGGCCTTCTTCCAGCACTTTACCAGAGTGCCAGTTCCTGAAGATCCATGACAGGGGCTGAGCTATGATGATAGCCAGCTCCTTGAGTACCCTTAGTTGTAAACTGTCAGAGCCAGCTGACTTGAAGATATCCAGACTCTCAGGGTGTTCCTTCATGAGGTCAGCATTGATGGAGGGTAAGGATCTCCCTCACCTGGGCCTCTCTGTCCCACAGTGGGCAGGGGTATCCCATGGGACTGGTGAAAACTGATGTAAAGTACCCATTTAGCAAGTTTGCTTTTTCCTGGGTTTTAGTTGTCAGTTGTCCTGGTAAAGCAGGGGTCCAATGTTGCCCTTGCTTTTCCTCTGGCTCCCCACATATCTAAAAAATGACTTGATATTTGTAGCTAGTTGGAGTTCCATTGCAGCCTTAGCTTTCCTGGTTTGCTCTCTGCAGGTCCAGACCAGAGCACAGTATTCCTTCTTGGTGGTGGATCCAGTCCTTCATCCTTTGTAGGTCTTTCATTTAACACATAGGAGGTCCACTAGTTTTCTGCAGAGCCAAGGGGGCTGCTGTGCCCTTTTGCTGTCTTTTCTCCGAGACGGGATAGATATTGCTTGTGCTTCCAGGATCTCTCCCTTGAGGAGCAACCACTTGTCCTGCACTCCCCTCCCCTTTATGTTGTAGCCCTTTAGGGCCTCACTGACAAGCCTCCTTAGCTTGCTGAAGTCAGTTTTCCTGAAGTCAAAAACTTCTGTATTGCTGACTGACTTGCCAGCTTTATTGCAGATGGTGAAGGTGATCAGCTCATGGTCACTGTTGCACAGCTTCCCTTTGATTGTTAGATCACTGATTAGCTCATCCCCAGTTGCCAGTGCAAGGTTGAGCAGCACTTTACCTCTTGTTGGTCCATAGACTTCCTGTGTCAGATAGTGCTCATCCATGCATGAGAAAAAGCTTTGTGATTGCTTGGATTTGGCTGGGCACTCTTCCTATGAGATGTCTGGGTAGTTGAAGTCTCCCATGACAGCCATATACCAGGAGCGTGTGGCCTCAGCCAACTCCCTGGAGAACTTCTGGTCAAGGTCTTGATCCTGGGTAGGGGGTCTGTAGTAGACTTCCAATATAATGTCCTGTGCTGTATTCCCCTTGGATTCTCTCCCAGAGGGTCTTGAGTCATCCACCCTGGGTGCCAGTGTCAGCTTGTAGGGATGCGTAGCTTTTCTTAACATAGAGAGCTACCCCCCCACCCCTTTTGTCCAGTCTCTCTCTCTTGTACAGGGTATAGCCATTTATACCTGTGGCCCAGTCATGGGTGGAGTCCCACCAGATCTCTGTTATCCCTATTGCATTAATTATTTAAGTTTAGCAAGAGAACAAATTCATCCTGCTTATTCCCCAAGTTCCTGGTATTTGTGTATAGGCATGCAAGTGTCCCTTTGGGGGCCCTTGCCTTGCCTACAGTTCATTCCTGGGTTGGGGCAGGGGTGGGATCCCTTGAATGCCTTAGCCTGCTCACTTTGCAAGGGTTGCTCAGTGGGCCAGCAGTGGCAGTAGTTCCCCCATCCCCCGGCAGGCTTAGTTTAAAGCCTGGTGGAGCAGGTCAGCAAGTCTGGCTGAGAAGAGCCTTGTCCCCAGCAGAGAGAGGTGGAAGCCACCCCTTCCCAGCAGCTCACTGCCTCTCTCACCAAAGAGCAGGCTGTGGTCATGGAAGCCAAAACCTTCCCGATGACACCAGCACCACAGTCTTTGGTTCACTACCTGGATCCTCCTCTCCCTCCTCAGCCCATAGCCCAAGACTGGGAGAATTGAAGAAAACACCACCTGCACCTCTAACACCTTAAGGCCCACTCCCAAATCCCTGTATAGCTTCATGACCCAGCTGGGAGCACTCTGAACCATGTTATTTGTGCCCACATGCATAAGGAGCATAGGATAGTAGTCAGTGGGATGGAGGAGTTCATGGAACTTCTCCACAATGTCTCTAATATGGGCACCTGGGAAGCAGAAGACTTCCCGGGCTAAGAGGTCAGGGTGGCAGATTTTCCCCTCAGTCCCTCTCAGGATGGAGTCTTCCATGACAAACACTTTGTGTTTTGTCTTAGGGAGGGCAGGGGCAGTAGCTACAGTTGAGTGTGTTGCCTGCAGGAGCTGGCAACTTAGCAGGCTTTGCTGGGGCTGCAAGAGGTTCATACCTGTTGAAAAGCTTCAGCAGGGCAGGGATCTTGGTGCGGCAGGCCTTGGGGCCCTTGACCACTTTGGTCCAACCCTTTGGATGGACAGAATGGGAGGTCCCCAAGTCCTCCCTTGTGCTGCAGGGAGACTGTGGTCTATCCTCCGT
Source organism: Crocodylus porosus (assembly GCF_001723895.1). Taxonomy (NCBI): domain Eukaryota; kingdom Metazoa; phylum Chordata; order Crocodylia; family Crocodylidae; genus Crocodylus; species Crocodylus porosus. The sequence continues at coordinate 52,907,294 of NW_017728918.1, read as the reverse complement.
CTCCCAGGGGAGAAGAGCCTGGCAATAGGAGTCAATCTCCTCCTCACAGTCTCTGATGGCATGCAGTCTCTGGCTTGTGGCCTGGAGCTCCTCCAGCTGGTGTGCCAAGGACCCCAAAAGGGAGAAGACCTCACAAGGGGAGGTGGCCATGCTCCCAGACCCCAGAGCCTGAAAAAGTGACAGGCAGCCCCACAGCCAAGAGCCAGAGGCTCTGTCTGCATGGAGCCCAGAACCATGGGATCCATCTGGGTGGAGGCCTCTGAGGTTCCAGAGGGGGAGGTCAGAGACCCTGAGGGGACCCTCAGGGTGCAGCACGTGCCCATCCACAGCATGCCACTGGTAAGCTGGCTACGGCTAGGACCATCTACCCTAGGGGGCACACAGGCAGGGCCCCGGGCCTGCCCGCTTGTCCTCCTGTGTAAACTCTTACACTAACTCATACGCTGGGCCCAGGAGTGTGCCTGCTTGTGTGGCCTGTTCACGAGGCTCTGGTTGCGTGGCTCCCTGGGGGAATGGGTGAAGCAGGAACCGGGAGTGGGGGGGAGGCAATATAGAAAGGGCAATATTTGAGATATGCACTCTGTAACAGGATTTGCCTTTCAAAAGCAGATGTGGCATTTCCTGGTGGCCCCTATAATCTCATCTTGTCTCCTCTGTGGTTAATCAGGATACTTCCCTGCTGCTTGCCAGCCATGCCTTTGATATTGCTTTAAATGCAGGAGGCTATCTCAGTCCACCAAAGGGATTCCTTGTCTCCCTGCCTCTGGTCCTTTGGCCCCTCAGGCTCAAGACAGTTTACTGGGCCCTTGGGCTCTCAAGTGGAGCCCGAAGTTCCTCACAGTCCTTTGGCACCTTTTCCACATGCCTTCAGTGGCCTTTTCCCAACCTTTCCACTGCCCCCATTCCTTTCAGCTATAACACCAAGGTAAATCGAACCCAAAATGTGATCAATTGCAAAGGGAGTGCCCTTTCTCTCAGCTCATACTCAACCATACTAGCTTCTCCCAGCATGGGCCTTCCTGAACCTACTCACAATATCCATAGTCTCCAAGACAGCTTCTTCACTTAGTGCAGGGAACTTCTTTAATGAGTACAGCCTGGGCCAGGTGCCAGCAGGGCATTCCTACCTCCAACCCTGCTCAAGTCAAACTGACTCTCTGCATCTGGTGCAAGGCTTTATAGCCCCTGGCTCTTCCTTCTTCTGCAGGCCATTACCTAATTAGCTGCCAACTGCTTGTTACCTGGGGCTCTGCTTTCTAACTACACTGCTGAACACTGCTTTTAGTAACTGGGCTTGGCCGCTGTTACATTGTTACTCAAAAGAAAATGTTAACAACAGCTGCAGGCTTCTATTTGCATTAACAAATCTTATTAGAGGCTAGCTGGCTATTTTAAGTAGACTCTTGAAGAGAAGCCAGTCTTCTCTCCTTTAGTTACTATGATATTAGTTTTGCTTTGACTAAAGCAAGGTTTCATCCAGTACACTTTATCTCACTGAAACTACTTAATTCATGAAGTAATTATTCTGGATTGCACAAGACTAATGTGTAGTCAATGAGGCAGGGCTCTTGTCTAATTCAGCATGTATATTATACAGCGAACAGCATACACAAAACAGATAGGGATTCTGATGGAACAGCACGGGTTTCAGTGTTCATTTTGCATGGAAAAAGTGTGCTTCCTGCATTGTAAGAGATATTAGGATTGCTTAATGGTATGTGGTAATTTCTGACATGTTATTTTTTCATTAAAACCTATGAGAATCCCTTTAAAAACCTAAAACCTATGTTAAAACCATATTAAGGCTGAATGGTTTCATTTATTTAATAAAAGTAGAAATATAAATAACAGGCAATAGAACAAGCTGCTAAAGAAGAATATAGTATCAACATCCCTAGACATATTTAAGTTTACAATACCACCATGGCAATTATATAAATTAATCTTGTCATAACGTATGGAGATAAACAAACTTGATCACTACAGCTAACCTTTTAACTTTAATAATTCTTTATCATAAAGATAGGTTGATTTCTCTTGGCTTCAAGTCTTACTTGATTAGAACATAAGAATTTAATCACGATCTGTATCGTATAGTCCTGTGATTGTTAGGAAAAGTTGGATCATATTGATCTGTATACTTCCATGTCAATCACTAAAAATGAATTCATTGACATTTATGTCTTAAACAAAATGCATGTATTTGCTGTCAAGTGTCATTTGGCAGTACAAATATTTATGTGCTGCTACAATGACCATATTAGCATAATCTGACAAATAATCAATGTTTGTCTGAAATTCTAGAGCCCTGACAGCTAATCCTAAAGAGCATAATTGGATGGAGAACCATGGAATAATTGTACGTGATATTTGAACTATTTCCAAAGTTCCATATTTATTCTTTAGAGTTTCATAAATTGTCTGTTACTTTATGATTAACTGTTAGGGGACTGGAATTTCAGTTTATCTTTGGTTAAATCTCAGTGTTTATTTACTATAAATAAATATTATAGTTACACCCAAATTTCTATAAACCCAATCTTAAATTCTTTGCTGCAATGCTGACTGTAATCCTGTTCTCGTTAACTTCAATTCTTAAAAAATATGTCTTATTACTTTAACTGAGGAACTATAACAGCATCAAGACTGTTGTCTGCTACTTAAAATATATCTTCCCTCTATGATCCCAGCTGTTCTGGGTATTCAACCTAGGTATCATTTTATGTAGTAATAGAATAATGAATAATAAAATGGCAGAATAAAATCTAACAAACTATAGATCAAAAGTGTAATCTGAGATATAACCTTTACCAGCATGAAATTTTCATCATAGACATAGTTAGCCAGCCCTTGGGCCCAACATTTTCATCTTGAGTCTATCCTTAAGAGTCCACAAGCTCTAAAAAAGAAAGGCGTAATACAAAACTCACTAAAGCCGAAACAACCTTGCAATGGGCCCGTGATCAGGCTATTTTAACTTCCTTCCACTTACATCCTGACACCCACACTAAATACCTTCATGTTCACACTGCAGCTCTGAGGATGGGAGTCTTTATATAAAACTATAACTTTACAAACATAGAACATTTTAGGCCAAACTCTATCATACCTAAATCTTACGCAACTCCAACAAATTGAACTGGACCACATATATATTGTAAATAAGGGAATATTTGTCATTTTGCCTGTGTTTGGAGTATAGAAACTCCAAATTTTACCCTTCCCTCTTCCAGTCAGATTGGTGTGGTTAATAAGGAGTTTTGCCTTCCACTGTACCAGTGGGACCGGGGGGGGGGGGGGGTCATGTCAAGAGGCAGACCCAGAGGGGTAGTAGAAGTGCAGCCACACTCCTTATTTGACCATGTGGCAGGAAAAGCAGCTGGGGATTTTTTTAACTCCATGGAAGAGATCAGAATACCCCCTTCAATTCCTGTCTGTGCTCAGAGGGATGTCACTTCTGCTGCTGTCTCCATCTTCTTCCCTTCCATTACCCACTCCTCAGTCTGCTGCTGCCTCTGTTTTAAGGATCAGGAAGCTCCTGTCCCACTGCATCTGGTTTGTGTAGTGGCTGAGCTGACCCTGGGAGAGCAGCAGCAGTGGCAGCAGTAGGCAAGGAGTAACCCTGCCTTGCCTGGTCTCTCCAGGTATTCTCTGCCAATGTCGTAGCAGACATAGGGTGGGGGAAACTGTCTGCCCTTTGACTGTATCCTAGGCTGAGCCTAACCCCTGCACAGCCTTGCTGAAGTGGGGCTGGAGCTCCCCTAACCTCCAGGACAGTGGGGACAAGGGAAGTGGTTGGCTAGGGAGAAATAGGAGGGGGAGAGGAAAAGGTAGGGGTCATGCCTCTGATCAGGGAGGAGTGAATTCTCACCTGCTTTGGGGATTTAAAAAAGCCCCCAACTACTGCTTCCACAGTGCAGCCTTCCTGCCTGTGTGTGAGTGCGGAGAGCAGGGTGAAAAGGTAGATGTGCTCCCTTCTCCCCTCCCCACCACCCCTTCCTACACTGCTAAGACAGTGCTCTAGCATCCCACTCCGTTTGTGAATTGTTAGTTCCACTTCTGGGCATGGTTTTTTCTTGATTTCTTGACTTTATTTTAACAATACTTGCAGGCCCAGGGCACTGAAAGTCTTCATCATCCTGCTTTACCTATGGCAGGTCAGGTTCTTTTGGTATTTTGGGGAAATACGCCTTGCAGCTGTGTGACAATTTTGATTGTGCAGTTTTAGGAATGGGTCAGACAAGCACTTGTATGGGATAGTTTTGACAGGGATGATCTTGTCTTGGGAAGAGAGTAGGACTAGATGACCACCTGAGGCCCCTTCAGGTCTTAGATTTCTATTATTCTGATTCCATACTCTTTTTAGTGCACACTTAGTAATAAAAATATTTAATAATTTTAGTATAAGCGCTATACAATAGTAAATAGAGTAGGGATTAACTTTGTATCATTTCTCCTGGGTAGAGTTCTACTATTTCACAGTTATGTACCTTGCTTCAGTCAGAAATACATGAATTCTAGGATGGCATTCATAGTTATGCTTGCCTATGGTCAACATCCATGTATCAGTTATGTTGTAATGGATGTACCAGTTATGTTGTAATGTCTTCTTACTATTTTATTATATTTAAGAGAAAAATAATATGATGAAGACTTTGAAGCTACTTTTCCCCCTAAAACTTTTCACTGGATTTTTCCATGTAGTAATTCCCCATATTCTGTTTGAACTATTGCCTGATTACTTGTGTCTAACCAAAGTAGATGATGTAATGGTGGGCACTTTGCTATTTACTGATATTTCCTTATGCTAACTACATCTTGGGGAATTTGATACTGTGTTCTTCAGTGTACATTGTGCTAGATGAAAATTAGCCAGGAAACAGGGACTATTTTCATTTGCATAGTAATGAGGCAATTTATTCAAGAATGCACCAAAAGCGAGGCTAATGGATTTTTATGCAAACCACCTGTTGGCCATTTTCCTTTGACCAAAAACTTCTGAGCAAAATGTGTAGCATTTTTTATTAAATGGAATTTAGTATTCAGCAAACATCAACAGAAGAAGGAATATGAAGAAAGACAAACTTTATATTTCTGTGTTATATTAAATATGAACTGTAACTGGGCTATAGTTCAATATTTTATTTCTATCCAAGGATGCTAAGAATAGTGTCTTTCCTTCCCCTGCCCAAACTTACAAATAAAAGGATACTTGGATTATGCAAAATAAGAATTTCCAGATAAATATTAAAAAAAAAAAATCCCAAACAGCTGGACGGATACAGAAGCCATTTTCATTTTATGGTCCTAGGAGAAAACAGCATCAAAAACAAGGAATGTTGCTGCTGACCTATAGTTGTTTTGTTCTATTCATTTCACACAGATTTTTGTAATGTTCTGTTTTAAAAAAGTCTAAAAACTATCCATAGCCATGAAACCAACAAAAGTAAAAATGCTAAATTACCATGCATTATGTCACATTGGAATTGTAACACCCTGGAAGTGAAAGTATGAGAAAACTGACATCTAAACAGGTTATTGCAGTGATTTAGCCCAATGGAAATGAAAGTCTGAATGAGCTACTGACAGTCTGCTAAAGATAAAGGATGATTGAAGTCTAGCAATAATCTGCAAATGATGACATGAAATATTGAGAAGCTTCCAAATATGGTATTTAAAATTTAATTCAGAATCCCCAAACAAATCAGGTTTCTTAGTATGATTGTAGGTGTAATTCATCAACATCAAGTAGTTACTTTACAAAAACTCTGCATTCACAATCTTCTAATAATCCGTCTGAAGTCACATTTGATGTGAATGACAGATTTTGGTTGTAAGTAATATAACTCATAAACATTTTGCAGAAAACTCTTTTCTATCTTTGGCTGTTATAATGGAGGGATATTTGAGGGGGAAACGTGTTAACATTATGAATTATCTAAGTGCTAGAAGCAAAGAGGAAGCTACAAGATTCATGTTTGCTTCAGAATTTCTCCATTCTCCAGCCACATGAATGTGAGTAACATTACTGAGTCCATAATGTATTTTTCACTGCAGGAAATCTTGTACATGCATGGCTTTCTCCTGAAAATGTTAAGTAACTTCCTTTCCTTAAAATCAATCAAAGTCAAATTTTTTCCAAGGGTGGATCAGGGTGGGTACAGTGGTGTGATTACCCTTTTTTGGACTGTGGTGTTGGAGCAGAAGCTGAGGATTTAAAAAAAACCCTGAAGCAGGTAAGAGTCCTCCTCCTCTCAGTACTCCTTCCTTTCCCCTTCATGCTGTTGAAAATATCCTGCCTCTCACCCATTCCCCTCTTCTGTGCCTGTCATTACCACTACCCCCAGCTGAACTGGTGGCAGTGGGGAGCTTCAGAGCCACTCCTGCCATGTTCCAGGCAGGTTGAGGCAGAAGCAGCAGTGCTGGGTGGGTTCTCCCTGCATGCTTGGTCCCTTACATGGTAAAAAAAAGAAAAGTCTTCATCACATGGTCTGCTCTCCCTGGTGGGTGAAGCAACCCTAAGCGCAGGGGACTGCAGGCACCCCAAAGCATCTGTCACCACTCCTGCACTCTCCCAATTTTAAGTCCTGAATCCACCCATGCCCTGCTATAATCTAGGGCAGGCTCTATAAAATAAAAAAGTTAGAAAGTCCTAGGGCATAAGTATAAAAAAATGAGCATTCTGAAGAAGGCACATCCACCTACAGTTTACCATTCTGGTTGCTCTTCAATTAAATGTGCCTCATCATTTATCTGAAGATCTTAAAAAACACATATATGGGTGACACTGAAGTTACCCTGTGATATGGGAAAAAGAAGAGGTTATAAGGCTATCCTGTACATTTCTTGGCCCTTATATTCATTCTTTGCATTGTGGTCAGCTAAAGCACTTTTAAAATAATCTAATGGATTATATATTCATTGAAAAAAACATTTTAGGTCAGAGTAGAAAATTTCTATCATATTAATTTTGATAAAATTTTATTTTGGAAAAGGGCATTTTAAAGAACATTTAATTTTTTTTCAGATTGATTCTATGTAATTTTATTTCTTAAACCAATTTACATTTTAAAATACATTGAAAGCTAAAGGAATTGACATGGATTGCCTTTTTTCATTTTCAAAATTTGATGTTTTATTCCTGCTTCAATTGAAACAAAGTGGAAATTTTTATAAGGATAAGGCTCCCCGAGCTCCCTGCTTCCCAGTCTTGATGACGAAGCCGGGGGATGGGAGATAAAGACTTTCCAATCACAGTCGCAGAGCAGGAGGGCTTGGGGCTCCCTGCTGCCAGGGTTGGGGGACATAGTCCCCATCTGGACTCCAGAGACAGAACCCAACCCAGCAGCAGGCAGCTACTGGGGGCAGGGAGCAATCTTAGATTTGCTCCCAGTCAGGCATGTACACAAGCGCTACTATGGAGTTAGTAATTGCAAGTAAATTTGATATTTGCTATTTGCATTTGCAGGTAGAAAATGTACTTGCAATTAGCAAGGTTTACTGTGCAGTAAGAATGTGCACATATAGATGCACATCCTTACTGTGCAGTAAACTGTGCTACTTTGCAGTAAAACTAAATCAAATATACATCCTGGAACATCCACATCCTGATGGACAACCCTACCAATGACCAATCAGAATGAATGATGTGAAATGCTTGGACACACCGTCAATTTTATGAAAACTTTTCCAGCTTACGCCAAACCAACATTCTGTTCTATCACATATTAAAATTAAAGGGCAGTTCTTAGAGAATGTTGAATATTTCCCCTACATGGATAGTCAACTTTCTTAAAAAATAAACATAAATGATGATATTCAGTGCCAAATAAAATCTGTGAGTGCTGTCTCTGAAATTGCGTTTTTGATCATCATAACATTAGGACCCAACTGAACTTTCTGTCTACCAGGCTCTTGTCATTCTGTTGTATGGTAGTGAACCTATACAACATATTGGGAACACCTGAAAGCCTTGGGATGTTACCATGAGTAATTTCTTTGGAAAATCCTCCATAACAACTTGAAGGACAGCAGAACAAATGCCAACATTCTGGCTCAAGCAAAAACTGCCAGTACTGAAGCTACGTTTATGTGGCACCAGTTTTGTTGGACAGAAAATGCCATAAGGATACTTGAGAATCAACTTCCAAAACATGTTCTAACTCCTAACTTCAAACTCTAGAGGTGGGCAAAAGAAAAGATTCAAGGATGTCTTGAAGGCCAATCTGAAGAAATAGAATATTTTCATAAATACCTGGGAGAATTAAGCACTGAATCATCCATAACAGCGCCTTGAATTATGACAAGGAATCGATCATTTTGTGCAAATACCTCACTATAGAGGAGAATAGGTGAGAGAGACAAATGGAAAGATCAGTGACCCCATATCACCAGGATCAATTCCTTCCTTCTGGAGTAAAACATGCAAATCTCAGATTGGCCCCTTTTGGATTCACCAGTGACTTCCCAATCTACTGGAAGATTGTTATCTTCATATCAAAGGACTGCCATTAACACTATCACTTCTTTTTGTTGGCGTTATTTAGTTGAAATCCAAGTAAGTACCAAGCTATATTGGTATCAAAAAGACATATCCCTATGGAGAATTAGGCCCGCTACCTGTAATGAATAGTATGTCTTTTCACACCACAGCGTATGAAGGGCAATACAGAGCAGCAGTTAGAAATAAGAAATATTATCAATGGGGTTGAACTGATAGTTGGATTGCAAGCCAAAATGTAATGGCTGTGGAGTAGCTAGTAAGAAAAAACAAACAACAAACAAAAACTTTAGTAAATCAGGATTTTATTCCTTTCTTTATGTTTGAAATATAAATGTAAAAAAATAAGCAACAGCAGTAATATATAAAGCTTACCTATAATGTCCATAAGGCTGGCCATTGTCAATAGATAGAACATAACATTTAATTATATTGTATTTCTCTAATTGTAACCTCTGATAATTAATAAATTTATAAGAATTTAATCTGATGTCTTGCATAATACAAGTCACAAATATTCAGCCAGTAAAGGCCATAACCAAACTGTATCTTATATTTGTTTGATCCCATTTCCTTTAGAGAGGTATCTGATTTTGTTTTAAATATTTCACATAAAGGACAATTACTGAAATTTAAATTTAGTAGTTACTTTCATGGTAAAAAATATGCACCTTGTATCTAGTCTGAATTTGTTTAGTTTCATCTTTCAAGCTTGTTTAGTTTGGATCTCACTCTACTCTTTTCTGCTATATAAAAAAAGCTATTTACATCAGGAACCCATATAAGTATTTGTAAACCCTGAGCAAATCACTTCTTAAGATTCTCGCGCATAAGCTAAATATTTTTAATATGCTATGTTGCTAAGAAGGCATACTTTTGAGACTGCAGGTTATTCCTTAACTAATTTCTGTATCTCTTTCAATTTCTAATGTCTTCTGTAAAATAAGGATACTAGAACGGGAAACAATAATGTAGACAATGTTTTGATTAATTTTATACTCTGAGGGTGCATGTAAGTGTTACATTTCTACCAGTGGAATTTCAGTGCTATTAGTAGAAAACCTAAGTGTACAAGTGTTCTCATAGTTTCTACCAGACCAAAATGGTCCAGTAAAACTTCTACTTCATCTGATGAAGCAGAAATCAAGCCCAAATAGAGTTTACACTGGTTTAATGAATGCATGTATGTTTACCATATTGATAGAAGTTCACCTTCTGTCCTCCAGCATCTTATCCTCATCACTCCACCCCCCTCCCTCCTCTCCAGAGGTACACTCTGATTCAGCTGGACTCCACTACTCTGGCTGAAACACAGAGCAAACCCCTCCCCTGTCAGCCCTGGGTCTGGAAAAACCCAGCCTTTATAACCATTTAAAGGCTGTGCAGCTGACAACCCCATGCTTAGCCCCTGGGCTTTAACTGCTGCCCCTGCTACCCAGCGGAAAGCACATTACTAAATCATTCTGTGTAAATGACCTTCTCTTATCTTAATTTATGAACTAATCCATTTTCTTTGCCATCTTTAAGTTTTAACAATGGTCTTTTAAGTTCCCCCACCCCCATACTACTGAGAAAGACAGTGAAAGGTATAAATAGAAATATTCCTATACGAGGATGTTTTCCCATTTACATTTTACACACTATGGGGGAATCTACATGTGCACTTTATTGCAGAGCTGACTAACTAGCTCTGCACTAAAGCATCACAGTCTACATGTGTGCCAGTATTAGGGCACAGTAAATTAATTAAATCCACTGTAGGATAGTACTATCTCTACAGCAAAGTAAATTACTTCACCAAAACACCGAAACACACCCAGTCAGCTCCTCTACCACCTGCTGCCACCAGTTGGAGCCCCACGGCTGCCCCCTGCCTCCCCCCAGGTCCTCTTCCTGGCCCAGGGCTGCTTCACCCCAGCTCAGACTGCTGCAGTTCTAGGTGAATGTGTTGCAGTTGACTCGGGCACAAAGTGCACTGGAATTTATTGCATCACACTAATAGCACCCTATAAGTGAAACCATTTAAACCCTTCAGTATGCATCACAGATATATTTATAGTGCTGTTATTTTTATAAGGATGCCATGCTGAGCAACTAAGTCACATGGCATACAAATGTTTAAGCATATATTAACAAAACTCGTATATCATAAAAATATGGTTTGACATACACAATATATTGTATTTACTCAAATACCGAATGAAATTTCCCACCCCCAGTTAGCAAGAGGTAAAAAGTCCCTTGTCTTATAATTGCATACAAAGAAATCTCACTAAATACATTGTCTGTCATTAAACTGCTGCCAAAAGCAGCATATGCTTAGCAATGGAAAATGGCTATGCCATTGATTACATTCAGCTAACACTGAGCATGACAGTAAAACACATGACACACATGGTGATAGGAATGTACCACAAGAGTAGGTTAGTGCAGCCTATCTGAACAAGACACATGGTGCTGCCCATTAAGCATAGCCCAGCTAACCAACTTTTTCAATGTCATGGTGAACCACAACACTGTATACAGTTCATACACAATCCCTCTGTTGCCCCCTCTCTCAGTTTGTCACACATAATTAACATGGCTCTTCTGCAACCTGTCGGCTCTGTGTTCTGGGGGAACCCTGGCACAGTACCCAGCCTGTCTGACTTATGAAGGACTCACACCCTGCCCTCCCCCACACCTCTGCCTGAATTGGAATTGATCAGAGGAAGGACTTACAAAAGGTAATTAAGATGCAGTGGAAGACACTCCTAAAACCCCTCCAGACAAGTGTGATAGGAGTATGACAACTTCCTTAGTCTCATTTACATTGCAAATGGGACAGGCTGGCAACTCCCCCAGTCTCATTTATATTGAAGATGGGACAACGGGGCACCTCCATCAGCATTAAGAGTGGAGAACAGAGATTCTAAGGCAAGGACTGCACTGAAATCTAGGACCAGAGAAGCAGGGGAGCACTGCATGATAGGTGATTGCTGCTCCAAATGCTAATTAACCCTCATCTGCACACACCCAGCTCAGCATTTATCAGACCAATTTTAGTGATGACTCCTTTACTGATACCCAAAACACTAAATCTGCCTGTGTGCATTGTGAGCTCTCAGAGTAACAGCTGCCCATAGCCAGGAATGATCAGCTTACATTGTCAAGCATAACAAAACAACTCTGATATACTCCCTTGAGTTATCATTTACCCATAAACAAACCTAGTGTTCTCCCTTGAACCATTTTTGTTTCCCTCCAAAAAAACCTACCCAGGCTCAGGTTTCTGTTCTGGTGCTTGGATCCAAAAATTGCACCAGTTCCACTGAGACTTCACCTTCTTCTTTTTTGCCTGGAATACCTTCACTTATCATGCCGGGGGCTCTGCCTGTCTCAAGCACTCTAGACTTGAAACTGAACAATTTGTCTGCAAGCTCCACCAAACAGCTGGAACCTCAACCAGTTCAAGCTTCATGGAGTAGTGAGACCCCAACACTCTCTCTCTCTGTTTAAACCTGTCAAAGTAAATTTTTTGTTATGAGTGCTGCCGAAACAAGAAGTTAAGTTTGACATGCGCAGACAGCCTAAGAGAGTGAAAAATTCCACAGTGCAGTCAGAGCTTGCCCCCTGCTCAACCCTTAGGACTATCAATCAACCGTGACCTACTTTTCAGTCCTGCGCATGCCCAGTTACCACACAGAGTTCAAACTTACTCATGCTCAGTTCCCCAAGAACATGACATCATCATTCCAGAGAGTTCTTACAGCTAAGCAGCCTGATTGGCCAAGGGGCTGCAATATTAGTGTGTGAGCCCCAACCTTGGTGTGGGTTGTGTGGGCTTCGTTGGTGAGAGAGTGGAGAGAGACCATGCTCCATCTGTAAGCAGAGGCTGCTTTCAGCAGGGACCGTGAGGCAGAGAGAGATTGGGATTCGGTCCCCCAGTTCTCTTCGTAACCTCACTCGGCGATTTACCCCTTGATCTCGTCTCTCTTCGTGTTGATTCTTTCTATTACTGGACTGTTTTGGCTTTGACCTCGACCTTGATTTTGATCATCCCTATGGCTTCGATACTGATTCCGGCTTCTACTTACCTGGCTTTTTGACTGACTTCGGCTTTGTTTACTGACTACGGCTCAGCTCATCCCTACTTACCTCGATCGTCTCCGCTGCATCACATCTCAGCTCTCGACCTCGCCTTCGTCAACAACCATTCGATTGTCCAAGTGGGCTGGCATCACGACGTTCATTCCGTCCATTGAGTTACAGTTTTGTTTGTTTGTTTATTTAATGAGCTGTTGACCAGCCCTGGGACTATCAAGTTGGGCAGCCGCACCTAGATCTGGCTAGAAAGCAAGAGCTCACTTGAGAAACCCGTGGGCCAACAGACCCCTCCGTTGTTTGTTGTTTGCATTTGATTAACTGTAACTGAAGAAAGCATCACTACCTACGCCACCAAAAGCATAAGTCAAATAAATCTCTATCTTTTTGAAACCACTACATTTCTGTGCCTCAGATCTCCATGCCAGTAATCCCGCCTGTATCATATCTGATCCGCCACTACCCGGCCGCCCAACCGTGACACCATGAGCTTGGCTCACCAACTCCGGGACAAAACCCACTTTCTAAACCTCAGACTTGATTTAATCTCTCTTTCCCCTCTTCTGTCTTACTTTAGGCATTACTTTATAAACCTGACTTTTGTTGATCAGACTTGAGCTAAATTTCCCAAAATACCCAATTGAAGTAATGTTAGTAATGTAATGTAATGTTTAATGATTTCTTTGCCTCTGTCTTCCTAAGTAGGGACCAGAACACTCACCTCCCGGCTTGGCCCCCCTCGGGCCCCAGGGGAGACACACCTGGGCCAAGGGTTAGTGAGGAACTAGTTAGAGAACTTCTGTAGGGACTGGACGTATTCAAGTCAGCCAGTCTGGATTATCTCCACCCAAGAGTTCTAAAGGAATTGGCTGAGGTCATTGCAGGACCCCTGGCACAGCTTTACGAGCACTCGTGGTGCTCTGGTGTGGTGCTGGAGGACTGGAAGAGGGCCAACGTGGTTCCCATCTTCAAAAAGAGGAAGAAGGAGGACCTGGGAAACTATAGGCCAGTTAGTCTTACCTTGATCCTAGGCAAGCTGTTTGAGAAAATTATTCTGGCACACATCCATGAAAGGCCAGCAGAGGACTGCATGCTTAGGGGCAACCAACACGGGTTCATCACTGGCAGGTCATGTCAGACCAACCTGGTGGCCTTTTACGATCAGATCACCAAATCATTAGATGCAGGGGGAGCAGTGGACATAGTCTTCCTGGACTTCCAGAAGGCTTTCAACACTGTCTCTCACCCTGTTCTCATTAAGAAACTGGGGGACTATGGTGTCAACACCCACACAGTCAATTGGGTCACCAACTGGCTGGAGGGCCGCACCCAGAGGGTGGTGGTGGATGGGTCTTTCTCAACCTGGAAGGACGTGGTCAGTGGGGTTCTTCAGGGCTTGGTCCTCGGGCCTTCACTGTTCAACATCCTCATCAGTGACTTGGACAAGGGGGTAAAAAGCACCCTGTTCAAATTTGCTGATGCCATTAAGATGTGGGGGGATGTGGGCACACTAGAAGGAAGCAACAGGCTACAATCGGACCTAGACAGGTTACAAGGTTGGGCGGATGTGAATAGGATGGGATTCAACATAGACAAGCGCAAAGTGATCCACCTGGGGAGGAACAACCGGCACCATACCTACAGGTTGGGGAACTCCCCTCTTGTCAGCATGGAGGCAGAAAAGGATCTTGGAGTCATCATTGATTCCAAGATGAACATGGGCCGGCAGTGTGGGGAGACAGTCAGGAAGGCCAACCGTACCTTGTCATGCATCCACAGATGCATCTTGAGCAGGTCCAAGGAGGTGATTCTCCCCCTCTATGCAGCGCTGGTCAGGCCGCAGTTGGAGTACTGCATCCAGTTCTGGGCGCTGCACTTCAAG
>NW_017728918.1:52860791-52892434 GCF_001723895.1 Crocodylus porosus | reverse complement strand
TCCTGCCATGGCAGGGGGTCGGACTAGATGATCTGCTCAGGTCCCTTCTGACCCTAGCAACTATGAAACTATGAATACTGTTACTGTTTTGTTTGTTGTTTCTTGTATGGTTATTACTGCTAGTACCATCTTAAGTTTCATATACCTGGTAATAAAATGACAAGGTTCTTTGGGTGACTCTGATATCTTTTATTAGACGAACTTAGGTAAACAAATTTTAAGCAAGCTTTCTGGTTCAAAAACCCTTTGTGAGGCTGAGGAAGTTTCAGCAGTTGGTGTGTGCTCTTCTTGGATGGAATTAAAAGTAAAGAAGCCAGAGGCTGGGCTGGTATGCACACAAGCTTTGCGGTCAGTGAAGATGCAAATTGAGGAGTCAGTGGGTGAGAGACAGGTGGGTGCAGGGGTAGAGAAGGGGGATGAATAGTGGATGACCTGGGGAGTCAGATGTCAGGCAGGTTATAATGTGTCATAAATCAAATGTCTATATTTAGTCCATTATTTTTAGTATCCAGGAGGTTGAGTCAATATGGTATATAAGTGTATGTGTATGTATGTGTGCGTGTGTGTGTGCATGTATGCATGCATATTTCCCCTTTTCCAGGATTCACTTGCATCTTATTATTCAAGGATACATCAAATCCATACCTTGAAAATAACATATGTTTTACTGAATGAGAGACAGTCTCATTAACATATAACTATTTAAAAGAAACCTCTAGGCTGTCATGTTCTACATTTCATATCATGAACACTTCATTCTGACAAAAAGATCATAATTAGTCACTAATTCTATATCTTTTTAACCCAGTTAAAATCTATGAGGGGCAATGAAGTCTGAATAGCATTTAGAAGACTAAATGACATAAAACTACTAATTATTTTTTCAGACACAAAGAAATCAATAAACTTTAGATCAGACATGGGCAACTGGTGCCTCCTAAGTTGGGGTGGGGGACTTGCCCCTCCCCAGCAGACAGTCAGGACCGAGGGGGGGATCTCCCCATGGCCAATCCCACAGGCCGGGGGGATCCCCTTGGCAGATCCCACTGACCCACAACTGACAGCAATGTGCTGCTGGCACTTCCAGATATGCCACTGGCACTTCTGGGTGTTTCATCTGGTGCACTTCCCAGCTGGTGCTCTCAGGGGGGCACCAGCACCCTCGCCACCCCCCCTTCTTAAGAACACTACTGTTAGGGGGTGCACGTGCACTCCCTATGTGTCACTACTAGATCAGGCCTTCAGTCAGAGATTGTTTATCAGATGTAGTGTGTAGGAATGTTTAAATAATGTGTGTAGGAAAGGTTGTTGTAGCCATGTGATTTTTATTATGCTTTAACAAACTGTTGGGTGACAAAGTTAAACAGTCTTGCAAATATAAATTGAATCTGTGCTCACTATTCCAGTTCACATAAATATGTATATTCAGGGTACATAGGTGCAGAAAGTTCTCAGGGGTATTTCAGAGTATTATTCTCCTGTCTCTGGTTTCACAGCATTTCCATTATTTATTCTTTGCCTTTAAAAGTGAATTTCAGGTTTTATATTATGCTTGGCATCTTGTTAATGTATAAAGTTGCCTTTCTTCCACCTTGTTTTTTTTTCTTAAAAATAAATCATTTGCATTTCATAAAAGCTGCTGCTAACTGATTTGAGAGAAAATGTTTATAACACAGAAAATACAGTTTGCACTTTCTTCACACTGATCTTCCAAAATACCTCAGTTCTGATCTGATGGGTCCTTTTAGTTCAGCTCTCACAATCATTTAACTCTTCACTGTCCTAGAAGGATTGCTAACAAAGTTGCCAATTAGTGACCACTGTGGTGGTCATTTTGTGTAAAAAAGCATGTTTTCACAATGAACTGGATGTAGACCACCAAATATATTTAGGCATACCACTGAAGAAAAACTGAATAACTATTAACAGCTTTCATTCATATTGGGCTGATTCATCAGGGTATTCATGAGGGAGAGAGTGCGGTCGTGGTGAGAGACCCAGGGAATGCCACTTCCGGAGCAACTACCATATAAGGATAGAAGCTCCAAGCTCCAGCAGGGGAAAAAGTGAAGAAAAGAAGAGAAAGAGGAAGAAAGTGTATCTCCAACAGAGAAGAAACTTACCTAAGGACTTCTCGTAGCGCCAGGGAAAGAATGGAGCTCTGAGAGCGAGGGACGAATCCCTGAAGAGACTAACACCACGGGATGCATCCTACAAGAAAAATAAATAAATAAATAAATAAAAAGAAAGACAAAATGAAAGAGAGAGACAATTTATGTCTGAAAGTACAGGAAGGTTGTAGAGAGTGATAAAAGTTAAAAATAAAGACAAGTTTTGATTTAAAGCAGATTGTGATTATCTATACCATCCAGTGCATGCAAACATATGAAGAAGCAAGTGGGTTAACTTACCCATAGTGCCCAGGAACCTCTAATAGAGACCTAACAACAACAACAATTTCAACAGAATACCTCCTGACTAGTGACAACAACAACAAAAAATTGAATATAGAATAATAACATCCAAGACATGGCAGGTGGGAATGTTGGGGTATTGACGGTTCATTGGGTGGCTATAGAAGGGTAAGAGGAGGCATTTTTCAGCCCAAACTCCACAGTGTTTAACAGTGAAAGCTTCTATGGTTCAATAATAAACAGATTTTTTTTTAATTTACATTATTCCAGACTTTTAACAATCTTTGAGCATGAACATGATAGAAATAATTTTGTTGTTCTTCAATTTGTTAAGTACCTTTACACAAAGAAAAAAAATAAAGTTCCTGAGAAATATTAAACAAAAAAAATAGACAGTGTGCTATAAATTGGAACAGAATTCTACTTCACCTAGGCTGCATATGGACATTCATGGAGGTTATATGGGAGGATATATCAAGTTAAAAATAACCATCTGATCTAAGGTAAGTCAAGATGGGAGGGGACTAGTGGGAGGAGGGTGAGAGGGAGAAGCAGAATCCATGGGAAGGATGCAGGGATTGGAGAGAAGGTGGGATCTGGGGTGGGGAGGGGATCAGGGATTTGGGGGCTAGGCAGGTTCCAGAGGGGAGGATTGGGGAATCAGGGTGCTGGTGGTGTCTCTGTGTGGGTTGGTGGGGTCTGTGAGGGTTTGGCAGGATCAGGGCAGATGTCACAGGGTCCATGGGGGTTTATTTATGGCATGCTGACTCCCCCATTCTTAGACAACCAACCCCCTCCCAGTGAACCTAACTCACATCTCTCCCACCCTGCCCCCCACTTTAACCAGCTTTCCTGGCTCCCAAAATCCATGTATGCTGATAAAGTTGATACCAGGAGTAGTTTGCAGAAGAGGGAGTTTGGTGGGTGGAGGGTGGCTGGTCCATTGGGGGAGTTGTCCATCTGGGGGAGAAGTGAGGGGATCAGTGAGCTAAATATAGCCTGTTGCCAGGGAGAGGATAGGAAAAGTACAGCCCCAGGGCTGGGGCCAGTGGCTGGGTTTTTCCAGGCCTGGGGCTGTACTGGGAACTGTACAGGAGATCAGGATATTTGGATCAGTATAAATATAGCCAACAAAATCTAAGTTAGACTACCTCAGATGTAGCTTTATCTTAGATTGGTTTGGGCATTTTTAGAGTGATCTAACCTTCCTGGAACTTCTGTACAGTTTGAACTTAGATCAACCTAACTAGGGATCTAAATATAAGGTCAGCACCTGGGCAAACTAAGTTATATTGGCTGGCCATTTTTAGCATGATCTAACCTCCCTCTAGCTTCCCCAAATGTCTGCAGGTCGTCCTAGAGTAGAACCAAATTATAGCTTGTGACTAACAAACTCTGAGTTACCGGGTCAATTCTATTACAGTCTGTGGGTCCAGAAGTGTCCCTACTATGGAAATAGAGAGAAGTCTCTTATAACAGGTATGTATATGTGAAATAGAATTCTAGCCTATATGATTAAATCAGCTGTTCAAACATCAGACTTTGGAAACCTACATGTTCTAAACTTGCAAAACTAAAAATAATAATCACTCTGCTAATCTTTCAGAAAGTCATCTTCCTACTGGAACTGAGAACATTTGTACCATACAAAATATGTTAGATTTTGTTGAGTATTCATGAGTCATACATTCCACTTAATTAAAACATTTTGTTCTAAAGGGATGGAATAAGAATACTGGTAGAAATGTAACTTCTGGTAGAAATGTAGAAACAAATTAGTTTTTTGCAATGGATGTAAAGTTTTTTATCAAATATTTTTAAATTATTTGATGGCGTTTCTTTTTATGGTGCTATGCAGGTGAAAAGGAAGAAAATTCTAGTTAAAAGCATAATTTCCTTGTGTTTTTAGTTTTTATTTGGGATCACACATTATTTGCAGAAAGTTTGTGTAATAAGAAGGAGAATTAAATCAAAACATAGACACTGAAAAAAATGATCTGGTTTAAGAAATATTTATTGATAAGTTCTAAGCTTAACTTTTATGAAGTTGTTGCTAATAACTGCATGTCTAATGTAAATTGACCTTAATTTAATTATAAGTTACAATGAAATTGGGGTCATGCTACTGACATAATTTCCATGGAGCTTAGATGCTTTGGCATGAAGGTGTTATGTTTTCCTTTGGAAATGTGCACTTGCTGAATCCTAAAAGTCTGTTCCGATGCACTAGAATCACTGAGCTTTGAAACAGCCTCCCTGCTCATGTATAGGCACCCCAGGTGTTTTACTTTCTGGTTGAGTTCATTAAGGTTTTACACAAAAGGCACACACTACCACCAGCAGATTCTCCTTAGAAACAACCTTTACCAGGTGAAGTAGTTGTTTCATGCCACAAGTAAATTAGTGGCCTAAGTACGTTAAAGGGGTGGGATTTCAAAGCACCATAGTTTCATAGCTGTACGGTCAGAAGGGACCTTGCAGATCTTCTAGTCTGACCCACTGCCCTGAGCAGGAGAGAAAACTGGGCTCACCCCACCTGGGTTTGACCCCACCTAGGTAATCATCAAGCCTCCTTTTAAAGACCCCCAAGGTAGGAGCCAGCATTATTTCCTTTGGAAGCTGGTTCCAGATCCTAGCTGCCCTGACTGTGAAGTAGTGCCTTTTAATGCCTAGTCTGAACCTACTCTCTAACAACTTATGGCTGTTATTCCTTGTTATTCTGGGAGGTGCTCAGGGGGAAAAAAGTCTTTCCCATTCCCTGCTGGTCCCCACTAGTAAGTTTATAGACAGCCACCAGATCCCCTCTCAGCCTTCTCTTGTGAAGGCTGAACAGATTAAGGTCCCGTACCCTCTCCTCCTAGGGTCTCCCCTGCTGTTCCTGGATCATGTGAGTGGCCCTCCTTTGAACCCTGTCAATGCTGTTCACATCCCTCCTGAAGTGTGGTGCCCAGAACTGGATGCAGTACTCCAACTCCGGCCTGACCAGTGCCGCATAGAGGGGGAGGATCACCTCCTTGGCCCTGCTTGTGATGCATCTGTGCTTGCATGACAAGGCATGGTTAGCCTTACTGACCATGTCCTTGCATTGGCAGCCTATGCTCATCTTGGAATTGATAATGACTCCAAGATCTTTTTCTGCCACTGTGCTTTCAAGAAGAGAGCTCCCCTATATATGCTGCTGGTTCTTATTGCCCAAGTGCAGTACTCTGCACTTGTCAGTATTGAATCCCATTCTGTTTTCATTTGCCCACTCCTGTAACCTGTCCAGGTCCAGCTGTATCCTGTCCCTCCCTTCTAGTGTGCCCACCTCACCCTAGAAGCAACATAAACCATATGTTTATTGTTTCTTACTGGCTACTATTAGAGTTTTTGAACTATCCTCTGAAGGTACCTATTTCTCTGTGTCCTCTCTCTCTCTCTCTCTTTTATATATATATAAAGAGAGAGAGAGAGAGAGAGGACACATGGGACATGTAATATATATATCATTATCCTCTGACACGACCTATATCTCTGTGTCCTATATATACACTCTCTATATATACTCTCTATATATACCTATATACATATATTCACACACACACACACACACACACACACACACACACACACACACACACACATATATAATATATATATATATATAGAGAGAGAGAGAGAGAGAGAGGACACAGAGCTATAGATCCTGTCAGAGGATAATTTGAAAATTCTAATAGTAATATATAATATATATATATATATATATAGGTACCTTCAGAGGATAATTCAGAGGAGATATATATCACCTAGGCACCTGCCTAGGTCAAACTATAACAAACACTTAAATCTCCCCATGGACTTTATAGGGATCCTCAGTACCCTAAATCCAGTTGACCTGGATTACCTTTACTGGCTGTACCTTGAGTGCAGGCTTTTGGATGTCTAAAAGTAAGCATTTCAGAGATTGGCTAGATTTGGTCTATCATCTTTTCCAGTAGTTCAAAAATTCCATCAAGCTGGCCCACAGTTCAAGAAAAAATCTATATTAAGTTTCCTCAGGGCTGCAGACCTTGGCCTTGTTCAAATCCTAACATGCCAATTGGCTACATATTACAATTATTGTGGGATACTTCCACACCACAAAGAAGTTGCTATTCAACAAGAAACTTCTTTGTGGCTGATCCACCATGCTTATCCAGTGATAAATTGGTTTAATTTCTGTCAGGTTACCATTTGTTGCATGCTACTCACATAACAAATATAACATCTGCAAAAAGCTTATGTCAATAAAATTACCACAAAAATGTGTCTCACAAAAAACTCACGTTGAAATATGCCTTGCATTTGCCTTTGTTCTGAGAAGTAATGGTAATTTTTTTGAAATTGTAGGCCTCTTGTTCCAGGCATCTGAATAATAATCAAGTTGAGTCTAATAAGATTATACCCAGTCCACAAAAATATCTGGCAAGCAGCTAAGCTTTTTTCCCTCTAAAGTGTTTGTGTGTGTGTGTGTGTGTGTGTGTGTGTGTGTGTGTGTGTGTGTGTGTGTGTGTGTGTATAAAATCCAACTATAATTAGAATAAAATTGAATAGGTAGATTAGAATAACAGAATATGACACACCTCTATAGAAGTTCTACATTTTATATTACTGACATTATAGTATGTACCTAAAGTATCTGGCACTGTTACTGACTGACAGAGACCCAAAATTAAATTAAGTAAATTAAAGGCGCTCTGGGTAATTCTTCTGTATTCTGATAAAACAGCTAGAGCTTTACAAAACTATTCAAAAGTAACCATGTTCTGAGATGAAATGGGACATGTGATAATAAGATAAACTTTTACTTTTTAATATAAAATTTTTAAGTAAAACCACTGAATTGGTTTCTAAGGTTTTGCTAATAATTAGGATTTCAATGCCTATTTGCAATTTATCTTTCTTTAAAATTTGCCTCTTTACAAATAGTTATTTTTTAGAATGTAGAACTGTTTATTATTGTTATTGATATTATTATTATTATTATTAATGGATCTCCTATTTCTTCATTTTTATTTTACTTGCATGAGCCTATATTTTTTTTTGTCCCATGTTATTTGTCTAACATTGCGTGGCAGATTCCTAAACTGGCTGGTGAAAAGTGGTATTCCTCCATTGTCTCAAAATGAGTTATATTGATTTGCACCAACAGAAGATCTAGCTCCCTTCCTATATACAGGCCACAGTTTTACAGAATGCAGTTTTAAAAAAATTTGTCCTATGAAATAGAATGGACAGAACTGTAGAACATAACACTGTGTTGTTGCTGTGCAGCTGCAAATCATATTTCCAATTTAATTGAGCCAATATAGTCATAAACTGTGCTCTTTAATGCCATTCAGTCCATTCTACAGCTTCCTTACAATCCTGCACAAATTAAGTTTTTATTTTCTCAGTGTCTCTATTTTTGGATTTTTAATGCATGGATGGATGTTGCTAGGGACAGCTAGAATTGTAGTGTAATGCATATAATGCACTTGCTTTGCTCAGTTGTAACATACAAGGCTGACTAAACGAGGCACTGAACCTGAATTTGTGTTGATTTTCAAAGCTTTGAGCTGACATTAGACATTGCTTTTGTAGAAATAGTGTACTGGACCCTAGTGATAAGTTCTACTAGACCTCAAGTCCAAGTGAACCGGACTTTTTCCACATATGTAATATAGTCAAGAATAATGATATAAATAACAATTTCTAAATTCAATTTTATGTATTGAAATGACAGAACCATAATGATATTTACATTCATAAATGCTGCTCCCCATCATCTTCCAGTGAAAAATATGTTTGAGTGGGCTAACAGGAGAAAGAACCCCTACGATATGGAGAAGACAAAGAAAGGGATGGATACACCTGTCTGTTCCTGAGTGTTTCTGCTATCTCAATACTTGTAGGAAATGCAAAACTAAAGATCACAGTAGGAGGGGAACAAGAAGACTCTCTACTTCTCCCTGATGTCATGGCTAAGTTCTGGGGGTAGAAGGAAAGAGATGCATATTTCTTGCAGTGCTTGTTCTTTCCTCTCTGCATCTTTAAGGACCATTAATGATAAAAAGGAAAGAATGCAAAATATTATTTTCACCTTTTTCTAAGGTCTTAGGGACTGGCCATACCTGGAAAAATTATTTTTAATGGTGTGGGCTAGGTCCCCTGAAGTTATACAGATTCCTGGCTGCTGGTTCAAGCTCAGGGCCATATTGATTATCAGATTTAGGGTCAGAAATTTTTTTTCCTGCAGCCTAGTCTGAGAGGAGCACTGAGGTTTTTCACTTCTCCTGGGATCAACTAAACTGGTCTTAACTAATAAATGTCTTGCTATATGAGGGACCTGGGGGCTCATCTGCACTTTAGTCTTTTTTTTGTTTATGCCCATGGCACTTTTATTTATTTATTTTTTGAGGTCTGCAAAATTTGATCTTATGGTCTTGTAGCTTAGTTTAGAGCATTTGAGTGAAACTTCTGGAGATTAAACTATATATTCTGTTGTTCCCTTCTGACCTTTTTGCCTCACCCTTTTAATAGAAACCAGTGTCCAGCATACATTTACCTATCAATGTTTTCAAAATCCTGGCTGATGCCTGATGTGGGTGAAATGATCAAAGGGGCTGGCTTCTAGAGCTAAACATGAGATCTATATGATAACTATTGGGACCTATCTGCCGGCAAGAAAGAGAGACCTGGTTTGCCAGGCTAGATATCCTCTAAAATTCATACTCTAAAATTCCACATTATAAGGAAAGGTTGAGTTGATTCAGACTGTTTGAAATGTAGGGCTGAGATGGTCGGTAGCCAACCTGAATTCTGGTCATTTGGACATGGAATATTTTAAATACCACACCAAATAAAATTTTGATAATGGAGAGAGCGGAGGGCATTACTGGCAGTTAGATCCCCACCCAAACATTACAGTTAAAAAATGTTTTAAAAAAAAGCAGTGCCCTTCCACGTCAAAATCCATTTTTGTGTCTGCAATTTATTTTTTGTTTACTGATCAGTTGTATACTATGGGGCTGGTTTGTTCCCTAGTGGAAAAGAAAAGTAATTCTATTAAAGTGAGTGGTGTTTCACTACTGTTAACTTGGTTATGGATTTTGTCTAGATTCTGAAACAGTAGTGTGACTGGGCAGGGCCATGAGGATCATGGGCGTGGAGAGAACAAGGATGATGCCCCATGCCCACAGTCTTTGCTGCATTTGGAGCAGCCCTGCTCCCTCTGGCAGTGCAAGTTGAGCTAGAGAAGCCTGATGCTGCTTGGCAGTAAGAGCTGCATTCCAGGACACAAAAGGAGCAGCTCTGGATCACGTAGACAAGAAGCTGAGCAGTACTGGCATTAGATTTATGACCAGATGCCTTGCTCTAGGTGGACCCAAACCCTCAGACAGACCATGACTTCCATTAGATAACTGGCAAATTTTATAGGTAACACAGTGATAGTAGATATGATGCAAGCAAGGCAAACAACTAAACGAAAACATTCCATATTAACCATTTCCAGGGTTCACGGAGGAAAAGTATGCCTGATTAATAGGACTGTGCAAGGCTTTGGTAGCTGATTCAATTCAGAGGAGATTCAGTGGCTGGATCTCCGAATCCGAATCAAATCGGGAGACAAATTAAATGGTTTGAAATGAATCATAAGCCTCCAAATCGATTCAGAGATTTGGCCATAGAACAAACAGGTAGCAATCCTCAGGGATGCGAGACACAGCTGCCTCCAGCCGATAAGCCTGTTGTGGTGGGCGGAGGAGGAAGGGAAGCGGCGTGGAGGGGTAAGGCAGATCAATGCCACCACAGTGAGGGAGGGAAGGAGGGAGGGATTGGGGCTGGGGCTGAGACAAGCTGCCCAGCTGGGGCAGGTGAGGCGTGGGACTCAGGGGTGAGGGATGCAGGCACAGCAATGCTGGGAGCAGGGGGGAAATCTCCTTGGCCCCCTCACCCCAGCTGGGCAAGCAGTGGAAGCGCCCGTATCCTGCACATCCCTCCCCCAGCTGAGCAAGTGGTGGCAGCACCCGCATTCCATGCCCCCACACCCTGTCTGGGCAAGCAGCAGCAGTGTCCACAACCTGCGGCCCCCCACCCCGGCTGGGGAAGTGGTAACAGTGTCTATATCCCACACCCCTCTGCCCTGTCTGGGCAAGTGGCAGCAATGCCTCTATCCCATGCCCCCCTGTCCCAGCTGGGCAAGTGGCAGTAGGGCATAGCCCCCGGTCCCAGCACTGCCACACATGCATTCCATGCCCTTCCACCTGAGTCCCCGCGTCCCATGACTCCCTGCTCCAGCTGAGCAGCTTGTTCCAGCCCTAGCCCCAGCTCCAGCCCCAATCCCTCCCTCACTGTGAGGGCATTGATTTCCCCCCTCCCCCTCTGCCCCTTTCCTCCTCACTCCACCCACCACAACAGATTTACCAGCTGGAGGCAACTGTGTCCAATATGGTGAAGACTGCTGCCCATTTAGTTTATGGCCAAATCTTTGAAGCAGTGCCAAATCTTTGGATCAGATTCAGCTGAATCGAATTGGGATAGTGCTCTGAAATTCCTCCTTTTGTACCTTTTCACTCATAGATTTCATAGACATTAGGACTGAAAGGGACCTCACATGATCACCAAGAGAAGCCCCACTGCCTGAAGGGCAGGAAGTCAGCTGGGGTCATAGGATCCTAGCAAGATAAGCATCCAATTTGCTCTTGAAGGTGTTCACCATAGAAGCTTGAACCACCTCCAATGGCGGGCTATTCCATACCTTGGGGCCTCAGACAGTAAAGAAATTCTTCCTTATGTCCAGCCTGAAACGTTCTTGCAGTAGTTTATAACCATTTGACCTCATCATCCCTTGGGGTGCTCTGGTGAACAAATGTTACCACAAATACTGGTGGTCACACCTGATAAACTTATAGGTGGTCATCAGATCACCCCGAGCCTGTGCTTTTCCAGGCTCCATAGCTCTCAACCTGTAGTCATAAGGTCTGTTTTCCTGATCTCTGATCATGTGCGTGGCTCTTCTCTGGACTCTTTCAAGCTTCTCCACATTCTTTCGCATTGAAGCCTCATGTTCATCTTGTGGTCAGTGATGACCCCCAAGTCTCTTTCTTTCATAGTGCTAGCCAGTGTAATACTGCTAAGCCTATAAGGATGCTGCAGGGTTTTCCTTCGAAGGTGGAGAACCTTGTATTTTTCAGTGTTAAATTCCACCAGGTTCTCATCTGCCCATTTGCTGAACTTGGCCAGTCTGCTTCTGACTCCAATGTCCACATCATTAATGAAGATGTTGAGCAATTTGGGTCCAAGGACAGAGCCTTGGGGGACCCCACTGGTCACAGGGCACTGTGACAATTGACTTCCATCAATTACCATCCTCTGGGTCTGACCACAGAACCAATTTCCCAAGCAGCAGATCATGGTGCACCCAAGGACACAATTGGCCAGTTTCACCAAGAGTGAAATACCAGATTGAAAGCATTTTTTAAGTCAAAATATATGATATCAATCCCTTGTCCAGGTGATAAGTTACCTGGTCATAAAAGGAAATGAGATTAGTCAAACAAGACCTACCTGCAACAAACCCATGCTGGCTATCCCCCAGGATGTTGGGATCATCTAGTCCATTAAGGATGGCCTCTTTAATAAACTTTTCTAAGACCTTCCCCTGGATAGGGGTCAGGCTGATGGGCCTATAGTTTGCCAGATCCACTTCCCTCACTTTCTTGAAGATAGGCACCACATTGGCCTTCTCCCAATCTTTGGGTATCACACCAGAGCACTAGGAGCTCTCAAAGATCCATGCAAGAGGCTGGGCTATGATGCTCACCAGCTCCTTGAGTACCCTGGGGTGTAGGTTGTCAGGGCCACCTGACTTAAAGGTATCCAGCCTCTCAAGGTGTTCCTTCACAAGGTCAGCATTGATGGAAAGCAGGGGATCTCCCTCACCCAGACCTCCCTGTCCTGTAGTGGGCATGGGCATCCCATAGGACTGATAAAAGACCAATGCAAAGTGAGTTGTCAGTTGTCCCTTCTGGTTTAGCAGGGGTCCAATGTTGCCCTTGTTTTTCCTCTGGTTCCCCACATATCTGAAAAAGGACTTTTCATTGTCCTTGATACTTGAAGCTAGTTGGAGTTCAGTTGCAGCCTTGGCTTTCCTGGTTTGCTCCCTGCAGAACTGGACCAGTGAAGAACATTCCTCCTTGGAGGTGAATCCCATCCTACAACCTTTGTAGGCATTTCTTTTTAGCCTCAGGAGGGCTGCTAGATCCTTGGAGATCCAGGGGGGCTGCTGTGCCCTCTTACTACCTTTACTCTGAGATGGAATAGAATTAGCTTGGGCATTGAGGATCACTCCCTTGAGGAGCAACCACTCTTCCTGAACTCCCCTCCCCCTGGGGTCATGGGCCTTTAGGGCCTCACTGACCAGCCTCCTGAACTTGTCAAAGTCAGTTTTCCTGAAGTCAAGGACTTCAGTGTTTCTGACTGACTTGCCAGCTTTACAGTGGATGGTGAAGGTGATCAGCTCATGGTCGCTGTCACGCAGTTTCTCATCGATCACTAGGTCGCTGATTAGGTCACCCCCAGTAGCCAGTACCATTGGCCTGTAGAGTTCTTGAGTCAGGTAGAGGTCATCCATGCACGATAGGAAGCTTTGCAACCACTCGGATTTTGCTGAGTGATCCTCATATGAAATGTCTGGGAAGTTGAAGTCATCCATGACAACCATGGTCCTGTAGCATGCGGCCCAATCCAGTTCCTGGGCGAACTCCTGGTCAAGCTATTGACTTTGGGTGATGATGATTCTTCATTTCTGGGTACTGTTGATTGGTTTCCCTGTGGTAATCACTTGTCTATGTTCTGTCCTATCTGTATATCCCTTTGTTTCAAGAAACCCATCACATGAACACATCTTAATTTCGTCTTTTACCAGTGTCTTAATTTGGGTATGCCCTGGACTCCTAATCTGGTTCATCCACAAAACCAGAAATTCCAGGGGCTTTGCAGTTGGTCACTGTGACCTAATACCTCCTTATCTCTTTTACAGGATTTCAGGGAACACTGTGGTACATGTGTTCAATTTCCACAGCCTATTGGTCTGTGAGAGCTCCAGAAACAATAGACTTGAAAGTTAAGAGCATTAAACTTTGTCACAAACAGACTTTTAGAAACAAATTATCCCTTGCCATTTCCCTGGACCATTATTCTAATGCAATATCTACTTTACCTACAAGCCAATTCCTAAAAGCAAATTTCTAAATAACATTTTCTAGCCATCAAGCAGGATAAGCCATGTTCTTTCTGGTCATAGGAGCTGGATGCAGAGACATAGCAGGGACACTGGGAATCTTTCCTTCCCCAGAGCTGGTAAGACCCTCCTATGTCCAGACTGCTCTAGCTCATCTTCTAGGGTTGGGTGGCACATGGATGCTCCTGCTGTATGCTCAATCCCAACTCCTACAGTTGGGCAGCATAGGGCTGCTCCAACTGGGCTTCTATGGTTCAAAGGGCATAGTGGTGCTCCAGAAGTAACAGAGGAGCACTCATCATCAAAGCTAAGTTTTGGCCAGGGCTCTACAATTTATAGTTACATCTTTATTCTAAGACCCCAACTAACTATCAAAAAGGGAGAAGACACACATCTATAGTGCAGGTTTAGTGTATTTTTTTTCACAAAAAATGTAAACTAAGGTATCTAAGACTTGTTGGTTTTAAATATAATTAAGGATTAGTGAAGGCTGCTTCTAAGTCAGTTTAAATTTTCATTTCCCATTCTGCACTGCTGATAGTTATGCCTCTTCCTTGTGGCCACATAACAAGATGTTTCTGATGGCCTTTAGCCAGGTATTATGGTTTTAAATAAGATCTCTTGGATGAATGGCACAAGGATGCTTTGTTTTGCAACAAAATTCCTTTGCCTGGTCCTTTGAGATATGAAAGCTTGTAGTTAATTATAACCAGAACTGGTGCTATGGCTCTAATCCTGAGTGCTTGTGTTCAGCATTGTAAATGGGACCACTTGTAACTTACGTTAATACAACCGTGTATATTTGTGCAAATATTGCTATTATTCTGGACTGCTTATTGAGGATCGCTTTAGACATTTATAATATCATGAATACAATAACATTCATCTTATATCTCTGTCAAAATTTAATCCATAGCACGGTGTAGAACTCTAAGTTTCTATTATTTCCCGTAAAGTTAAAAATATCTAAGATAAAGTGAACTCAGCTTATGCTGGACATTGGTTTGTACTAAAAAGTGAGAGGCAAAAGGACATTGAATTAAAAGCTAATACATTAAGCCACTTTGCTTCTTTAAAGTTATGTAAGCAGTTAATGTAAAATTGAAATTCCTCTACTGCTCAGATAGATATTAATTCTTTGTGATGTGTTCCTAAATCTTCTTTGTTCTAAACCTTGCAGAAAGTACCGAAATGCACAATTAAATCTCTCAAACAGTCTATTTTTCAGTTTAGCCAAGCTGATCAGCATTTTAAAGCATATTTTAAAAGATTTTCATGAGGTGAATTCATTTTTTTGTTCCCTCTTTTTTAGAATTAAAAGTTAAACATAGCCCATACAATTGGTTGAATTTTTGGCAGAAGCGGTAAAAGATTTGCTTAGCTTCCACCTTATTCTGGGTTAAAAAGTAAGGCCTCAGCCATCCAAGGTACATACCCGTTAGCTTATAGTCTTCCTCCTGACCCCACAGAACTCCATCTCTTAGCTGTCCAGTGGGCCAGCTTCAGTATGATGGTGGTTAGGGTTTTTTTGCTGGGAAGCACAGAGTGTATATTAAAACACCCTCTGGTCTTCTGCTCTGGGGGGAAATAGTCTAAACACTAACCAGTGATTCTCACCACCCAGGGGCACTCCCAAGGGCACCATGGGATGCCACATAGAATCATAGAAAATTAGGATTGGAAGGGATCTCAGGAGGTCATCTAGTCCAACCCCTACTCAAAGCAGGACAATCCCCAATTTAATCACCCCAGCCAATGCTCTGTCTAGCTCAGTCTTTAAAACCTCCAATGATGGAGATTTCACTCTCTTTCTGAATAACATGTTTCAGTGTTTTACTACCCTTCTAGTGAGAATACTCTTCCTTATATCTAACCTAAACTTACCTTCTTGCAACTTGAGACTATTGCTTCTTGTTCTGTTATCTGCCACCACTGAGAAGAGTCTAGCTCCATCCTCTTTTGAACCCCCTTTCAGGTAGTTGAAGGCTGCTATTAAATCCCTTCTCAGTCTCCTCTTCTGAAGATGAAATAATGCCAGTTCTTTCAGCTTGTCCTCACAAGGTATATGCCCAAGCCTCCTCCTCATTTTTGTTGCCCTCCCCTGGACTATCTCCAATTAGTCCACATTCATTCTGCAGTGGGGGACCCAAAACTGAACATAGTACTCTAGATGTGGCCTCACTTGTGCTAAATAGAGGGGAATAATCACTTCACTTGACCTACTGGAAACACACCTACCAATGTAGCCTAGGATGTCATTAGCCTTCTTGGCAACAAGAGCATACTTCTGGCTAACAATCAGCTTATTGTCCACTGTGACTTCCAGGTCCTTTCTACAGAGCTGCTGCCCAGCCAGTCAGCTCCCAGAATGTACTTGCTCATGGGATTGTTCCATCCTAAGTGCAGGACTTTGCACTTGTTTTTGTTGAACCTCATGAGATTCCCTCTGGCCCAATCCTCCAATTTTTCTAGGTCACTCTGAATCCTAGCCCTACCCTTCAGTGTATCTACTACTCATCTGCAAACTTGTTGAGGGTGCACTTTAAGCCATCTTCCAAGCCATTGATGAAGAAATTGAAGCTAACTGGCCCTAGGACTGATCCTCAGGGCACTCCATTTGATACCAGCTGACAACTAGATATGGAGCCATTGATTAGTACTCTCTAAGCCCGATGCTCCAGTCAGCTTTCTATTGACCTTACAGTACACACATCCAGCCCATACTTCCTTAGCTTGCCTGAAAGAATGGAGTGGAAGAGTGTATGAAAAGTCTTGCTAAAATCAAGGTACACCACATTCACCAGTATCCCTGCATCCACAGAGCCAGCCACCTCATCATAGAAGGCAATCAGGTCAGGCATGACTTGCCCTGGTGAATCCATGCTGACTGGCCCTAAACACCTTTTTCTCCACCAAGTTCCTAGAAATGGATTGTGTGAGGATCTTCTCCATGATGTTATCATTGTTAGTTGTGCAAACATGATTCACAAGATAAACCCAGAGGCTGCATCCACACAAACATGAACATTTGGATCCCTGAGGACAAGTAGTGGTGATTCACCTTGCACCGTCACTTGTCCTTGCAGAACACCCATGACACACTCACTTTGTTACATGGTAAGTTACCCCAGGTGGAGTAAGCGAGGCTGAGGTGAGCACCAGGCTTGCTCAGTAGCCTTATCTGCAGTTCTGGGGGGCCTCCTGGGACTGCAGCAATGTCAATTCTGCTGTGCAGAGTCTGGCCAGCAGCTACAGCACAGCTCCAGGTGGCCCAGCTCCATTTTTGAGTGGTGAGTGCTGCCCATGCATGTGTTGCTCCACCTTTTTTTCTATGCATTTTTTTTACCCCTGGGTATCCAGTGGTCAAAGAAACCACAGGAAAGAAAAAATGGAGCAGCACACATGGGAAGCACTCCCTTGCAGTGTGGAGAACATCTGAATGTACCTTATGTGACACTACAGATGTGTTTGTGGTGCCACATACTACATGGCCATGCTCATCTGGACATGGCCAGAGATTTCAAATAAGAATTTGTACCATTAAAAACCATCCGAATGATTTTTGTCTCTCTGAGTTCTTTGCAACAGAAAATTTGTTTTATTATGTTTCTGGAGTCAGCAATCAAATGAAAGCTAAGAGCTGACATTTTCCAAGAGATATTTTGAGACTAAAAATGTTGAGAACCACTGCACTATGCTATCACACTAAGAGATGTAAGGACCTCCCCCTCCTTCTAATACATGATTGTCATGTGTTTGGTTCAACTAACATTTCAGGACTTTCTCAGCCTTATATGTGTACCCAGGAGATTTTTGTTTCCCCTGTGTAATCTGTCTGGGTGAAACGCAGCCCTTTTGAGCATGATCAGTAGCTATCATAAGAAATGCTGTATCTGAAATTTGTGAATAAGTGTCCCAAACAACAGGGATTCAATGAATTATGTTGGAAACAGGTGAAGCTGGCAAGGGGATAGTTTTTCCATAACTTTCAAAACTTGTCTTCAGTTAACCTTCCTATTGAAGAGGTTAACAAAACTAATATGTCTCTGGGAAAAGTTTTGGCTTTGACAAAATGAAATTTGTAGTCAAAGTAAATTTTATTATAACTGTTTCTTCCACATTTAATTAGAAGCCAGATTTTTAATTGGTATATATGTGCTGATCTAAATTAGCTACACTGGACTCATGTCAATTTATATGTGGATATAGGTCTATACTTCATGAAGATCTATTTTTTAGGTTTTGCATAGTTTCATAGTTTTGTTAATGGACACACACAATACTTACATTTTTTATATAATATCAATGATACATGTAGAATAGCGACTGATAATTGTCAATATATATCTGAGACTTTCTTTGAGGGTAAATGTGAGTTTTGCATGTCTCAGCTTATCTTAATACATTTGTAGGTATCTTGAAAAACATTTCCCGTTATGAAAACTATATTGAGATGGGTCACACATTTTCAGTAAAATTGTAAATGTCACTCAAGAACAAATTAAATCTGCTAAAGTGAAGTTGACAGTGATGTCAGTGACAAAAAAACCCTAGATATTAAAACATAAAGAAGCTACTATATTCATAATTTACACCCTTGCACTTTAGTTTAAGAGAGATTTTAAGATTATGCCTTAGAGTATATAATATCTGGTGGTTTACTGAAAGTCCCATTTCCTGAAGATGTGTGATCTAACTGAAGAGTTCAGCTTTCATTTAAAAGCAGAAGAAAAGTACAAATGCCAAAAAGGAAAACAAGCAAACAAATGCCTGTTAAAAAAAAAAAAACCCTCCTGCTTAATTTAATTAATTTTACAACCTTGCTTATGTTTTTTGGATGCTTGGGACAGACAGTACTGACAGGAGGAGTCACAGTGCAAGGAGTCACAGTGAGGACAATAAAGTGGCATTCTGCCTCCAAGTTTATATCTTTTTTGTCTTAGGGTACATACAGTAGTTCACCACAGCTGATCTATAGTCACATGACTTAATTTAAGCTGCATAAATGTAGATTAGGAGCAGTGTACACAGCCATTTCCAGAAGCTGCAAAGGGAAACAAAAGTGGTTAGGGAGCTGGGGTGCATGTCTTATGAGGACAGGCTGAGGGAACTGGGCTTATTTAGTCTTCAGAAGAGAAGACTGATGCAGGATTTAATAGCAACTTTCAACTACCTGAAGGGTGGTGCCAAAGAGGATGGAGGTGGACTGATCTCAGTGGTGGCAGGTGACACAACAAGGAGCAATGGTCTTAAGTTGCAGGAAGGGAAGTTTAGGTTGGATATTAGGAAAAACTCTCTCATTAGGAAGGTAATAAAACACTGGAACAGGTTATCCAGAGAGGAGAAGCAAACTCCATCCTTGGAGGTTTTTAAGACTAGGCTAGACAAAATCTTGGGTGGGATGATCTAGTTGGGGATCCAGTTGGGTCCTGTTTGAGCTGAGGGTTGAACTAGATGACATCCTAAGGTCCCTTCTACTCCTAATTTTCTATGACTCTTTGAAACCAGAATAGGAAACTTGGTGTGGAGGGAAAGGCAGGCAGGTTAGGGTGGAAAGAGGGGGTGCAGGTACTGTTGGACATTGGTTGGTGGGTCCAGGAGGGAGTTGGTGGTATCAGAAAAAGTCTGGTGGGTCCAAAAGGGGCACTGGTAGATTTGCAGGGGTTGTGGGGGCAGAGTTAATAGCCCAGTCAGTGTGGGCAGGGGGCAGGAATAGCTCAGCCCTAGGGCTGTGGTGAGCAGCTGGGTTTTCCCAGTCCTGGGGCTACCCTATGAATGTGCATAGGTGCAAGATTGAGTTAGCCATGTGTAACTGTTAACGTGATCTCCGTCTAAGTTAGTGCACCTCCTGAGGTGAAATACTTAGTTTGAGCGCACATTTTGGGGGGCGATTTAAGCTTTCTACACACATGTACAATTGCACATTTAGAACCATCTAACCCTGGCTAGGGTGATCTAAATGTAATGCCTGAACATAGCCTTAGAACCCTAATGTGGTTTTAACTGATTATTAACAAAATGGATTTCCTGTACTAATAAATATATGTTAACAACAAAAGTCATGTGACTAGAAGAAACAAGTCTTTCTACCACTTCACCTGTCCTCTCTGGCTTCTAAGCACAAGCTGAATATGACAAAATTATTTTAATTCTCAGACCTAAAAAGTGCTGACTTGATCTTCAAACATGCTGAACATTCTGGCTACTACTCAATAAAGCACTTTGGTGTTTTGAAGTCAATAGGTCTACTCAGATGCTTAACATTAAGCATGTGCTTAATTGCTTTGCTGGAAAGGTGCCAGAGTATTCTGCAACTTGCATTGTTGAACCATTATCTATCACTTATCTTAGCATATTTGGGAAGTAGCTCTGTTAAATTTTATAGTAAAGTGAAATTAATTCAGTAATTTCCCACTTTTGGTTTTCATTGCAAGGTTCTATGCAATGAAGTAGATTTTGTATGAAGTTCAGTCCTGTTTAAGAGACTTGGAGGTTTACTGTTGACTTCAGTGCAGATACGATTTTACCCATCACCTGCAAATGAGGCTTATTTGCATTATTGTATTAATTTTTCAGCTCAGAAGTGGATTAAGCATCAAAGCAGGCTAACTTTCTACAGAAAGAAAAATAAACCCAAATAAATTATTCCAAATCTCTTTCTCTGCATATAATTTTTTTCTTATTCTGTTTTGTCATTTTCCATCTTAACCCTACCAGAAACACACTAAACACCCTTATTCCAAGTAACACATTACTGCAGTTAGATGTTGGCTTGTCTGGCTTTTTTCTGGCCTAATAAAATAACATCAGGATGACTTACTATACTTCAAAAGATTTTCTTCTTTTTTTTTTTGCTGGTGGACATAACAAATAGGCCTAACTGTTCTTTATGTGCATGTGTTTCTCTTGGATTGTTAGATTCAACCTATTCAGACACTCTGAGGCTGTTTTCCTTACATGCAACAATTTAATGGAGGTTTTTATCTAATTACTGTAATATATTTACTTACTATCTTTAACACAAATACACTAAAGGCAAGTATCAGCCATCTCTAAAGACCCAATTTTTTGTGGGGAGGAGGGGTTGTTTTTGTTTTAAATTTAAAAAGATGCAGGTAAAATATTAGGGTAAAAGGTGGTATGATATAGGAACATCATCACATATATTCTGGTCCATGTGTCTCTTTGGTTCTATGGCAAAGTAAATAATAATAATGATGAAAAGTATTTCTAAACTTCATTTAGATTCAGATTATCTGGCTAAATAAATAAATAAATAAATAAATATGATAACCACAAAAAAATTGGAAAATGAAATCGCTTGTAAATTTCAAGAAGCAAATTAAGCTGAAAAAGACTAATTAGATATGTATTATATATTCCATACAATAAATTTCCTAGAAGCACTCATTAACTGATAAACATTACCTTTTTGTCTATATTGATTCAGGTCCATTGTTGTTGATCACTTTGTTACAACTGTATAGTCTGAGTTTAATAAAAATAACACATTTGTGAGGAATATTAACATCAAGTTCATAAATTAGCAGAACTGGTAATTGCTAGGGCTTCCCTGTTTAGGAAGATTTAATATTTTTTTCTGAGACTTGAGTAGCTAAATGGACTTACATAAAGCACTTTTATAAACAAATGAGATTAATAAAACTTTATATATTATCTGTTCTTATGCTGTTTCATGAAAATCTACATGAACAAATATTTTATATAGGAAATTTTGATAGGGTTGTGTAGGTCAATGTACATTTAATTAGCTATAAGGGATTGTAACTTCACTGAGATGGGTTTCAGTTTTATTGAGTCACTGAGTCTGAAAGAGACTAAAGCTAAGGTTAAGATGGAGTTCAGGAGCTTAAGGTGAGGAAGAAAGCAGGCAGCAGAATAAAGACACCATACTTCAGAAAAGCTGACTTTAACCAACTTAGGGAACAGTCAGGATCCCCTCAGAGGAAAGACTTAGGGGAAAAGGAAACCAGGAGAGGTGAATGTACTTTATGCCCTTTTAAATGTATAAGAACAAACTATGCTGATGCAACAGAAAAATGGGAAATTCAACAGATTATCTCCCCTGCTCCATTACTGACATGGGGAGGGAGCATAGGACCAGCTAGCCAACACAGCCCTATGAGTCAAAGGGAGCCTTAAATGAAATGGCTGTCCACCCCAGTTATAACTGATGATTATCAAGCCTGGGGCAGAAATACAGGGTAAGGAGACCAGGGAGAGGCTCAGAAATCCAGCACCTAGCCCAGAAGGGTCCATTTAGCTGTAGGAGTCAGAGGAAGCAGAGCTCCAAAGACTGCCTGGGAGAAAGGACCTTGTGCTGCAGAAGGTTGGAAGAGACCCTGCACTATGAGCAACATGAAATAAGGACCTTCAACCTTTTGCATTTGTGCCTGTGGCAGGATGGCCCCTAGGGGTGCTGTGACCTCCCCTAGTGTCCTTGTCTACCATGCCAAGTCTGGGTCTTTAACACATCCTCTGTCTCTCCCACCACGTCTTTGATCTTCTTAGTTCAGTGAAGGAGGCTGCCTTCCTACCCTTTTTGGCACGGGGCCGGTCTTACTATGCCAGGATTTTCTCTGAGTCCCGGTGCTGGTCTTCTCCCGGGGCCAACTCAATACACATGCCCCCCCCGGGGTGGCTCTCTCTCTGATTGTGCCCCTTCTTGCCCAGCCCAGACTTCCCAAGAGGCTTACTCCCCTCTCAGGGCTTCATATGTCACAGGCAGTGCCCCACTCGGGTCTGCCTCCCTTATATTCCACGGCCACTTGCGTGCTGGCCAGCGCCCCGTGCTCCCCGCTGTCTCTATGCCCGCACTCGAGCCTGTGGTCATGACTCTCGAGCTCTGTGCCCACACTCGGGCCTTCTATACCCCCACTGGGGCCCTTGGTCATGCCTCTTGTGCTCGCTGCCTGCACTCGGGCCTTCCTATGCCCCCACTGGGGCCCTTGCTCACGCATCTTGCGCTCGCTGCCTGCCCTTGGGCCTTCTATGCCCCCACTGGGCCTGTGGTCGCGCCTCATGCACTCCCCGCCCACACTCGGGCCTGTCTATGCCCAACCTGGGCCTACGCCCCACTGGGGCTCTTCCCAATTGGGGCTTCCAATTGGGGCCTGTTCCAGTAATGCCCATGCTGGGCTGGGGTCGGGACCCCCCTACAGCCTTGCCTGGTCCTCCAGTGTAATAATCACAACTCCACAAACTATGTTGGCTCTCTCCAATACCTTTCTCAGGGGTTCTCTCCCTCCCCTCGCATCATTGCAGCAGTCAAACTGCCAGCATAAGCTTTGCTGCGCAGCTCTCCGCCACAGAGCTCCTGCTTCTGCAGTGGCCAGAGGGGAACTGTTTTTGGCCTCAGCCTTCCCTTCCTTATGAAGGCCAAGCCTCACCCCCTGGCCGTCAGCTGATCTAATCAGCTCCCAATGGCTAACACCTGCTGCCTTCCTAACTGGCAGCTAAGCCATTCCCCATCTTCAGTAGCAGGCACCCTAGTGCCCTGCTACAGTGCCACTGTAGGATGTGATTAAATTTGATGGAATTTGTGTTTTGTAAGCCTTAAGTTTTGTGGACTTACATTTAAACCAGTGGACTAGGGTGGCTCTATGGGGCAGATTGTAGGCCACTGAGGTGCAGCAGAGGCACTCAGTTCACAGCTCCTAGGGCTTGGAGCCCTGAGGTGTTGTGTGTGGGCCAAATAATTTTCAAAAGGATGATTGTGGCATGTCAAAGGACTGGGTATCTGGCAGCAAAGACTTGTGGGAACATGGACCCATGCCTGCAAAGGAGGTGTACCTAGGGGATGACTGGCCCAGAGCCTGCAGGGAGCTGAACTGGAGCCCAAGAACTTAGGGTCCTGGTACAGTGGAGCTCAGGATATGGGACCCAGCCAAATCAAAAGTACTCAGCCAAATCCGATTGGTCCGGTTAGCATCCAAGCTTCCTCACATGCATGGATGGAGAGGCAGGCAGGATAAGGTGGAAAGAGGGGGTGCAGGTCCTGTGGGACATTGGTTGGGGGGGTCCAGAGAAAGACTGGTGGATCCAAAAGGGTCATTGGTGGATTTGCTGGGGGGGTGGGAGTTAATAGCCCAGTCAGGGTAGGCAGGGGGTCTCAAGAAGTTTATGGGCTGGCAAAAGGCAAGGTGCTGCTGGACCTGGTACTGGCCAAAGGGGATTATCTATCAGTGACCTAAGAATCCAAGGGAAGCTGGGTGACAGTGATCACAAGCTGATCACTTTCACTATCCATCGCAAAGCTGGCAAGTCAGTCAGCAATGTAATAGTCCCTGGCTTTAGGAAAGCTGGCTTTCATAAGCCCAGGAGGATTGTTCTTGAGGCCCTGAGAGGCTAGGATTTCATAGGGAGGGGAGTTCAGGATAAGTGGAATAAAAACTCTCATTGCACTTATAGGCTTGGCAATGCTACACTTGCTAGCACCATGACCAAAAGAGACTTGGGGGTCACGACTGACCACAAGATGAATGTGAGCCACCAATACGATACCACAGCTGGCAAACTGCACAAAACTCTTGTTTGCATCTACTGATGCATCTTGAGCAAGACCCAGGATGCCATCCTCCGCCTGTACTTGGCCTTGGTGAGGCTGCAGCTAGAGAACTGTACTGCATCCAATTCTGGGCTACTTAATTTAGAAAGGACATGGAGAAACTTGAAAGAGCCCAGAGGAAAGCCACCCACATGTTCAGAGAGCAAGAAAACATGAAGACAGGCTGTGACCTATGGGACTCTTCAGCCTGGAGAAGTACAGACTCAGGGGGGACCTGGTGGCAGCCTATAAGTGCATAAGGAGTATGCATCAGGATCACCCCAAGAGAAGATAAGGTACAGTGGTCACAAACTCCTTCAAGACCATTTTAGGCTGGACATAAGGAAAAACTTCTTTACTGTCCAAGCCCCCAGGGTCTGGAACAAACTCACTAAAGAGGTGGTGCAAGCACCTACTCTAGACACTTCCAAGAAACTTTTGGACACTTATCTTGCCGGGTCCTTTCACCCTAGCTGACTTTCTGCCCTTTGGACAGGGGACTGGAACTGATGATCTTATGAGGTCTCCTCCAGCTGTAATGTCTATGAAATCTATGAAAAGTGTGCCAAGGCCTGGAAGGGCTTTAGTTCAGACAAGGACCTATCTCCAAACCTGCATCTGCCTCTTGGGGCATCCTGTTTGAAGCTATAACAGCAAGTCATGGCAGACAAGATAACCATGGGGAGAAGAGGGAAAGGACCCAAAGAGTTTGGAAGCAAAGGTGAGAAGGCTGGAGCTAAGTGAGAAGCCAGACCAGGGACCTCATCCTGCCAGTACTGTATAGACAATTATAACTTGTTAGACATGAATCTCTTTAGCTCAAAAAGCAATCCTACAAAAAGTGGAAACTTGCTCACTATACTAAGATAGAGTATAAGGATGTGCTTACACATTACAAGCAGCACATACTAATTTTAAGGAACGTTAAGTCAGTTTTGAATTTAGCAAGTACTATGAGAAGTTGTACATTTGGAATTAAAATCCTCTCTAACCTGGACAGCTCCAACCCATCCCTAGAAGGCTAGTGGAGAGGGGCATGCCTAGGACCTGAAAAGTTGCTCCGTGAGCAACCTCATACCTCTCACTAAACTACACATTCTCTGGCTTCCTGTTCCTTTCAAATAACTCCTCAGCTGACTGCTGAGATGGTCACCTTCATGAGAAGAGCTGCAGAAGAGGTTAAATAATTTCTAACCTGTATCCTGATTGTTAGGGCAGAGTGCTGATGCCCACTATGAAACAAGAGAAGCATAGCACCTGGGTCTCTTCCTTCTCAAGCTAAGTCATAGGAGGTCCCTTCTACTTTGACATCTAACACCTTCAGATCATGGGTCCTGCTTGGGTACAATGTTGGGACATGCATTGCCTTATGTGGATGAATGTACCTGCCCAGCCAGTGTGCAGCCTTACTGAACATGTGGAAGTTTGCAGGTGCAGGGCTGAAACACAAACTGTAAGTGCCAAAACTAAAAATGGATTTGGAAAGTTATAAGTTTGATGGATTAGTGGGAGGTGGCAGGTGAAGCTTTCAAAGGAACATAATAAATTAATGACAGTCCTCAGCTTTTAATTTCCATGCACATGAACTTGGTAAAGGTGATATATAAAAATGATACCTATACACATTATAAAATCATTATTGATGTATGAAACTATATTTTGTTACATCTCTTAGCACTACCTATATTGATTTAAAAGAAGACCTTTGATTCATTCACATTAATTAATTTATTCTTTCCATGTATCATACCTTCAAGATTATTCCTGAAGGGGGTCCATATCAGAAAACATCACTAGCTTTCCAAAAGTTATAAATGGATCCAATCATAAATAAAATGTCAAGCCAATTTACAATTTTATTTCTATCCCTAAAATAAGACTTTCCCTGACTGAAAGTTGAGCATTTTATTGGGTATTTGTAAAATATAGGCCTGAAAAGACACCTTTGACGTTAACAAGCATAGCTGAGGTTACTGACATGTGGGCATCACCACACTAAAGAGCCTGACTACACTATTTCTAGCTTAGGAGCTGGCGGGAATAGACCAAGGCACTGTGTCTTAGTATGGCAGTGACTAGCACCAAATAGACACCCTTTATCACACCATGTGCATTCAGAGACAGCATTGCTCACTGCCATTGCTGCCCTTGTGCCCTAGCTGTGCTGCTTAGCAGTCAAAGGCAAGTCTGGGGATGGGGAAAGGGGGCACTGGAGGGATACATTGTTTGTGCATGTGTGTTGGGGAGCTCCACAAGCACAGGACAACTTTTCAGGTTTCTCTCTAGGTAAGGGAAGATTTGAAGCTAGGTGTCCTTCTTTCAGGGAAATGGCCTAACTAGGCTGTTTGATGGAAATATGGGAGGCCCTTCAGTAACAGCGTGCACCTCCAGGGGTGATTGGGTTGCCTCTTAGTGGCTGTGCGGCACCTGTCTGACTTTCCTGGCCCCTTTGTCTGGATCCTTTCTCCTGCGTGTCATGCACTGATGTTATGGTTAATATACACTTTAGGAGGCTGTCTCTACAATAAAGTCTAGGCCCTCCGTAACTTAAACCCCTTCCTGGGTCTCTGCCTAGTGAAGGCAGGTGACTTCCTCCCTCTCCAAGACAAGAAAGAAAAAAGGAAAGGATAAACAAAGAAAAAAAAAACATAGGAAAGCCCACAAGGTGCTAGGTTTTCTGATTTTGTAGCCTCCACACCTCCCCTCACAGTCATCCTAATTCACCAGGCGTTACTAAAAAATGAGTAGAAAAAAAGCAAAACAAAGCCCTTTCAGGTCAACATAAATTGTCCTTGATGTGCATCCACTCCCCTGAGCCCCTCTTGGGCTACCATAAACAGTCCCCAGCCTTATGGCTTCTTTCCCTCATCTGACCCTCTTCTCTCTGTAATAGGGCTAAGGCTCCCTGTTACACCTTCTTCCTCCAATTTCCTTCCTTCCAGGTAACTGCTATTTAGGCACATAACATGAAACAGGATTCTTTCCTGAGTGTTTACAAAAATAAGGCTACAGGTTCTTGAGGTGTTGTTCACTGAGCCAAAGAAGATGTTCATTTCCCTGCCCTTTTTTTTAAAATGAAACATTGCAGTATCATAGAATTGTAGAAAATTAGGGTTGGAAGGGACCTTAGAAGGTCATCTAGCTCAACTCCCTGCTCAAAGCAGGACCAGTAACTAAATCATCTCAGCCAAGGCTTTGTCTACTGGGGTCTTAACCTCCAAGGATGCAGATTCCGTCACCTCTCTAGGTAACTTGTTCCAGTCCTACACTACCCTCCTGGTGAGAGAATTTTTCCTAATATCTAACTTAAACTTTCCTTGCTGCAGCTAGAGTCCATTAGTCTGACTCAATCTGTTATCTGCCACCATCTCAAGCAAAACTAAGTGTGATTCTCACTCTACTCAGCATTGGTGAGGCGGCAGCTGGAGTATTGCACCCAGTTTTCAGTGCCACACTTCAAGAAGGAGGTTAAGAAGCTTGAGATAGTCCACAGAAGAGCCACACGTACGATTAGAGGTCTGAACAGCAAGCCATATAAGGAAAGGCTAACAGATATGGGACTGTTCAGCTTAGAAAAGAGAAGACTTTGGGTGGATGTGGTGGCAGCTTACAAATATATCAGGGGAGAGAATCGGGGCCTACATGTAAAACTATTTACCAAAGTGCACCAGGGAAAAACCAGGAGCAACCTCCTTAGAAGAAGGTTTCAGACTGGTTATAAGGAAAAACATCAAGGTTTGTGTGACCAGACTCTGGAATAGACTCCCAGCAGGAGTGGTGCAGGCACCTTCCTTGGAGATCTTCAAAAGGAGACTGGACACACACCTTGCTGGGGTTATTTGCTCCAGGCAGTCTTTCCTGCCCAGAGCAGGAAGGTGGGATCTGATGATTTCATGAGGTCCCTTCCAACCCCTAAACTTCTGTGAAACATTTGTGAATTGAGAAGAGTCTAGCTCCATCCTCTTTGGAAAAATCTGTTAGGTAGTTAAAGGCTGCTACTAAATCACCCTTCAGTTTCCTCTTCTCTAGACTAAATAAGCCCAATTTCCTCAGCCTCCTAAGTCACATGCCCATCCCTCTAACCATTTTAGTTGCCCTCCACTGGACTCTTTTCAATTTTTCCATGTCTTTTCTTTAGTGCGGGGCCCAAAACTGAACACAGTACTCCAGATATGGCCTCATCAGTTCTAAATAGAAGGAAATAATGCTTCCCTTGTTATGCTGGCAACTGTCTTACTAATGCAGCCCAGTATGCCATTAACTTTATTCATAACAAGGGCAAACAGTTGGCTCTTATTCAGCCTGTTGTCCAGCACAACCCCCAGGTCCTTTT
Organism: Crocodylus porosus; assembly: GCF_001723895.1. Taxonomy (NCBI): domain Eukaryota; kingdom Metazoa; phylum Chordata; order Crocodylia; family Crocodylidae; genus Crocodylus; species Crocodylus porosus. Next base: position 52,863,878 of record NW_017728918.1, on the reverse strand, counting down.
CTACAGAGTTGCTGCCTAGCCATTCACTCCTCAGCTTGTACTGGTGCATGGGATGGTTCCATCCTAAGTGTAGGACGTTGGACTTATTGAACTTCATGAGATTTCTTGTGGTCTAATTTTCCAGTTTGGCTAGATACATCTTCTACTCCCTCCAGCCTAGTTTCATTTTCAAACTTGATGATGGTGCACTCCGCCCATCTTCCAAATTGCTGATGAAGATATTGAACAAAGCCAGCCCCAGGATTGACCCCTGGGACAATCCATGTAACACCAGCAGACAAGTAAACAGTAAACCATCATTAACTACACTTTGAACCTAATGATCCATCCAGTTTTCAATCTACCATACAGTCCATTCATCCAATGCTTGGTTTCTTAGCTTTCTTATGATAATATTGTGGGAAACCAGTTCAAAAGCCTGGCTGAAGTTAAGGTATATCACTTTTACTGCTCTCTCCACATCCACAGAGCCAGTTATTTCATCATAGAAAGTATTCAGTTGACCAGGCATAACTTGCCCTTGGTCAATCCATGTTGAATCCGCTTAAGACTGAGATTCACAACTGGGGTGTCACCTTAGTATAATAACTGGGGTGTCATCTAAGCTAGACATTAACTCATGCAGAAGTGTTTGTATCTCTTTGGAATCCTACCTCTGATGCGGGACAGTTGGATCATTTCAAGAACTTTAAAGCATGTTGCATTTTGAAGTCCTTAAAAAATAGAGTACAGCCACAAACAGAAATATGCTGTCCCTTGCTGTGCCTTCTCCTCACCCTGCCTAGAACACTTCAAAATTTTAATGGTTGCATGGAGAGGTGATGCTCTATAGCAGGAGTCTAGATGGGGTTCTACATATCCATTCTTGACCTCTCTGTGGGGCTGAGAAGAGCGAGAGAGACAGTCAATGAGTGCTGTCTCTCTTGTGCACTCACCTTTAATCTTCCAGAATGATCCCCCCAGAAGAACCAAGAGACTATAAATTGTGTGTCCTCCTGCTAGAACTGGCAGATGCTGGAACCAGGATACCAGGCCCTGAACACCTCCAACTGAAGACTAGAAATAGAGAAACCACTGCTCTCCAGTTGCATAACTAGGGGAAGTGATCAAGGGGACAGCCCTGGGTGCTGATTATGAGGGTCACCAGAATTAACACTGGACACAACCAGAGCAGTCCTATTCCTATTAGTATACACAGGGGATAGGAGGGTGAGTGGAATGGTGCTCGTCCTTGGGTGCATCTGCACCTGCAATTAATGCACCTGAATTTTTTGGGTAGAAAATTCAGGCATATTAAACTGTGCCTGGGTGCATCTACATGTGTGCCCAGGTTGGGAGCAAATTGAGCCTAACATAGGTTCATAGATTTCATAGACATTAGGGCTGGAAGGAACCTTGAAGATCATCAAGTCCAGCCCCCTGCCCCAGGGGCAAGAAGTCAGCTAGGGTCAAAGGATCCCAGCAAGATAAGCATCGAAACGTTTCTTGAATGAGTCTAGAGTAGGTGCCTGCACCACTTCTGGAGGGAGTCTAGTCCAGTCCTTGGGGGCTCAGACACTGAAGAAGTTTTTCCTTATGTCCAGCCTAAAACTGTCATGGAGGAGTTTGTGACCGTTGGTCCTTGTTATCCCTTGGGGTGCTCTGGTGAACAGATGTTTCCCCAGATTCTGATGCACTCCCCTTATGTTCTGATAGGCAGCCACCAGGTCACCCCTGAGCCTGTGCTTTTCTAGGCTGAAGAGTCCCATGGCTCTCAGCCTCTCATCATAAGGCCTATCCCCTTGCCCTCTGATCATGTGCGTGGCTTTCCTCTGGACTCTCTAAAGCTTCTCGACATCCTTCTTGAATTGTGGAGCCCAGAATTGGATGCAGTACTCCAGCTCATAGATTTATAGATGCTAGGGTTGGAAAAGACTTCAACAGATCATCAAGTCAGACCCCCTGCCCAGGCAGGAAAGAGTGCTGGGGTCCGATGCCTATCCAGCCTTCTCTTAAAAACCCCCAAGGTAGGGGAGAGCACCACCTTCCTTGGAAGCCCATTTCAAATTTTGGCCATCCTTACTGTGAAAAAGTTTTTTCCTGATATCTAGCTTAAATCTGCTTTCTGTCATTGTTCCTTGTTACCCCAAGAGGCACCCTGGTGAACAGAGCATCTCCGATCCCTTGCTGCATCCCCCTAATGAATTTGTAGGTGGACACAAGATCATCTCTCAGCCTTCTTTTGTGGAAGCTGAAGAGGTCCAGGTCCATCAGTCTCTCCTCATACAGCTTGTCCTGTAAGCCCCTAGCCATATGAGTGGCCCTCCTCTGGACCCTCTCAAGTCTATCAACATCCTTCTTGAAGTACAACACCCAAATTGAACACAGTACTCCAAATATGGTCTGACCAATGCTGCAGATAGGGGAAGTATCACCTCCTTGGTTCAATTTGCCATGCATCTGCTGATTCATGATAAAGTGCAGCTAGCTTTGCTGATGATTTCGTCACACTGATGGCTCATGTTCATCTTGGAGTCCACTATGACACCAAGATCCCTTTCCACTTCTGTGCTGTTGAGAGGGTCACTTCCCAACCTGTAGGTATACTGGATATTTTTTTACCCTAGGTGCAGCACTCTGCTCTTATCCTTGTTTTACTGCATCCTACTGTGTACTGCCCACTTTTCTAACCTGTCCAGGTCTGCCTCACAATTGTTCCCTACCCTCCAGAGTGTGCACTTCACCAGAGGGGAGGGACAGGAGCAGTCTAGTCCAGAGCTGCTCCTGCCCTGTTCTGTCCTCCTGCAGAAGCCAGGGTGAGCTCCAGGCTCTTGCTGCAGCTTCCCAGGTGTCATTCCTGAGCTGGCAGTGGGCACAAGTGTAGCTTCAGGCTTGCAAGGAGCTCCAGGGGTAGCCCTGGGCTAGCAGGGAGCACACAGGGCCGGGACTTTCATAGATTTCATAGATTTCATAGACATCAGCGCTGGAAGGGACCTCGGGAGATCATTGAGTCCAGCCCCCCACCCAAAGGGCAGGAAGTCAGCTGGGGTCATAGGATCCCAGCAAGATAAGCATCCAATTTACTCTTGAAGGTGTTCAATGTAGGTG
>NW_017728918.1:52835379-52860496 GCF_001723895.1 Crocodylus porosus | reverse complement strand
TGTGGAGCCCAAAACTGGACGCAGTACTCCAGCTGCGGCCTCACCAAGGCTGAGTACAAGGGGAGAATGACGTCCTGGGATTTGCTCGAGAAGCACCTATGGATGCAAGCCAGTGTTTTGGTCACTTTACTAGCCGCAGCATCGCTCTGAAAAGTGGGGAAGGAGATGTCCCCAGCTCCAGAGGCAGCCCCAAGTTGCACAGAGCTCAGGGCTAGCCTAAGTTCTGGGGGGCGAGGGAAGAGTTTTCCCCAGAGTGCCCTCCTGCCCTATGGAGCTTTGGTCCCACACCCCTAAGCCTAGCAGCAGTTGTGTCCTGCTGCTGCCTGGCTGACCAGGAGCAATTTGCTCCCCGGTCAGCATATACACATTTGTTTAGGCGCATTAATATAAAGCACCATTGGCTAGTACCTGTATCTGTCATTACTAGCAAACGGTGCTTTACATTAATCTACTGAACAATAATTGCTACACACGTGTAGATGGTGACACTTTATTACTCATTAGATTAATCTAATGTTCAGTAAAACACATGTGTAGACACACCCCATGTGAAATTTTTCTCACTATAAACACCACTCTGTACTCAGTAGCGTATCTGGGATGGGGAAAGAAGCAAATGGCTCCAAGGAAGCCCATGCCATAGGGCTGCTACTGCTGGACTCTCTCTCTCTATGCTGCCGCCAGCTGGGCTCTCTGCTCAGGGATGGCAGCTATCGCTGCTGCTGTTGCTGTTCCTGCTGTAGCAGCAGCAGCAGCAGTGGCAACAGCAGCAGCTGCCTTCATGGTAGGTAAGATTTCCTTTCTCCACCCAGTCAGCATACAACCACGCAGTGAATGAGCTCACAATGGCTATGCTTTTCTCCATCTCTGATGGCAGCTGCGTGCACAACTGAGAATACTCATTTGTTCTGTTCCACTTTCTCCCACTGCTGCCATGGTGCTGGGGGTTGGGGATGGCAGAGAATAGTGCTGTATGATGCCAGACAACTGAGCAACCCTCTGTTATGTTCCATAGAGTGGACACATATAACAGGAAGCACTTCAGAATGAAGTGCTTCAAAGAAGGTACTCTTTAGAGTTCTTTTTGGAGCCTTTTTGCCATTTTTAGAATGCTTCATGGGGCATGTGACTGTCCATTCACATTTGAAACATTTCAAAGACATCTTCAAATGTTATGTCCCTCCATATCTTTTCTCTCACACTGGATTACTAACTCAGGAACTCTTGCATGTACCTCTGTGATACTCAGATTCAAGAAGGAAGAGGATCCATCATTCAGCATAATAACCTAGTGGTTAGAGCATTTATATAGGAAATTGATTCTAGTTCCCCATGACTGGATAGATTTTGGAACCCACTTTCCAGGAAAGTATGTAGGTGAAGGGCTACACTGTGTTTAAGGCAATTTCCATTCCTCCTGTTGAAGCTGGGGCTATGGTTAGAGAAAATATGAAAAGTTGTAGGGGAAAGAGGAGTGTAAATAACAGGAACCATGACTCAGAGTGAGGACAGCTCTGCCCCAGTATGGGGGAGTCCTATGTTTTATTTCCTGACCCTGAGACAACTTAGGAAGTTTGCAGTAATTAAACATTAGGAAAAGGCAGAAACAGCATCAGATACTCTTTTTGTTTCAAGTAAGACAAAAGTGGGTGGAACCATGAATTATCTGTATAAGTAAGACTCCGTTTAAATTGAATTCAGTGATCCACCATCAGAAAGACAGAAAAAGTAAAAGTAATAGCAGTTTATTAAAGATAAAGATAACATTTTATAACAATACTATTGCAATTTTTACATACAAGTCCTTGAAACTTTCCAGAATTAGAAACAAATGTTCTGTTCCCTGCTGCCCTGCACTCCTCACCCCTTTAAAAAGCCAGGCAACTATCCATATAGGTCCTACTTCTAGATGTGCAGGATTGCAGGATACTAGACCTTAAATCCATCATTTGTTCTGAGACTCAGTATTGACCATGCTCAGGCTGAAACCAGTGTAATTTTGTTGGAAAAGAAGAAAACATTTCTTTGCCATTTTTAATGGTGTTATCTGTAATTGTTTGAAGAAATGGTGTTTGAAGCTTCTTTTAGCTGTAAAATGTTGAAATAGCAGTTGTTGAGATGCATTAATGGGCAGAATTCAGGTGAGACAGTTAATGGTTCTGGGGAAATGCAATTTATTCTATGGCATTTATCTTAGGTATTTATAAAGGTGCCTGCCACTATTCAAAACACCATTTCTCAGAAACATATAACATGTCTCTGCAATTTATCCCACTGACCTCCCTTCTATATGCATGTTCTGTCCCTCCCTTTCTCAACTCTCATTTATTTTATTCTGTAAGGTATTTGTGGGGGGTCTCTTGAATGTAAACGATAACATACACAGGATATTTTTAAAACTTCTTTGATTCTCTGCATTGTTTTGATGTTATTCTAAAAGTTTATTTTAAGAGTCATCTGGCTGTACTTTTGAAAATGATATTATTCTCCATCAGAAAATTGTTAGTATTAATCTTGGAGTTTGACTGTTATGTAGGGAATGTTTAAATTATTTCAGATTTTTCAGAACTCCTAACCAAGTCTAACGAGAGTAACCCCCCCCCCCTTTTTTTCAGTGCTATTTGGGGGTTGATTCTTATTCATGCAGAACATCTTTACCCATTTAAACTATCAAACTGATAGCACCAGGACTATTTCCTTTGTCAAAGATTACTTATATCAATGAGACCTCCACAACTAGAACAATGATTATGACATTTGAATCTTGAGATTGGTATCTTTCTAATTCTGAGAATGCATCACATTAATTATTCTAGAAATAATAATATAATTCAAACATTTTTTCTACATGTTGTTACTAGGGATCTTTGTGAATTGTGTCACAAGTGCCCTGCGGAGTGGCTTCTTTAATTTTTTTTTTTTTAATTTCGTCACTTGCTCCCCCGCTCCACCACCTGATTGGAGGAGAATTTAAACATGCTGAAGTTTTCACTGCCATGTTGATCAGTGGGAAACAGACTGGCCAGCAGAGCCCCTCCACCAAACAGGGGTAGAGGGGCAAGCAGTAAAATGGTAACCATTATAGGAGCTGCTGCAGGAGGTGCTTCCAGCATGATTTAAAGAGAATCCTATTGATTACATTAATGTGACAGGAAGCACTACACAAATTGATACTATAAATATATATTTATACTATACCCCTAATAGCCTCACCCAATCCTCCAGTCAAACAGCGAACACAAAAACACAAAGCCCCCGGACTATAACATAAAAAGCTAAACCGTCCAGCCAAAACAACATTCAGTCCCTACCGGGATACTCCAACCCATAGCAGCAATCAGGGGATGTTCCTGCAGTCAGGCTTCTCCCCTCTGTCTGCACTGGCCGAGCTCCCCCTTCCTTGGCTGCCAGAAGGGAACGGCCTTCCTGGCCTCATGCCGGGGCGTAAGAAGGGCCAAGCCCTGCCCCTTCTTGTCAGCTGGCTCCCCACCGGTTGCCCCAGCAACCTGCACCTGTGGCTCTGGCTGCCCTGGTAACTGACAGCTGAGTCTCCCCCTTCTTGCCAATAGGGGCCTCTCCCGAGCCGTTTCTGCTTTCAGGCGCAGGGCACCTGAGTGTTCTGCGACACAGAGACATTGGGATTCAGGGACTGGGCTTTCCCAGCATTGCCTCATTCCCTAACTAATACCAACCTTACAACTATCTAAACTCATGTCATCTTCAAATCCATACCCATTCATCAGTGTGATTCAGCTGCTTTGGCATGTCTTAACTAGGCTATTTATTTATCTATTTATTTTGTTCTTACATATCCTTAAGGGAACTGGGACACACGACAAAACAAGGAGCAATGATCTCAAGTTGCAGCAAGGGAAGTTTAGGTTATATATTAGGAAGAATTTTCTTACTAGGAGGGTAGTAAAGCACTGGAACAGGTTACCCAGAGTGGTGGTGGAATCTCCATATATATGGAATTGAATATTAGGGGATTGTCTTATCAGAGTCATTTTCTGTTTAAGTAAATACAGTATTGTTAGTTTTGGAATTATCTCCCTGATATATTCTCTGAATGTCTGTGGCATTTCCACTATTCTATTTCATAGTTGCAGCAACAAAAGCACTTTGTTTCATCATCACAAAGTCAAATATTACTAAATAAAAACTCAAGCAATAAAAAGTGGAATAGTCTTTTTCTCTTAAGTACTTTAGCTTTGGATCTAAACTTTTTTTTGGCACTGTAAAATGGAATTTTCATAGGCTTCGGCATGTCAAACTGAGCCAACGAAGGTTTTTTCCCATTTTTTTCCAATAACTTCTCAGAAAACAGCATTGAAATGAAAAGCTTTTCTCCATTCCATCCTTGAGGACACCTTTAACCTGAATGACTGAAGTTAAAAAAAACTTTGACACAGAGTTTGATCACAGGATCAGGTCCTAAGATATCAGTACAAGATCCTGGATAACAGCAGTGAAAAGAAGCCTCAGGAATTATACTGCTTGGATTAGAGAATCTTAAAGCTGCTTGAGAGATCAGTGCTAGGGCACTGTCTTCCCAGGCATGCATGTGGCCATGCATGTATATTCAAATATTTCTTCCCTTTAAAACCTTGTCCTTTGCTTGATCATACAAGACCTTTTACAAAATACTTTCAGTAGACTGAAATGTGAGCCTTTGTAAGCACACACATTCAGGACTTTATTCTGTAAATACAACAGAAAAAAGTTAGTTTCTTCATGTACCATTTAGATTGGCATTGTAAAATGCAAATAACACAATAGTCTGTATTTTGGGAATACAATTTGTGAAACAATTAATTTTACTTTAGTAGAATGAAATTTTACCTCAAAGGTTACTATTATGAAATTAGAGATATTTTCTCTATGAAACTATGAATGTTTGATATACACCTAAACATTCAGAACAGCATTTGTGAGACATAATTACAAACTCTGACTTTGATTGTACCATTTACTGTTATGTCTCTGTCAAAACAGTTTAGTTTGTCAGTGTTAGAATTTATTGTTTTTAGAAGAAAATTGAGGTAAGCAACTCAAAGGAAACTATATTGAGTGTTAAACAAAGAATCAAATATTTTTTTTTAATAACACCTTTTGGACTGTGTAATGTTCCTGCCATTTTGGGGTGGGTATTAAACTGTATTGTGGACATTATATAGGTACCAAGCTCCATTAACCCTAATGACACTTTTGCATAAGCTAAAATGTTTGCAAAGAACTGTAATATTCTGAGTAATATTTGACAAAAGCACAACCTACTCATATAAAATGCATTCCTAGAAAGTGTCTTTCCAACGTAGATAGCAGAGGGGCAAGGTTAGCTGGTAATGTTGTAGATATGCAGGTGAAGGAATTTCAAGTGTTATAATCTGGGTTATTTGGACAAGTGATTATATGGTCTGTTTTGCTGAGGAGGCACAGTTTGCACCTGGATCTCTTGTAAGTTCTGTTGCCTCAGTGAGAATAGGAATTAAGTAGCCTGTTGTTTCTTAGACACTGAGGTTTGGGGGCTTTCTGTAAATGAGGGCACGTTTCTCCCCTATGGCTACTTTGAGATGGTTGTCCTTTTTCCAGGAGGATTGGAGGTTATTAATGATGTGTTCAAGCTGTGGCCTGTAGGTGACAGCAAAGGGGATTTTATTGTCCTTGTGTCAGGGTTGATACTGTAGCTCCTAAGCAGTTTGTTTCTTTTTCTTTCAGTTGAAAACCCTATTAGAAGAGGACTGTACCTGTGTTCCAGGGGTCAGGCAGGTGCTACACAGATAGCCATGCCACCAAGTTGTGCCTGTGCATATATTCCAGCATGTTTTGCAGGCTCCCTTGGATGCTGGAGAGTGTCAAAGAGCAGTTAAGCACATAACACAGCACTGAGTGGCTGGCCATCCGCCTGGTGAATGCCTTGCCAAAAGCCCACCCCCTGCACTGAGGTAGAGCCAGAGCCGTACCGTACTATGTGTATCAATAAGCTTGTATAAGAACCTTACACTCCATTATCCCTACCCCTCTCACACCAGCCAGTGGACACTGTTTCTGCCCTATCCGCTCCATTTCCTGCTGCACTCCTCTCACCAGAGTATCAGGTTTATTTTATATTCCTTTTTTGAACCCAGGCATCAGAAGATCATGCTAGCATGAAGCCTCCTCAAATGGCTCTGGGGTCTGGACAGCATTAAAATAGTTCAAGTTGGACTGTGTCTCATCCCAGATGAAATGCAGCATGGATACATTGCTTACAATCTGTTGCTGTTTGGCTTGGGTGGGGTCATGGTAAGCTGAGCTGTAGGCTGAGCAGGGAGCAGTGGCTCTAGGATAAGCATCAGGTATGGGACTGCCACAAAGAGGCTTTTCTCTGTACTAGTGACTTGGAGTGGCTGACTGCTGCTATAGTGGTTGTCTAGTGCCTGGTGTATGTGTGTTTGTGCCACCCTCCTCCCACCATGGTGTGTGTTTGTGGGTTTGTTGGGGTTTTTTTCCATTTTTTGTTTTGTTTTTATTTTCCCTTTCTGGAGTGACTGAGTTATAGGGCTTTCTCTGATGGGGCTGGCTTAGGTAATTGAGGGGTAGAGCTAGGATAGGCAGCCTTCTAAAAAAGCAGCCTCTAGTAAACTATGGGAGCAGTAAACAGAAGGCAGAAAAAAAGAAGAGTTTGCCTAGGGAAGTGGTTCCCAGGCTTTTCTTGCTGCAAGCATAAATCAGGACCAACAAACCAAGACCTGACCCTAGGAGGGTACAGGGTACAGGGCAAATCAGCCCATATGGGGCCCCACAGTCAGAATTTCTGGCTGGAAGAACTGTAAAGAAACCTTTACACCATGGGGCAGGACGGTGGGCAAAACCACAGCCATCCTGTGGTTCGGGACATGGCCCCTCTGCCTGGCTCTGTGGGGACTATGTGACCCTACTACAGAACCCCCACAACCCTAATTTGGGTCACAACCTGGTGTTGAGAACCACTGTCTTAGGGAGTTCACCCAAGGATGGATCCAGGGAACAGGAGCCTATGCATGTGTGTGAGTGGAAGGATGGGCAATGGCTCTGGTGTGGGTGCTTAGTGTTCAAGTTCTTGTGGTGTGCCCCCCACTGCCCCTCCCCTTTTTTTATTCTTACACATAGGTTTGCTCCAGGGAGCAAAAGAGTAAAAAATGGAATCTGGGTTAGCTGTTGTGACCTTTATAGGATGTGCCATGCTCTTAACTCTCTCGGAGAAACATGAGCACTTCATCTACAACAGGTGTAAGTTGGTCTCTCACCTGGAGTGGAAGATTAACAGATTGGAAGAATAAGTATCCATTCTGAATTGCATCCAGGATGAGGAAGAATACCTGGACAAGAGTTACAAGATGCTAGTACCATAGAGGTCAAAGGGCGAGGAGAAGAAGTGGCAGCGTGTGACTCAATGGAGGGCCCTTAAACTTCAAGAGGAGTGGATAGAAGTCAGCAAGCACTTTTAGACACTCTGTGGTGGAACTGCTGAGGAAGAGCCAAAAGACAGGACATCTTCAGGCATGAATCAGAGGAGACAGCAGCCTAGAGAGCAGGAAGTGCAAAATCCCAAGGACAGGGGCTCCAGAACCACTGCACCAAGATGGAAGAGAAGAGTGGTGGTGGTTCCTGAGTCCATTCTGCAGTGAATAGAGGCACCAATATGTTGTCCATATTTGGGGTAAAGGAAGCATGTTGCTTGCTTGAGGCCCAAATTTAGGATATCACAGAGAGTCTGCCAAAGTTCATCCATCCTTAAAACTAGTACTCCTTCCAGTTTCTCCATGTAGGCACCAATGATAATTGATACTAAGCAGATCAGAGGTGACTATGATGTTTTTGTCAGGAGGAAGGAGTTTGGAGTGCAAGTGGTGTTCTCATTAATCTCTCCCATGGAGGGCAGGGGTTCAGGCATAGACTGTCATATCCTGGAAGTGAATGTGTGGCTGAAATGGTGGTGTTGATGTAAAGGCTTTGGCTTCTTTGAAAATGAGCAGATGTTCTTGGTTGGAGGGGTGCTAATATGAGATGGGATCCATCAGATGACAATGGGGAAGGACATCTGTGGGTGTCATCTGTCAACCCAGCAAGGAGAGCTTTAAAATAGATAATCAAAATTCTCAGCAACAGAGCACATGGTTTGGACTCAAAGGAGTAAAGGAAGCCACTCAACTCTGGAAAAAGGATAAAGGACTTATACAAATGCCAAAAAAGGGAAGTGAGGAGGTCAAAATGTAAAATTGTCTGATGCATGTAAAAAATGTGTGAAGAATGGGGAATAAGCAAGATACGTTGTACCCTATGAAAATAACTATTGTCTGATTGGCATTACTGAGACCTGGTGTGACAGCTCTTATGACTGGAATGTGAACACTGAGGTTTACAATCTGTTTTGGAAAGTCAGGTTTAGGTGCAAAGGTAGTAGTATTGCCTTGCATGTCAAAAACACATACACTTTTTCTCTGGTTCAGGAGGAAGAAGGTAAACATTGAAAGATGCAGCACTGATATAATGGTATGGATTTGTTACAGACCACCTAACCAAGAAGAGGAGGTGGATGAGGCACTCTTCAGGTAGGTGACAAATCAATCCAAAAGCTATGGAATGCTACTGATGGGAGGAACAATATAATCAAATATAAAATGTCAAGCTGCTTCCTAACTTGTGTATAGAACAGCTTTCTCTTCCAGAAAGTGGAGGATGCAACTAGGGGCTCATCTATCTTGGATCTTGTCCTGCACAACAGGGATGAACTGGTGGGGGTTGTGAAGGTTAGGGGTAACTTGGGAGGAAGGTGTCCCAGCTGCCTGTGGAGGGTTTGGGGTTGAGAGTGTGGTCAAGGGTAGAAAGGTAAGAAAGATTTATTGACTTAACAAAAACACAACTACATGTAGTAACAAGACAAATGATGACAGACAAAAGCAATTGACGTTGGCAACTTATCGGCAGTCCCCTCTGATGCCTTATGCACAGCAAGTTTTTCTTTCCACAAAGTTCAGTGAAGTCAGGCATCCCTGATCAGCACTGTCAGGGTACTGGGAAGGACCCTGGAATGCAGTTCTTGGGTGCATTGAGGTCCCTGGCCCCTCTGATCCAGGCAACAGCTAACTAATCCTTTTCCCAGAGCTGCATCTTCCTTCTGAATGGTTTCCAGATATTACAGCTAATTTATAGCTTTGGAAGGACACTGATAATGTATGACCACTCAGATTCCTTTTACTTCAACTGTCCTTAGACTGACCAATAGCAGTACAAGCCTTGCATTCTTTTTATAAGGTAATTTTAACTGTACCACAGGGCCTTACTACTTCTAGGCTTTGCTGAATTTACTAGGTCTTACTTTATACATGGCCTTTATACATCTTAAACTTTAATTAGGCTTTTAGCAACAACATATAGCTTAATATCTAAACAAATACAGAAAAACACTTGGTCTAATCTTCATAGAGCCTTCAGCAAGCACCTTTATCACACAGGCATACTCTTCAGCTGCCACAGAAGGAATCAATATGCTAGAATTCCATATCCTGAGACAGGGAAAGCATAAGGTCAGCACAATTAAGATGCTAGATTTCAAAAAGGTGGATTTCATCTGACTCAAGGATAAAATAGTCATGGTGCTAATAGTCATGGTGTCATGGGAGGATAGACTGAAGCATAAAGGTACTCAGGATGGCTAGGAGCTTCTAAGGGGCACAGTATAGGAAGCCCAACAAGAAACTTTCCCAACACGATGGAAGCACAAGAATGGCAAGAAACCAATGTGTTTGTACCAGAAGCTTCTAAAATACTTCAACTGCAAATGGAAAGCATACAGGCAATGGAAGAATAGGCAGGTCACCAAGAATGTATACCAGGACATAGTAAGAACCTGCTGGGACAAAATCAGGAAAGCAAAGATAAAGAACAAACTATACCTGACAAAGGAGGTTAAGGACAGCTAGAAGAGATTCTATAAGTATCTTGGCCAGAAAAGAAGGACCAAGGAAGTCATGGGTCTCCTGTTAAGCTAGGGGAAACTCCTAACTGAAGATACAAAGAAGGCGGAACTACTTAAGAGATACTTTGCCTTAGTCTTCACAAAAAAATTAAGCTGCCAGACACCTAATAGGGATTATCTGGATAAGGAAGGGAGAAAGCTGAGGGAGGAGAGAATAAAAGAGATGGTCGGAAAGATTTTTTTGGCTCTGAATGAATTCAAGTCAGCAAACCCAAAGGAGCTTCATCCTAGGGTCTTGGAGGAACTGGGAGAGGAGGTTTTGGAGCCCTTGGCAATGGTCTGCATGAAGCCATGTGAGACAGGCCACATACCAGAGGACTCGAAAAGGGCTAACATAGTTCCCCTATTTAAATAAGGCAAGAAGGAGGACCCAGGAAACTACAAACCAGTTAGCCTCACCTCAATAGCTAGGAAGCTAGTGACACATATTTTAAGGAAGTTCATCTGCAAGCACCTGAAGAAGGAAGGTCAGATTGCAAGCAGAAAACATGGATTCATGAAAAACAAATGTTAAACAAACCTCCTTCTTTGACAAAGTATTTGGGTATATGAAGGGAATGCTGTGGATATTGTATATCTGGACTTCAGTAAGGCTTTTCACAAGGTCCCACACAACCTTTTCATAAACAAATTGGAGAAATGTGGGCTGGAGAAAAGTACAAGGTGGATAAATACCTGGCTTGAACTGCAAGCAAAAGGAAATTATTGATGGATCCATGTTAGAATGACAGAAGATTTTGAGTGGAGTCCCACAGGGGTCTGTCCTGAGCCCAGTGCTGTTCAATGTGTTTATTAATAATTTGGATGATGACATAAAAAACCTTCTTGAGCAAGTTTGCAGATGACACAAAACTAGGAAGGACTGTAAATACATTGGAGGATGGAAGCACAATTCATAAAGAGCTCAACAGATTGGAAAGTTGGGGTAGAACTAACAGGATGAAGTTCAATGTGGATGAACAAAATGTGCTACACCTCAGAAGGAATAATAAACACAAATACGAGGTGGGGGATACCTGGCTGGATGTCAGCTCTATGGAAAAGGTCCTGGAGTTAGGTAGACCACAGACTCAATATGAGTCTGCAGTGTAATGCAATTACACAAAGGGATAATGAAGTTTTGGGATGCGTCAATAGAAGCATTAGCTGCAAGAAACAGAGGTGATGGTGTACTGAGTCTGCTCAGTAATTGTTAGACCTTATCTGTATGTAGTTCTGAGGTCTACATTTTACAAAAAGATATGGAGAAGCAGGCAACAGAAATGATTAATGGCTTAGAAGACAAGTCATACAAGGAAAGGTTGAAGGAACTAGGCATATTCAGCTTACAGAAAAGGTGCTTAAGAGGGGACAAGATAACAGTCTTCAAACACTTGAAGGGCTGCCATAAAGAACAGGGAAAATACTTTTTATCTCTTGTTGTAGAGGGCAATGCCAGCCAATGGTTTGAAGTTGCAGTAAAGTACATTTAGATTGGAGATCAGGAAAAAAAACTTCACTGTAAGAATAGTGAGTCAGTGGAATAGACTAGGGAAGTTGTGGACTTCCCATCACTGGAGGTTTTCAAGAAAAGGTTGGATAGCTCTTGGTTGGGAATGATGTAGGCATAACTATGCCCATTTTCTACCATGGGTATTTCTCATGCTTCTGGGCTTTGCTGTTTGCTTCAGTCCCACCTCTCCCCACCCTGTTTTCTGGTATGTGTCTTGATATTTCTAAACCTCCCCAGAGGGCATTAGGTGTTGACTACAGCTAAGACTGGGGACTTCAACTGGAGTGTACTGATTCTCCAGCTAGGAACAAAGCCAGAGGTTCCTAGATAGAGGATCTTTCCCCTCTAGTCAGAGTCAGACTCATTGCCATATTTGGTGTCAGGAAGAAATTTTACTCCATGTTCAGTATATGTGGGGTTTTTGCCTTCCTCTGTAGTGGGGGGCATGGACCTCTACCTGGGACCTCTTGAGTGTATATTAACAATGTTTTATAAAACAGGACATTGGCTGCCTTGTTCCCCTGCTTTACCTATGGCTGGTTAGGGTTTTACGTCTATGTTGTTCAGGGTTGAGGGTAGTCTTATGTAGAGTTTATCTTGTAAATGGTTGTATGGAATGGGGATTGGATAAGGGTGATCCTAAGTTTGGCTCTGGATAGCTTATGGATTTAGATAGAGATGATCCTGCCTCAGGCAGGGCATTGGACTGAATGACCTCTGCAGGTCCCTTTGACTCTATGTTTGAGTCTAGTTGGTACTAGTTTTGGTCTCAGTGTAGTCTGGTTGGTTTGGGGTTATATCTGGTCATGGATGTGTCATTTTGGGACAGGTTAAAGTTGGTTTGGGTTGGGTCTGCTCAACATCAGGTCAGTTCAGGTTGTGTTGGGTCTGGTATGGTTGAGACCCAGTAGAACCTGGGTCTTTGTCTGGTTGGGTGTTGATCTGGTCAGGTTCATTGTGTGGAGGATGCACAGCTGCCTTGAGCTGTATGAAAGTACGTGTACAGGTACTCTTTCTCCCAGGAGAAATTGTCTTAGGAAATACCAAGTTAGAAATGAGCATTTTTTCTTCAGAAACTGCAATTTTTGTACATTTGTATACTTACAGTTTCTACTGGGAGAGTAGCAATTGTTCTCAGCAGAAACATAATGCCAGTATGTGGCCTATGCTAAGTTTTTTTTAGTTTTCACTTACCACTGCAACCACTGGTCATGCCATTGATATATTGAAATCCAGTGCACTACTGATACCTAAATATGGTAGAGATAGGAGTAGTACTCTCCTAAAAATAGGAAAAAGTTGGTCTTTTATTTAAGTGGACTTCAAGTAACATTTAAAAATAGAAAAGCATTACTAGCCATCATTAAGTGATAGAAATCTTCCATTAGTACCTCAATAGAAAGAAGTCAATTATTCAACATTTGTGCAATTTCATAGTATTTAAGACATTCTGTAATCTTGAAGAATAAATAACTTGATGGGTACAAAACTATATATATTTATCAGTTTTCCAGATTAACTCATGGGAATGGTGACAGTTTGTTCAAGGGAGCATGTATTAAGACTCAATGTAAGTTCAGTACCAAAAAAAAAAAAAAAAAGAAAGCTTTTATCAGTTTGCTAAAGCTATCTGTCAGCAGGCTTTTTATCCAGGTATCTGATAACCTACAAAATGGAAACCATCTATTTATTATTTAAAATACAGTAGTGTTCTAAAGCAATTGCCAAACATCCTGCAACTGTATTACTTTAGTGGTTTGTATTGTACTATTTTTAGCATTGTAGAATTATACAATTATTTTTCTTTCTAAATAGGAATTCTGTTTGCATTTCTGAACTGGGCAACATGAATCTCCCTTGTTTTTTTTGGTAGAAGTTTTAAGAGCATTTGTCAGATATTACACAGCATCTGTCCTGAAGCCAGGGAAATATTGGAAATCTGAAAACTACTTTCTCAAAACTACTGGTAAAATATAAGATCTGTGTAACTAAAAATATTCCACTTGTGCATGAATATGCATCTGACATGCAAATAACATAGACACAGTACACATAGGGCTCATCTACAGAGATGTTTATTGTGCAGCTGACTAATTAGCTGCACAATAAACATCTTGGCATCTACACGTGTGCCACTATTAAGCTGGAGTAAACTAATTTACTCAGCAGCAGGATAGTACTAGTAAATACAAGTACTATCCACAGCAGTGCATGTGTAGACACTGTCCGGCTGGCTGGGGTATGAGTACGCTTCAGTGTGGGCACTACCTGCTGGCTAGCCCCATGCTGAAACTCCCTTGTGTCCCAGACAACTCCTCCACAGCACGTTGAGTCAGAGGAGGAGCAGCCAGCCAGGGATGTTCTGACCCAGCTTCATGTGCTCCACTGGAATAAATTGTGGATGTATTGTTTCAAAGTTAATGGCTCTCAGGTGCACATTCAAATGGCACACCTGGAAGCAACTAACTCTGGAGCAATAAGCTGCACATTTATTCATGTGCTGTAATTGCACATATAGATGCGCCCAAATGCACAGAGATTACATATTTGTAACGTGCATTGATTGTTACATGTGTATATATGTATTTTATTTTTATATATATATATATATATATAAACAGTCCTTAATAATATATACATGGAAATATTATGCTCTCCTGTCATTTGAAAGCTTTTGGTTGCTATCAATATGCTATCCACAATGAAGAATGCTTTAAGCAGGCTTACAGAGTACAACATAAGAAAAATGTTGATAGAATGTTTTAAAAAAATGACAGTAAATATTCTGGGGAAAAGGATCAAACCAGAAATCCCAAAGACCTTTGCATGATCATGCTTTCTAAAATGCTACTGAAATACATTTTGTCCTCTCTCTTAAAATGACTTGTACTTCAGTATCAGTGCAGGGGGGCACTGCTGAAAAGATTTTCAGCAGTGGTTCAATTTCCTAATGTAAACATGGCTTTAGATCATTTTTGCTGACACAGCTGAGTTCTTACTCAGTCAGAATATATTAATTATCATCCACTGATCTCTCTGAATTAAGCTGATAACCTGCCAGACATTTTAACAGATGACAATAATCAGAAGAATTTCCTTCTTCTCAAGAAATTCAGTTTGAATCTGATGTTTTCAGATCTATTTGGTACTGTTGGAGTTACGTTGTAGCCATTATGGCCCAGGAATTACACAAGAAGCAAGGATTTTTTGTGGGTGATATATTTTATTGGATTAACTGGATGGTTGAGAAAAAGTTAGATAAGCTTTCAAATGCAAGGCATTCTTTATCAGGTCTGAGGGAAGAAGC
This sequence comes from Crocodylus porosus, assembly GCF_001723895.1. Lineage (NCBI taxonomy): Eukaryota > Metazoa > Chordata > Crocodylia > Crocodylidae > Crocodylus > Crocodylus porosus. The sequence continues at coordinate 52,845,697 of NW_017728918.1, read as the reverse complement.
AGGAAACGTGCTGATTAAAAACAGTGTATAGAGGTGTGAAATTGGAAAGGAGAAAAAGATTCCCAGGGGTAACAAACAAATAATTAATAGAAGGGAAGAAGCTTGATTAAGGGGAGATCAAGATGTAGCCATAGAAGGTCATTACCTGTAGTGTGAACGAACAATTTCAGGAATCAGGAAGATTGTAGCATACCAGAAAATCAATATCTGTGTTCAGCCCTTGGTTCCAAGTGTCCAGGCAACCTATGATTCCCACCCCCCACACCCCAAGCTCACCTTTCAAAAATATTTCATAAATCTCCCTTGATCATGAGGCTACTGAGGTCAGAAAGGGAGTGGTTGTTCTATGAAAAATGTTCTCCTTTTGGCTTTTGGTTGCTCTGTCCTTTATATTTTTTTCAATGACAGTTCATTGTGGTGCATAATTTCTGTCTAATTTCACCAGTGTAGTTACTATAAAACCATTTGTTGCATTGAATCAGATATATCACATTTTGGGAAAAGCATGTATAGGATTCTGATGGGTTCATTGTGGGAGGGTTGATTGTTGTAGCCGTGGAGATGTGTTTTGCATCTATTATTAAGGCAAGGCTGTGTCTCATTTGATGCCTATTCAATAGTAGGGAGCTTTCTTTTGATGCTGAATTGGACAAGGTTAAGGGTTGTTTGAAAGTCAGGAGTGGAGGGGCTGGGAATATTTGTCTCAGGGTCTAATCTTTGTTGAGCCTGTAACTGTTTGATGAGTCTTCTAATTGGTTCCATTGCAAAGTGGTAGGAATGTAGGAATATTCCAGAGAAAGTTTGTTTGAGAGATAATAGTTGTTAAACCTGTGGTGGAGTTAAATAAAAGAGTCCAGATGTTCAGGCCAGATGATGAAAACATAATCTATTTAACTCAGGTAGAGTGCAGGTATGATTGTGAAGAGTATTTTAGGAATTCTCAAGACTCAAACATTCTACTAGCACTTTAATTAAATCATCCAATAAAATAATTTCACTGAGCTACTGAACTTGGTCTTTCTTTTAAAAGACAGCAATTCAATTAGGACCAGCCTCTTTGGGTATGTCTTTATGGCCTCATTACCTTAATGATCAGAAGCAAAATATGCACACCTGTGTTAGCCTCAGTCAGGTATGAGTGCCGAATTCAAAATCATACCTAAGTTACTGTGTCCTTACTGTTGTTGCAAACATCCCTTTGTGTCCTTTCTATGTGGAAAGGTAGGTATCACGCGCATTCTGCTGAGAACAGGTGCAGTGGTCTCTGAGGCCTGACTGCAGACTATACCTTTTTTGATGTCTTGGATGTCTTGCAATTGACAGGACCAGTTTGTGATTCTTCCTTAGTGAAGGTAGAAAACATCTATCATTCTGGGCATAACGGACAATAAATATCTACACATAGAATCAGCTAACATATGACTTTAGAGAGAGTGATAAAAATCCCATGTTCTTTTTCTTTGTGCACATCTCACATCCTCTCATACTCCGTAGGAGTAAGTCATCAGCATTCCCACGAGTTTAGCTGGGGCACTGATAAATGTGAACATAATAGTTTTTGTACCCATCAAATGATTTGTTATTCAGAGTACGGATTTTTTTAAAGGTTGCATTATCAGTCTGAATAATTGTACGAAAACACTGGAGGATATCAATTCTCATGTGGGTTCACTTGTACCCTCTGTCAGGTTTTAGCTTCTATTCCAAGACAGACCACATAATTTGGACTCAAACTTGGGTCACAAGTGTCTGTGTGTGTACAGGAGTGTCTTGGGGAAATATTTGAGTAAGAATCAGTGTTAACCCTTCAGTTAAAACATGTATCCAACAAGTGGCTCAAGTAGATACCCCTGGAAAGATCACCCCAGGATAAGATACCTATCGATAGTTTAGAGTTGGTATATCATCTGCAGCAGACACATGCTGTGGCTGATTTAGTCCTTTCTTCCTGTGTGTCTTGTGTTGCCTCAAATGAGTGAGAAGCCTCCAAAATAGTTGGCCTATCAAACAACTTAAAGCAGCCTTCAGACTTGTGCCTATACTTGGCAAGTGGGCTTTATAGTTTCATAGTTTCATAGTTGGTAGGGTTGGAAGGGACCTGAGCAGATCATCAAGTCCAATCCCCTGCCATGGCAGGAAAAAGTACTGGGTCAAACAACCCCAGCAACTCCTCTTAAAGACCCCCAGGGTAGGAGCCAGCACCACTTTGCTTGGAAGTTGGTTCCAGATCCTAGCCGCCCTGACCATGAAGTAGCGCCTCCTGCCCATGACTACTGTGCAGTACTATTGTCTGGCAGAAACCTGATGTGACACTACTGTGCAGTAGTCTCAGGCTACAGTGTAATCAGCATCATGGAAAAACTCATCAGCACTACTGTGTAGTAACTCTGGTTTCTGTACAGTCATTTAATACTTGTTTATACAAGTACTATGTGGCCATGCATTAACGATTGTACAGTCAGCATCTTGTGTAGATGTGGCCATAGTCTCCAGCTTGCTTTAAAAGTACACAAACTTTGAACAGCTTTACCTACAATGTTTTATTTTTTAACTTTATTAAACCCAAAGTACAAATAAAGAATAGATGCAAGGAAGGTACTGAGGTGCTTTCAACTACCTTTTACTTTTCATAATGTCCTCAAGCCAACTTGGAAACAATGCAACATCAATATCAACTCATGGGAGACTATCACCTAGAACAACCCCAAATGGAGGAAAAGTCTGTTGCAAGGATTTCAGTCCTTTGAAACCTCATAATGACAACAGGAGATGGAAAAGTGAGGGCTTAAGAAACAGCATATTGAGGACTGAATCATGAATTGTGGGGATAGTGCCTTAGAGACACAGCTCTATTGCTCTATTGCTTCCAGTAGCTAGCAGGGAAATCTATATGGCACAATATTCAACTATACAGACATAACTAATATGGCACAGTCTTCTAATGAAGGAAAGCATTTCAGTTATGACAGTCAAGTTCTCAAATCATGCAACCATGGTAACTCTATCCTTCCAAGCAAGATAATCTAAATTAGATATGGTTAATCAGAATGTAACAGATTTAGCTTGAGCACAGATCATTTTATTAGCTTTTTCTATGTTAGCTTGAAATGTTGCAAGGAATATAAGCTTTTAGGAAACTTTCTTTCAACAGTGCACTATTCTTAGTGAAAATCTGAAATACTACAGGAAAAGTCATCAAATCAGACAACATTCTGATACACTTAAGCATTAAAATACATGTATTAAAATATGAAATTATCTCCTTCATATTAAGCATGTCATTACATTTTATACTGCAGTACCCAACACTTTTGTAACCCACACATATTCAGAAACATTAAACTATTTATGACAAATGACATTTTCAAACTCCTTTTGAATATATTTTGTACTATTATTTTGTTCTCATGTTTTCTAGTACTCAGTGGGCAATCTGAGACTCATGACACATCTGATCACACTGAAAGCACACTTGAATAGCTCTTTCAAATTGTAAGTCATTAAAACCTGTGCCTATGTGGCATGAAAATATAGTTCTTTAGAGCTTGTGGGAAGAATATAAAAGCAACCTCTTAGAAAAGGAATAAGTACATTTTAATTAGAATGAATGTAAAAATAATGGATCAAATATATTGTGTCATGTGGGAACTATTGAAGCCTAAAATAAAAGTGCAGTTAATTAAGTTAATCAAGTCAATGCATGAACAGACATAGGAGGTATTAGCAAGGACAGAGCAAGAAAAATGAGTGAAAATGTCCTGTTATATGTATTAGTACAAGGAGGTTTCAGATAAATGTGCACAATTCACCGATGTTCTAATTGCTCTAATAGCACACCACTCAAATTCTGTGGCTAAAAGAGTAAAAAGTTGACTGAGCTGCTCCAGTACTATGAATAATTACTTTAAATCTCATTAACACTAATATGTTTCAAGTTCTTCTGAATAGAGGGAAAAAGCAGAAGTATTTGTATCAGGCTGTATTTGAAGTTGATGTGCATGCTGAGATTTTTCTAGCAACATTGACAGTGTTTTGATTTATATTTTTTCTTTCTGGAGGAGACTTCATTTTAGTAGGGGGAAAAAAAAGAAAATGCAGTGAAATTTTCAGTGCCCTGATCTGTCAGCTTTATTCTTATTTGCTGCAGTCTTTATAGTGTGTGGCATTTTAGCATTAATTTCTAAGTTAATATAAATTCAGAGTAAGTGCATTTTACTAAAAATTCTCCCTGCTTCACAGATTGTCCCCCCCCACACACACACTAATATGTATAGTTCATTTGCAAGTGAGTAATAAAGAATTGGAAGCAACTTTATTACAAATTCAGTTTTATAAGATTATAAGCACATAAATATATGATACACTTCAGGATTCAGTCTTTTCTGTTTTTAAAAAAAAATCCATTAACTAAATTTACTTATTTGGCAGCTAATAAAGAAAATATACCTGGTCTAATAAAGAACTTATATATGTTCCTACAAAAAAGATTCAATTAACAATACAACATACTATGAAAAATCTTATTTGGTCCCTTTTTTTGTAAACTCTGGACAGTTATTTCAAAATCTAAGAAGAACATCCTAAGAGAAGCACCCTGACCTAGTGGAATGAACACGGCAAGGCTAGATTCTCATCTGGTGCAAAGGAGAGAGCTTCCCAAGGGATAACAAGGTCTAACAGCTATAAATTCCAGGAAGGCTGATTTAGACTAGACATACAAAAAAAGTCATTTATGGTACATGTTTCCAGGGTGTGGAACAAACTTTCCCCAGAGGTGGCGCAAGCACCTACTCTGGACTCCTTCAAAAAACAGGTGGATATATTTCTTGCTGGGGTCACTTCATCTCAGCTGACTTCCCACCTGTGGTGTGGGGGCTGGACCTGATGACCAAGGGACAAGAGTAATGATTTATTGTTAGTGTACTGCTCTGAAGATATAGGGTCCTAGTAAAAGGCAAGTATTATCAGAAAAATGTACTTACTAAAAATGCAAAATGTTTTTTGTTGGACAAATGTTGTTTGTTTGTTTTACCTGCTTCAGTTAAATCTTTTTTTTTCCCTGAACACAAGAAATGCTTCACATCATAATTGAATTTACTATCATCTGGAATATAAAGGTTTCTAGGTAAATACAAACAAATATTCAGATTTTTAAAGTCATACTGAATGCATTGTTGGAATTTGTGTTTTTACAAAGGCTCCCATGGTTGGTGAGGTAACCCATTGCCTCTCTCTGGTCCACTTTTAGGTCAAAGCAACATGAGGTCCCCTCTCCTGTGAGATTAATTGGTATGCAGACTCTGTATTCTTGATGTTTTGCAGAGTGCATTCTCAAACAAGCATGGTTCATACCAGATAAATGACATTTTATGAAAAAGCAAAATGTGTCTTAAACAGCATAATGGCTTTAAAGCATTTTAATTAGCTATTTGGCAAATCAACAGATGCAGAGTATCATTGAGCATGCATAATTTATCTACTAACAATAGTGCTTGTACTTTTTAAGACCTCATAACATTGCCTTATACTACTGCTTTAATATGCTATTGATTGTAATCCTCACAAAATTGAAACAGGAACATTTAAAAACAATGAAATTCTAGATAAAGCACCCCACATATTTTTCAATACACCACTGTGGATTACAATGAGATGCTTTTTCAGTCCCTGGAAAAATCATGGAGCAGATCCTCAAGGAATCCATTTGTAGGCACTTGGAAGAGAAAAAGGTGATTAGCAGGGATCCTGGCTTTCTCTGATTACAAAAAATAAATCCCCAATTTTCAGATTGAAAAAAGTAACCTAAATTCCACATTTTTGACACCACTATATATAGAGAGTCAAATTGATTCTGGGGCTGGTTTTGTTCAATTTCATCAGTGACCTGGAAGATGGCATACAGTGCACCCTCAGCAGGTTTGCAGATTTCATAGATTTCATAGATTTCATAGACATTAGGGCTGGAAGGGACCTCGGAAAATAACACCACGCTGTGAGAATTTGTAGATATCTTGGAGAATAGGGCTGGGGTTCAGAGTTACCTGGATGAATTGGAGAATTGGGTCAAAAACTCATAAGTTTCAATAAGGACAAGTACAAAGTCCTGCACTTAGGACGGAGCAATCCCATGCACCAGTAAAGGCTGGGGGCTGACTGGCTGGGCAGCAGCTCTGGAGAAAAGAGCCTGGGGGTTACAGTGGACAATAAGCTGAATATGAGCAAGCAGTGTGCCCTTGTTGCCAAGAAAACTAATGGCATATGGGGCTGCATTGGTAGGTGTGTTGCCATAAGGGTAAGAGAAGTGTTTATTTCCCTGTATTTAGCACTGGTGAAAACCGCATCTGGAGTACTGTGTTCAGTTTTGCCCCCCTTCTCCCCACACACACTAAAGAAAGGATGTGGACAAATTGGAGAGAGTCCAGCAGAGGGCAAAGAAAATGCTTCGGGTGCTGGTACTAAAGGAATTGGGTTTTAGTGTAGAGAAAGGAAGACTGAGAGGGGATTTAATAGCAGCCTTCAAGTCCCTGAAGGGCCATTAGAAAGAGGATGGATTTAGACTGTTCTCAGTGGTGACAGATGGAAGAACAATACAGCAATGGTCTCAAGTTACAACAAAGGAAGTTTAGGATAGATGTTAGGAATTCTCCTACTAGAAGGGTAGTGAAACACTGGAACATGTTACCAAGAGAGGTTATGGACTCTTCATCCTTGGAGATTTTTAAGATCCAGTTAGGCAAAGCCTGGGATGGGATAATCTAGTTGGGGATGGTCCTGCTTTGAGCACTGGGTTGGACTAGATCTCCTGAGGCACCTTCCAAACTAATTTTTCTATGATTCTGTACTTGCATATATATATTCCTAAGAAACAGCAATAATATACTATTAATATCAAATATGTTTGTAGTGTATTACTTGCAATAATATATGAAATGTTCAATTACCTTGATCATGGAATAATATTTTTTTAGAAGAACTGGAAATGCATCAAGGACCTCACACAATCTTTCATAGATGGGAAAAAATTATTATGATCTCTTTCACAGTGGTTTTAGAAAAATATAAGCATTGGCAACTTTTACTATTTCATTATTTCCTACTTTTTATTAATTTCCCATAAAATGATATAGACTTTTCCTTATGAAGTCTTCTGGTAACAGCTGTAAGGGTTCAGCTAACATAGGTTGAGGGGAGGAGGCTGTTGCGTTTTTGTGGGCGGTTTTTTGTTAGCAGAAGTTGTCTTCAGCATCAGCAAACCAATCAGGTTAATACCTTTTGGCCAGACTATAACAATGTGAAGGCATCCTGTTCTACTAGTCCTTTTTAATGATAACTAGGATTTGAGGTAAAATAGCAGTCTCTGATGTAATGGAGTTTTAATCCGGGAACTGCCTGGCTTTGTCTTGCTTGCTATCTTTCTAGCCCACAACTCTCTCACTCCATTGTCCAGCAAAAGAGCATTGGAAAGATGCTTAAGATAGCCTGGAGGTAAAAACCTTTTCCTGGGAAGGAGATATAAGACCCCCCTACTTGAGAAAAGCTTACAATTCAACTTCAACAAGTACCCTAGCCATGGCACTAATGGACAAATGGTCAGTGCGTCTTTTCCTTCTTTGAAGATGCTTAATGGTGCATGCCCTGGAGAGGCTTAAGTGTAGGTATGACTAATCTGTGAATCCTGAATAGCCTTAAGCAGAATTAAGATACTAAGTTATGCATTTCTATCAAAATGGTGAATGTACTGAGCTTGCAAAATAGCAGCTTGTCCTTTTCCTACATACATTCTCAACATTGTGCTAGAATGGAGGCATCAAACATATGGCTTGTGGGCTGGACCTGGCATGTGGACCCCTTTTCGTTTAGCCTGAGAGGTTCTTGGCAGGCCCAGGAATTTAGAGTGGGACTAAAGGGAGGCAGGGCCTACCACAGGAGCCGCATCGGTGGCAGCAGGGGGAGGGTGGGTAAGGACTGTATGGACACAGCCTCACTCAGCTCATAGCCACTTAGCCCACAGCCATTTGCCCTATGGACTCCATCAATTTTCCTGCTGCTGCTGTTTGCACCACCTCTGCTGCCACCTGCCTTGCTTCTAGCCACGCTGCCTCTGCCATGGACCTTATTAACTCTGCTGCTTGTGCTTCTGCCTCCAGGTCTGGATCTAGCTTGCCAGGAACCCTAAAGTCCAGTTCCAGCATGGGGCATGAAGTGAGTTGGATACCCCTGTGCTGGAACTTATAGATCTGTGCCAAAATGCCTAAGACTTGGCATATGTGTTAACTTTGGTGGAACTTGGTTGAATTGCACAATGGAGGCAGAAGCAAATACATTCTGATTAAAAGGTGACTAATGTCCCTAAATCCCTTTTAAAATCTGGGCCTAGAGTATCAATGTAGAATATCAAAGCATGTTGCTACTTTCCTCTATCCCAGGCCAAAACTATTAAGGAATAAGATTTAATGGCACTATGGTCCACCTAAGTACAAAAGGTGAAACTCTTGAAGAGTTTTAAGAGTTGAGCATATCCAAATTAGGAATCAGCACACCTTTGTAAATGCACAATTCAAAGTATGAATACATGCATTTGTTAATGAATGTGAGCTACTTCTCCATAGGAATTTACAGGAAAAAAAGTATTTCATTCCTTTAAAATTGAACAAGATTTTTTCTTTTAAAATAAGACAAAATAATGACAAAAAGCTAAATGAAGAACACTTTTGCATAATGTTTTATTATGTTGTAAGCCATTATCACTTAATTTTTCATTGAACATAGATAGCTGTGTATATAGTTAGCTAGTTTTCTGTGTACTCCTTTTCTATGTGTGTTACACTCTGAGGCAGTCATCTTTTATGAATTTCAGTTTCTATATCTTGTTTATGAAATATTTAAAGATGAGTTCCTTTAGTCACTGTATCACCATTGGAAATGAGATCACATGTCTGTGACTTCCCCCTACAGTAAAACATAAAATATAATAAAAATTAAAAATATATGATTTGCTCATAAGTGTTCTTTGTTGTCTACCATGCATGGCTAAGGTAAAACATAGCTAAGGCATGTTTTCTGTTTCTATTGAAAAAAGTCAGAGACAATTTAATTAATTTCCTATTTTCAAAAAATCCACTGCTTTATTATTTGTGGAGTTACACTGGAGGCTGAATTCTATTCCATATATTAGGCACATAGTGGACTTAGATGCTTAAATATGATTCTGTTCCACCATTCAAAACCTTGAAAATATACTAATACATCTACTTTTCACACATACTATCATTCTACCCTTTAGATTACTTTACAAAAAAGCAGTGAGGAGGAAGAGAACCTCATTCACCTTTTGCAATAACTCTTTTTCAGGGATTTTAGAAGAGTGGAACTGAATCAAACTTAAGTCCGGTTATGCACTGAATAGGTGAAATATACTGGCTCCTAGGAAGATTACAGTAAGATTTTGCTAGACAAGGAAGTCCTTTTGGAATATTTGCTGCACCTCCTCCCTTTTTGGAAACTGAGTTTATGGTGGGCCTAAGGACTAGTTTCCAACAGTGGCAACTTTCCCCAGAGAAACTTTTCACTACAGGGACACTCATGGGGCATGTCTACATGTGATATTAGTGCAATGTGATATTAATTTGTGCCGGCATTTATTGCTCCTGGGCACTACATTTACACATGTGCCTGGGACTACAGCACGTTAAGCTGGGTCAGAGCAACTCCAGCTGGTAAGGTGCCAGGGAGTTTACCCTGCTCTCATTCAGCAAAATATGTTGCAAAGGGGCTTGCTGGGACAGGAGTGTGCTTCAGTGTGGAACTAGCCAGCAGGCAGCCCCCTTGTACTGAAACACACTCAAGCCCCAGCCAGCCCCATCAGCATCTACATGTGCATTGCGGCACGTTAAATAATGTAGCTGCAGGATAGTACTTATGCGTACAAGTACTATCCTATAGCAGAGTTTATTAGTTTACTGTGGCCTAGTAGGGCAGTGCATGTAGACACTGAGACTTTACTGCAGAGCTGAATTATTTAACTCTGCTGTAAACATCTCATGTAGATTTGCCAACAGAGTAGCATATTGTAAACTAGAGATTGTCTTAGTGTTCTTAGTGTGGACGATCTGAAAAGGATTTGTTCTTAAATGTGATTCACATGGACAATTTGAATTTATGGATGATCCATAATTTCATAGATTTCATAGACATTAGGGCTGGAAGGGACCTCGGGAGATCATTGAGTCCAGCCCTCTGCCCAAAGGGCAGGAAGTCAGCTGGGGTCATAGGATCCCAGCAAGATAAGCATCCAATTTACTCTTGAAGGTGTTCAATG
>NW_017728918.1:52807280-52835031 GCF_001723895.1 Crocodylus porosus | reverse complement strand
GGGATTTGCTCGAGAAGCATCTATGGATGCAAGCCAGCGTTGTGGTCGCTTTACTAGCCGCAGCATCGCATATTATAAGGCATATTATATTATGGAAGGGTGTGAAGAACTTTGTACATGTATTAGCTATTTTTTATTGAATACCATAGAGATAATCTTTAAACAGAAAGAAAACTAATTTCCATCAAATTGGGATTTCCCATATAAAAATTAAACTTGTATTAAAGGAAATAAATTAGAGAGAAAAAAAATCTAAAGAATATATGTCCTATACTTTATTCTAATACAGCAAGTTGATACTTTGTATAGAAAGAATATTGTATTAGAACATAGCATCTCATGAAGAGAGCTCAGGCTAGCTCATGAAAACTTAAGCTATATATTTCAGATTTAGTTAGTCTACAAGTTGCAAGTCTATGTAGCCTTCTGCCTGACTTTATACTAAATAACTGTCATCTCATGTTGTTAAGTGAGATGAGAAAAAGGAATGGATAAAGAAGAATCATTATAACCACAGTGCATCACTACCACGTACACAAAAGAGGACTGGGTATTTTACCAACAAGACATTAGGTAAATAATGTAATACTTTTACTCTGCCTCTAGCCATGATTCAATGTCCAGAACGCCACTGACTTCAATGAGATGAGTGTGTTGGGATGGATCTAAATGGTAATCTGGTTCAAACTAGAAATCAAAATGCTGTGCTTCAGAGAGAGAGCAGCACAAGTACCCATATCATCAAAGATGGGAGTTGAACCACAGTTCCTGGTTTAAGGTGGCATTTCCTTATCTCTTAGGCTTCTTTGGCATTTCATTAGTTTCAAACTTCTTTGTGACCAACTGGCCATTTCTTTAAGTAATATATTGATCCTCTTAACTTGATCATGCGGAGGTGAGACAGGAAGTTAAGAAGTTCACTTCCCTATGAAATTCAGTGTATGGAATAAACTATAATCTGTATTGTTAGCAGAAAGTGGATTTAGAAGCATTTATAAATATGAAGCCTCACCCTTCAAATTTAAAGAGTTTTAATACTGAATTTAATTACATAATGTTTGTCCATTTCATTTTGTAGAGAAGTAGTGATGAATTGATGCTGCAGTTGCATCTGAGTAGGCTTGCTCTTATACCCCCACAAAACATTGCTGAATTAAATGGGCATCTGTAACAGGCCAAAGATGTTTCCACGTGTATCCAGGTATATCATCAGGACTTTAGTAATTAGTCTGTTGTTTATAAAGTTTGGATTTTTTAAAACCTCAAACAACAAAAACAAAAAGTCTGCATTGTTTTTAATTAATTTCAACCAGATTTGAATTTAAATATTATATGTTTTTTATCTGGGGCAAAATTGTATCTGATCCATGGTGATGATATGCATCTGCATTGCACTTGTTCTTTTAAATTCAGCTGCATTCCGGAACCCATTATATGATGTTTAGGGAAAAAATGCTAAACAACATCATTCATTTTCAAATTAGATTGTATGTACATATTTAATTTCCCAGGTTACAAGCAATAAATAGCTTGCTGTCAATCTTTTCTCTTTCTAATATATAGTTTTTTCTCCTCTACTCCCTTCAGTGTATTATGGGTTAGAGAGACACATAAGTTAGTTAGCCTGTCAACTAATGTTCATAGGATTTGTGTCTAACTAAAAATAGATAAGGGAACTGCTACTCCACTAAGGCTCATTGGAAGGTAACTCCCTGTCAAAGATCAAAGTCTTTGATTTCAGATGCCGATGGCAAAAGGTCAGATGGCAAAAGGTCAGAGGCTAACACAACAAACTCTGTAATTGTAGTCTCACACTATTATTCTTTAGTTTGTAACAGTGCTGCATGCATACACCCCTATCTGTGCCTCATTTCAAATCACTTGAGCTTATCATATGAGACAGAAACTTACCTTGACAACTCAGCACGAAAGATATCGGTACCCATGGTGACCAGATAAAAATGAAACTCCAAATTAGCTGACCTTTAATGAAGTTGTAAAATTAAATAATGTACTATGCTTGCCCTCCTGTGACCAAACAGGACCAGTACCACCCAAGCAAAAATAACCCCCCTTTTTTCTGAAACTTGAGCAAACAAAGAGAGCACAAGTGCCAACTCGTTAATTATTCATACCTGGCGTGTAGTAATTGGCCACCTGGCCAAGTATAACTTTGAAAGAACTTCCACCCAAAGCGGAAAACTGTGTATACACTCAAGCAGAACAATTTGTGGAAAGGCCATTCACAAATTTTATCTCCCCGCCTCCGATTTTTATCTCAGCATAACTCTGTCCTTGCTGGCTCAATTATCTCCCTCGTTATCTTTCTTATCAAGAGCTCTTGGTAATCTGCAGACTGCAATGGCTTGTGTGAATCGCTCGGAACTGTAACAAACAACTCTCTTTCCTTCTCTACTTCCCCTTCCCCACTTGTTCTGCAGCAACGCTTCTTTTACCTAAGCTAAAGATCCCTGGGAAGCCCAGAAATACTGTGGGGTCTGCTCATCAAAAGGCTACCAGTACTAGGACAGTAAGGGCAAAAAATCCAGATGTGCTGAGTTTGAGACACACAAGCAGATCAGCTTTTATAAGCTGATTGACCCAGTTTGGCTCAGACTTGCCCTAATTAACTGAATGCTGGCCCATGAGGGAGTCAGCTGGACATCCAGCTGGATTCAGAGGTATTCTGTGTGCTTGTGTATGACTGCATTTTATTGTTACCTTAATGAACTGATTCCTGGCATATGAAGGTGTCAGCTTGTACACACTGATAAATCTGACCAGGTCAGGCGTATCATGTTAATCTGTGTGTGTGTGTGTGTGTGTGTGTGTGTGTGTGTGTGTGTGTGTGATTTGGTGCCTGGAGGAATCCAGACCCACTGAAATTGTGTCCTGAAAGATAGCTCCAATGGGGGTGAGGACTTGCAGAAGGGAGAGATACAGCTCCGTATAGAAACAGAAGTAATGTAAGCAGCACATTGATAGAATTACAAAGACCTCAGAAATGTACCCCTAATAAATGAGCACTCCTTAAAGTGATGGGCAAATCTGGTAACATAGGAGGGTGGTAAAGCACTGTAACAGGGTACCCAGAAAGGAGGTAGAATCTCCATCCTTGGAGGTTTTTAAGACAGAGGCAGACACGGCCTTAGCTGGGATGATATAGCTGGGAATACACTCGCTTTGAGCAGGGGGTTGGACGATATGACCTCCTTGAGGTCCCTTCCAACCCTAATTTTCTAATATTCTATGGAAGATCCCACCGCAGGGATTTTCTCCCCAACCTCTGTGCAAAACCCAGATGGGGGGCTGGGGCAGGGATCAATTCCTCCCCAGAGCTGACAGGCAGGGGGCTGGCAAGTGGGGAGGGCTGGAGCATTTGTAGCTTGGCAGAGCTATGCTGCAGGGTGGAAGCCCCTGACTTAGGGGCTTTCCCCCCTTCCACTGTGCAGACCCCAACTGGGGACCAGAGCAGAGATCCACACCCCCTTCACCCACACCCACACCCATATACCCTTTCCCCTGACTGACAGGCAGGGGACTGGCAAGAAAACAGGGTGGAGGCATTTGTAGGCAGGCAGGAATGGGGTGTGTGCATGAGCAGCCCCCTTGGTCCATGCAGGTGTCTGCCTGCCTTGGCCAACCCATGAGTGAACGTGTGTTCTGTTTGATAACAATCCAATATACGCTTTGAGGAAGCTGTGTAGATTGAAATGATACCACCTCCGGCTTTTTGATTGTCTGTACTTAGCCAGTTTGTTTCAAAACTTTCATTTCAGCACATTCAGCATATTACCCTTGAGTTCCTCACAGTTTTGAATTTGTATGGGAGAAGAGGTGGAAGATAATGCATCCCACTGTAATTAAATAACAGTAACAAACATAAGCATGGTGATGCCAATATTCATTATGTTACATTTAGTTTAAATAATTTAATAAAATCAACAATTTACTGACTGGATTGCAAGTAAGTTTTTAATTTCCCAGGGTACTGAAAATAAATGGCTCTGCTGTCAATCGTCATCTTCACGATAAGCAAGTCTTATTTTCTTCCTGCTTTTCTTCCTGTTTCTTGTCTTGTGTCCCCATAGTTCTGGTATTTATGTATAACTGAAGTATTTTGAGAATTAATACTTTTTTTTTTAAAACACAATGCTTTTTCATGTATTTTATGGTGATGCCTATGCATCTCAAACACTGGGTAACCCTGAGACATATTTCAGCTTTCAAAGACTTTGCTGAACAACTTCCTCTTCATATACAAAAGCAGATTGTGGAGTAGGAGTAACTATGAGATTTTTCTATTGGAAAGGGGGTGGGTATTTGTTCTTTATATGCAACTAATAAAAAAAAACCCCACAGTGTCCCTCTCACAGAAATGCATACTTTTGCAATTAAAGAAAAATATTACTTTCTTGGTTATCATTATTGTTGTCATGAGTTCAATCATAGGCCCTGATTCAGCAAAGTCTTAAGGCCTTATTACAGGGTAATTTTGGGTGGTGCACTGGGCTCTTAATACTTGAGTTGTCCACACATTAACATCTGAACCTGAGGAGAACCCCGGAGGTGGAGGGGAAGCCCAGAATGGGAGGGGGGTAGGGGGGAGAGTTATTCTTCCCTTTCAGTCCTTCAGGTGCCTGTTGGCCTGGAGTGTGACTGCTCCAAAACTGAGCTAGCACTGACACCATCAATGTTTGTGCAGCTCACAATGTAAGGTGTAGCAATGCCCTTCAGCCTATTAGTTGTCCCATGGTCTTAATCTTGACAGAGCAATTAAAAAAAGTGCTTTAAAAGAACTGATCAATTGACTTATCATTAATTAAACAACTTTCTCCTTTAATAAAATCTATTTTAGTATCTCTTTGCATGCACATTTGCATTAATATCCATAGCTATTTATAGTCACAAGCAATTATGTTTAGTCTGATTTGCATGTTACTGAGGATAATCCATGAAAAGAAGTGTTGATAAAAAATCAAGTTCCATTCACTTTATTCATATGAGTTGTCCATTCTGCCCAAACATTTTAAAAATACTGGTAAGTGTAGCTGACATCTAAACAAGCCATATAATTTAGCAGTTTTAACCAGTATTAGTGTCCAATCCCACTACTACTGAGGTAAAATAAAAATCTTTTTAATAACCTTTCAACTGGATTATTATTGCATGCACTATGCTTCGATTTTCTTGTTCTTCCATTGCTATAAAATGTAAATTCAAATATATTCCAAAATTTAAGACTGTGTGACATGAAAAATGTGAGTATGGATAGATGAAGGGAAGTTGCAAGTTAATAAATATTCTAAACAGAGGTAAGGTATAAATTTGAGCCAGACATGTTTCAGAAGTCTATTCATCAGTGTACTCTTTTTCTTTCAGAAGTACCCAAGTCCCATTTTCAAAAGTGATAAAGATTTTTGGGAACCTAAATCTTAGGTGAGATCTAGAAAGGCCTTTTAGGCATCGTCAACTTGGATGTTGCAATGGATTAAAAAGTAGGTGCTTCATCCTAGCAGAAACATATTCACACATCTTGGCTCCCTCTGCAGTCAGTGGAAACTTAGATGTATCAAAGTGTCATTCCCAAAAACCAGCACACTTGAACAAGGGGCTGTATAGAGCTACAAGAAACAGTAAACTCAATACATCTGAACCCTTAACTTCTCCCTGGAACCTGTGTGTCTGAATAGGAACTGCAACAGAGATCCTCCATTCATTGTTATCCAGAGCCCCAAGTTCTCCAAGGAGCACAGAATGAAACCAGGAATAAATTATCCATGCTGAATGCCATTACCACTAGGTTAAAGTTGGGGTCCTTCTTATTTGTCTTCCTTTTTGACCATGACTTCTTGGATGCACAGTCACTCAGCTTTTACAGCATGATTGACAAGTGTCTCCACCTAAAGTATTCTATAATAACTTTCAGGAGGAGAGGTAATCTAGGTTTAAGATCACTTAAATTAACAAAGCCCTATAACTCTGATTTCCAACTATCTTAGCCAGAGCTGTAATGAATAGGTTATTAATAATGTAGGGAATGGCACAATTTCTGCTTCTAGTGTAGCAATCATAACTGTGTTTCTCAATTGTCAGGCTAAATTGTCTAGGTTTGTGTAGGCTTAAGTCTGGGACATCGGATTCCCCAGAGCAGCGGCCTCACCAAGCATGTCACCTCCACTTCAGTTACCAGTATTCAGGATCAGGAGGAAGAAGGCAGCTATATCTTTGTGAAGATAAAGAGATGTAAGACTAGCGGTGATATTATGATGGGAGTCTACTGAACACTGCCATGTCAGGAAGAAGTGAATGAGGTGCTCAAGAAGATGACAAAGATTGTCCAAAAGGTATAAGATGGCACTAATGGGGAATTTTAACTGCTGGAAGAATAATGTAGCAAAACATTGAAAGTTAGGGAGATTCCTAACTTGTATGGTGGACAATTTTATGTTCCAGAAACTTGAAGATATGACCTGAATATCATCTATCTTGGATCTTGCTCTGACCAATAGGGTGTAATTGTTTGAGTGTTTGAAAGTTATGGGAAACTTGGGAGGAAGTGATGATGATATGATAGAATTTGTGATTTTAAAGCAGGGAATAAATGAGGTTAGCAGAATTCAGACCCTGAATTTCAAGAGGGTTAAACTAACTAACTCAGGGAAATAATAGGCCAAGTGCCATGAGAGGACAGATTGAAGGATGAAGTTTTTAAAGGGCATTCAGATACAATAGAAATACAACAAGAATATCAGAGAATAGAACAAAGCTTTCTCAATGCCTAAAAATTGAAAAGAAAATATACAGACAATGGAGGACGGGTAACTCAGTAAGAAAGCATACCAAAAAATAGCAAGAATCTGTGTGTGGAGGGGCAGGAGAGAAAAAAAAAAGCAAACAAAACCCAAACAAGCAGTGAAGCATAGATAAAAGAGTAATTACACTTGACAATGGAAGTTAAAGACAACAAGAAAGGTGTAAGCAGGTCACTCATCCTGCTTCCTTCTGAAGGCTAGTCAGTTCTATATTCTTGGTTTTTAGCCAGTTTAATTTCCAGAGACAACAAAATCAATCAAGAAAAGAAGTATGCAAACCAACCAACATCTGAAATCCTTTCTAAGACCCTGCAAGGACAACGCAGGTCCCATGCTTCTCCCTTTGAATGCCGATCCTCTTTTAAGAGCTTTTAAGCTTCTTTAGCCGTGTCTCCATGAACAGGAAAGTGAAGTTTGTGAGGCACTGCAAAATGCATGTGGTGCATGTTAATCCTGTCACAAAATTAGACACTGGGAAATCCTGGTATCTAAAAAAATCAGTGCAGTGCACATGGCAGTAGCATGAGCTGCCCCAAACCTGGCCAGTCAGAGTCACACTCTGACTGCCAGGAAGGCTCCACATGACCTGATTGTTACTGCTGCAGCCCTGGGAGGCCCCCAGTATCCCAGGTAAGGCTGCTGGGGCCAGCTCAGCCCTACGTCCCCTACCCCACCTGGAGTAATTTGCTGCATGCCAGAACATATGTGCAGGGGCATGCCAGGTACAAGTAGTAGTGGCACAAATGCTGATCTTTGTCCCCAGGAAAATGGATGTTCCCACTCATGGAGATGTGCCATTTGTGGCTGCACCCTAATTCAGTCATCATTTGCAGCTTTGCCAGCCTTCCAGCCAGGCAGACTCTTAATTTTGGACTATCTTTAGACTATCTCAGGCTGAACTGCAGACTAAGCACCTTACAAAAGGGTTCCATAAATGTTTTGCTCAGAAAAAAAGGCTAAAGAAGTTATTGGCCTAATGCTAAATGTCTGTTTAACTACTGATGAGTTAGAGTAAGTTTAAATCAGTTGACTTAATGAACATAACCCCAGACTTGGCTCTGTGACCCTGATTCTGAAGCTATGCCCTGATCCTTAATTGGCCCCAAGTTTCCTGGCATCCTGGTGCTTGACATCAATGTTGCCAATGTGCATAAAGCATGCAGAGCCCTGAGATAAGTTTAGGTGTAGTTTTGCTTTGGACCTCAATGGGGCTTCAGAGGGGGTTGGGCTGCTAAGACTGGAGTTTTAAATCTAATGTCAAGGGTCTAGGGAGCTTTGCTGTCCAAAACAAAGGTTCCTACTGGGTTTTGGGCCACTAACAGGCAGTATTCTAGATTGCTTTTTAGGACTTAGGCATTTCAATTTTGTTCAGATACCTAAAGTGTCTCTTGAATTTCACCCTTACACTTCTGGAGAATGCTTGCCATAAAAATATAGTTTTCTTATTGTGAAAGAATTAACACAGAGAATGGTCCTGTCATTAAAAATATCATGGAATAGATTACCATTGTTTATCCAGAAAAAATACTTTGATAATACATTTTAGACCTTTTTTAGATCTGTGTAAACATGACTTCACATAGGCTAAAGAAGAATTGTATAGACAGTATGTCAACAGAAATGTTGGTTTATGTTCCTAAGCAATGAAAAAATATAATTTTCTGGGATGAAAGAATTTCAACTTAAAGTCCTTTCATTACTATAAAATATACCTCCTTACCAAATGGCACTGCCTTTGTCTGGGAATCTCAGAAGCAGAGAATGCTCTCTGAAATGATAGAAAATTCTTCACTGGTTTATGAAGAGGTCAGGATTCTATACCTACTGTGTGAATTCCTTTATATTCTGGGGGGAAAAATGGAAATAATCTGAACTAGGTAAAATAGGGACTGAATTTTAAGAATGTTGGTGAAAACCTGAGAATCTCTTTGGTAAAATGTGTAGTAGCCTAGCTTTCTAAGTGATAATACCTATTACAAACACATTAATATAATAAAATAATTCAACATTGTCCACATAAATTGTGTTATGCCTATGCTTAATAACGGTATCTATTATAATAGCTAGTTTTTCAATTAACGTAAACTTAATGGGGTTTTATTTACATATAGTAGCTAATTGAGCTTCCCCTTGTCATAAGTTTTCATTGTCACTCCTTCCTTCCTCCCCTCCCCCCCCCCCCCCCCCCCCCCAGCCACTTTGGGCAACATGATTTGGTTTCTCATTTTCTATTTTTTTTCCTGTGTTGACAAAATCACCAGAATTACACTGTATGCAGCTAAAGCCTTTCCTTTTTTACCAGATTTTCCTTCAAATCTTTCTCTATCCCAAACATAGGAGAGATATCAATCTTGTATTGTTCACCAAAAGTCAAGAAACTTAAGTTAAAATTATACTCCTTAAAGAAATTGGTTAAAATGAGTGAATCCATCAAATAGATTTTTTTCATTTCTATTTTTAGTATCTTATGGCTCTAAGTATACTGTAATGCCCATAAAAACTCAACAGATGATACAGGGTTTAGAAGTGAAATTTTACACGCAAGCTGTCTAGACTATTTGTAGTAGTATGAACTTGTTTATGATTTATCACATCGAATTCTAGTACAACTTTTGGTAAAACTGATGTCAAAACTGTACACTATTTAATTTAATTTATTTGCCAGTTTTGAAGACCACTTTTATCTTTACTGTGTCTCACTTTTCAATAAAACAGAGCATTTCTGATCTGGCTTACAAAACTAGTAGTTAGCTCAAGGGAAGCAAGCACAGAAAATGATGATAAAATGGTAATCTTTCCAGACCAGCTATGGAAAATTTCCCCCATGCTATGAAATTATAGGAAAAGCAACTTCCCCTTCAAGAGTATACAGAGAGTTCCAAGGGAGACTCCTGTAGACAACAAAAGTGTGTCTATTTTTTAAGAGAAAAATTGATAGGTATGACTTTTACTGTGGTACTGCCATAAAGAACAGAGGTTGTATTCAAAACCCATCTTCAAACAGTGAAATAAATATAGTGTAAGAGAAGAATGGGTTGTGTTACTGCCTACTTTCTGAGTGTTGCTTCCCAAGTCATTGAAAGACAAGGGGGGAAAAAAACCCTAGATGTTGTGAAAAAGTCCGAAAGAGTTCTCAGAATATTCAAGTGAAAGTGAGTTTCCTAACAAGTTAAGTACATTGTTATATATGGCAATCAGTTAGTGGACTCAAGTTTGTATTTCAGAGAAAGTACAGACAGTAAAACACAATTTAAGTTCAATCATTCCTATTATATCTATAAGCAATTGATCAAAATACATAATGTACAGTAAAAATCACTGATGTCCTTCCTTTTCTCTCCTTGTTTGTGTCTTCCTGCACTTGTTATGCTCTGTAAACTTTTACGCTCTGATTTTGATGAACAAATACTTCAGGAACTATTGTTACATAAGGATAATAACTTGATCTACTGAGCACCTTCTATCCTCTTTTCCACCCATCTTTTGTATTCTTGTGGATAATATCTGAATATCACAAACGCTTAATCAGGATTGCCATAGAGGCTAAACACATAAATGACTTAGCCAGATAGTTAGAAAAACTGTCCTTTGGCATGGATGCCTACCTGTCTGTAGTGCAAAACTACAAGCAACAAAGAGGTCATCACTAGATTGAGATTCACTCTTATGAGATCTGCATTTGTCATAGACAGGTCATGTCTGACCCCTTACTTTGACAAAATATTCTCTTGTGAGAAGAATGAGATAGAGTATTTAAATCATTACTTGTATTATTTGTTTTTTGAAGAAATAAGAAGAAAATGGATCTCTCCACTTATGGGGAATTTTAAACATCAGGTTAATGAAGAAAAAAACAATCTGTCTTCTTTCTAACCCTGTGGAGACTGTCCTATATTCCTTATGTGTGTTTGCCTTCTGTACAAAAGCAATAAGGGCCAAAATGTTTGGTTTTTATGTTTACTGTTTTATTTTATTTTTTTCTTTTATATCATCATTAATATGTTCTGTTTTAAATTTGTGTAGGATCATGGAATGGGTAATCTTATTGTGCGTGTGTTTTTAGCAAGCACTGTATATTGTATAAGTACTGTTCTATTGTGCATATTTTATAATGCAAAATAAATAAATATTTATTTTTTAATTTTTTCCATAAATAAATTCCTTCTTCCTCCTTTGACTACAGTGGAAAGGTGTCCTGTGTTTTCAGCTCTTATTACTTATGAAGTCTGAGAATTTTAGTCGGACAGTTTAGGACTTCCATTTTCCAGATCCAGTGCCACTAACATAACCATGACATGAATAAAGCAATGTTTTCCAAGTATTAAATACTGAAAATTAAATAAAAAAAGAATAAGAATACACTTGGCCATCTGAGACTTTTACATCAAACTATGAGTGGTCCCAGGTAGTCTCACTGGTTTCAGATATGAATACTTAATAGTGCCTTAGCTGACAATGTTAGGCAATGTTAGGCCACTACTCCATCACTGGGGAGGGGGTTGAGGGGGGTGTTCAGGGTACCCCTTGGCTCTTGACTGAGCTCTGCCCATTTTTCCTTCCCCTGTCTCCACTGTCTCTCTCCCTCTGCCTCCCACACCATATAAGTACACTCCCTCTTGCTTGATGTAGGCTTTACTGCAGCTAGATCCATGAGTTGAAGGGGCAGGAATGAGATGCCTGTACAGACAGCCCTGGAGGACCTGGAGCAGAAGTACCAGGGTCGGTGACCCACGCTCACTATATGTGAGCTGCATCTCAGGTCAGAAAAGGAGTGAAAGTGAAGGAATCCTGAAGCAGGATCAAGGTTCCTGGTGGTGAAAGAATGGGGAAGTGGGGGATGATACAAAGCAAATAAGCATGAATGATAGCTGGACAGAGAAGACCAATGGCAGCACTGTGATTAGCCAGATATGTCTTAAGCCTTATTTTCTTTTGGTATTTGTGCTTGGACTGGAAGAAGAATGCCCCCCCACCCCCCGATCCACAACAGGGGTACCCTAAGTTTGAGCTGAGTTGATGCACTGACTAGTGGTCCTTGGCCCATTGGAAGAAGCAGTGGCTGAAGGGGTGGAGGAGGCCATGGACGGGAGAACCACAATGGTACAGCAAACCTCCAGCATATGTGAGAAGTGGAGGATAGAGACTGAGAGATAAGCACTGTGTGGTGGAAGAGAAGCCAAGAGTGACGGATTAAGTGTGAGTGTGGTAAGAAGCTACTTGTAAGCCTGGTAGGAGAGGGCTGGCTGAGAAACCAAGAGGACAATGTGATACAGGATTGCTAACCTTTCATTAAGGGCATTGTTCCACTTGAATGGAAGCCAGTGGCCTTGAATAGTGGGCCCAGAGCTAACCCTGAACATATAGAGTTCCTCTAGTTAATTCCCCATGTCAGGCAGATAATAGCTTGGGTGCCCATCTCAACAATAGCCCTGTGCTTGGAATGATAGTTGCTTTTGTGTTACTAACACAGTGAAAATACATACTTAGCTGTTTTCCCTACTCCCTTTTTCTCACTTCTTTTGCATTCTTCATGTTCTTTGACTAACTCATATCCAAAAATCATAAAGATACAAACAGGCACATTACACCTATCTCACTTTAAGCAGGCAGAACACATTATAAGGCCAACAGACATTCACAGCCCTTAGAACACTTTAAAATGGCAGATAGCACTGTAATTTAACCCTCAATGGATGATTAAAGTAGATTAAAGTACTTTCTGTTAGAGTGTAAACCTTTCTGTTAGAGTGTCAACCTAGAGTGCAATCACCGCCATCTCAAGCAGCACTGCATGAGACTACAGTCTAGCCTTGGGCAAAGCTCATGTGCATCAGACCAGACTCACCTCCTTGGTTGTCACTGACCCAAGTCAGTGGCACCCTCTAATCCCAACTCCACCCACAGCCTGGCCATGGGGGTGAAAGAAGGGGGGTTTCTGTCCCCACAGCTGCCCAGCCCCGATGCATGCCACAACTCAGCCTGGGGGAGGGAGGGTTGCAGAGGAAGAAGTCCAGGATCTCTCTCTCCCAGCAGCTGCACAGGCTGGGTCTATGTGGCAGAGAGTCTCCGTTTCCCCAGCTGCAGCTAGGAGCCTCTCTGCCACACAGATCCCCTAGCAACATTTGCAGGCATAGGTGTTGGTTGGGAGCCAGGCTGAGTCCATAGGTCAGAGGAGCTCCAGTTCTCCCCCCTCATTTTCCCAGTCACTGGTGCTGACAGCAGCCAAATGGAGGGGGACTCTGCTGGCCACTTAGGGGTGGCCAGCTGCTCAGGTGCTCCTGCAGCCTCCAGGGCTTTGTGCAGGAGATGTGCAGGAATACCACCAGGCTGCTGGCCACAGCCTGTGCAGACAGGCTCTGAGCCCCTCACCATATCACTAAAGCAAATGCAAGTAAACTGGCAAAACACCACATGAACACGTTGAATTATTGTGGAGTTTATGACAAAAGAACAGAAGATGTGTTATATAATAAAAGAAACTGAAATTTATTGATGTGTAGAGAAATAAAATAGAACCATCTAACCCTGTTCTTAAACTAGAAATTGCTTCTGAATGAACTCCTTTAGTGTGTTTCTCTGGGTCCAGAACTCAATTTGCTGTTCCAGACTGTTATAAGCAACTTCAGCTGGGGACAGGAAGACCTCCATGGGCACAGCAGGATGCCTAGATAACCTGTTTCCCCAAAAGGCATCTCTCATCATTATATTTATTGCTATATTCAGTTCCCAAGAACATGTGTATTATTATCTTTCTGTAGACAAGCATGATAATTTTAGGTGTCCTTCCTATTCATAATTATATTCAAGGCAGACAACAATATTGTTATAAACCTCCAATCATATTTTCCTCAGTTAATCTTTATCCAAGAGCAACAGACATACCCTGTCAGCATGAAATGCAGTTAGTCATTGTCAGGGCAAACTGAGGCATCTCCTTTTGAAATGCAATCAGCCATTGCCTGATACACTCCCTGATCCAGGTTTTGACAGTTTTGTCAGTTTCCTTATTAATAGATATTCATACTGAAATCATTAGTATGCAGACAGGTATTGTCCAGTAAAGAGGGTTTTTTGACACTTAATCTAGCAATAAACTCACTGTCCCTTCGTTTGATTGTCATATTACAAAAAATACAAAAATACATTCACACCAACCCCCGCCTCCATGGCTCATACAAACATAAAAATGATGAAACTGAATATTACTTTACATTAATTATACATAAAGACCAAACATGATAGTATTAAATCCATTTTTGGAAATATTTGTGCATTATAAGCAAAGTCTCTCAAAGTAAACACTGTATGTAGGAATACCTGTGCTACCCAGCTTCCAAAGGAGTGCTGGAAAGGGTTTGGATACTACCTAACTTCTGGCTAGATAGTTAGGGAACTATGCTGGGCAGCTGGGACTGTAGTCAGGGTGGACTAAAACCTGAGTGTCTTACATCCAGGTAAGTTTCCAAACCACTTAGGTTGTTAGGCTAAAACATTAGGTTGCTGCCTTTCTCCTTGCCTTTCTCAAGGGCGATGTAAAAATCTCAAACTGTGTGCGTGTAATGGCACTTGCATGCTGGGTAAATGCCATTTGGCTGGGTAAATGACATTTGGACACACAAAGAAGAATAGAAGCTACCCTACATCTAGTCCACTGAGTAACAGGTGATGGGAAAGAGTGTAGCCTTGGTTATACAGATAGACTGTGGGATAATACAAAACTAGATTGCAAGGAATAACCAGGAAATGACTAGCATCCTTGACAGTAAAGGATAAAAAATAGGAAGAAATTTTGTCTCAAATAGGGATTGAAACTAATGCTTTCTGAGGCTACTCCTAGAAGTACTACCACCCTTTTCCACATAATCTAGCCATGGGATTATATTCTTCCATTGATTTTGGGGTTACATATGGGAGATTTAAGGGTTACATATAGAATTAAAAATTAAGATAATGCTTTATATTTGGAACCGTGTCAAATAATCCCTAATAATGCTTGAATAAAGCCAAAATTATAACGCAATTTACAATTAGATTTGGTCCAAAGTACAAGCACAAATAATAATCATAGTAAAGTACCTGTTCTAATTAATCTAGCAAATTCCAGAGAAGTCTAAGTAGGAATACAACATCTTCAAAGTGAATTTTCAGAGGAGTTTTATACTGATGCATATTTTCCTTTCAACCAAAACCCCATTTCTGATGGCAGCAAGTACTTTCTGTCATGAGACTGACACGTTGACATTTTTTATTTCAATGCTGTCATAAAGTCTCCTGGGGGGTGCTTGCTCATGATTACTGCCACCTTTTGGATTGCAAGACACATTCAGATTGCCTTCAAGACACATTTGGATGCTTATCTTGCTGGGATCCTATGATCCCTGCTGACTTCCTGCCCCCGGGACAGGGCGCTGGATGCCATGATCCTCCAGGATCCCTTCCAGCCCAAATGTCTATGAAATCTATGAAAAAAATCTTTTCTGGCCTCTGATAGGGTCCCCTGAAGCCAGTATAGGCTTGGTTTGGAGAGCAAAAGGGAGCCCAAGGTTCTTCCCCACGCTGAGATCCTAGCCTTTCAGGGCCTCATTACACGTTCATTCTGGGGAGCTCTTAACCCCTGGACTGTCTACAAGTTAACACCTTTAAGTTGCTTAAGATACTTGTTATGCAGCTTATAATTACACCACCCCAGGGCAGGTTTATCTTTAACCCACACAACCCAAGTCCTGTTCCATTAATGTGTGTCAACTCTGCACATATATACCACTAAATTGAAGTCCTCCAGTAAATCAGGATGCAATGGCCCCTCCGCTACCAAGGCTCTCACACCCTTGGCTGCTTAATGGCCCAGGGACTGGAGCCACAGCTTTTCTATTTGTCCCAACCTTCATCCCCCTTGTCCAAGAATGGTGGCCCAGGTCCCCTTTCCCCACCAGTGCTGAGGCTGTACAGGTTGCCCCACCCCCAGCAAGCCCTGGGAAGTAGAGGAGAGCATGGCCACCCACAGGAAACCCCTTAGCTCAGCAAGCCCCAAGCTTCAGCTCTCCAGCAGTGCTCTGCTCCATGCACCCAATCCACATGCAGCATGGCAAGAGCTGACAGCAGCTGCTGCTGGGTAGGGGCAGCCTACTGCTGGCAAAGCAACTGCTCCAGGCTGGGGTGGCTGCAGGTGGATCTGGGCTGCAGGCACAGGGCTCTGCCCCTGCCTGAATAGACTTAGGAGCCAGCTGCAGGTGGATTCCACTCCCAGCTGTGGAGTCAAGCTAACTTGGAGAAGGAGTTGGTTGCACTAACCACTGCTGCACCAGCCACCCTGGTCCCAACCTGGCCCAATACCCACCACCACTGCCCCTGCCAGATTCCTAAGGCTGATACCTGGGCCTCCCCCTGCCCTGGGGTGTCTGTCTGCTTACCCCATGTGCCGCTAGGCTGCTCCTGCTGGGCTCAGGGGTACCAAGGGGTGGGGTGGGGTGGAGTGGCAGGGTGGATGCAAGGCAGAGCTGAGACAGGTAGGGAAAGAGGGGGAGAGGCAGGGGAGCAGCTAAGTCCCCCTTAGGCTGAAGTTGTCTGTATGCTGGGAACAGTCTGAGAGATGTTTGTAGCTGGGAGATGCACCCAGATGTGTGTGACAGTGAGCCTGGAACACAAGGGCGCCAGGAGCCAGGAAGTGGGTGGGCAGTGACCTCCCTGCACAGCCCCACGCTGAGTCCCTCAGCCTTGCTCTTGAGAGACCCCAGCATCTCTGTCCTTTCCCTGCAGTCTAGAAAACTGCTGCTGTGACAGGTGAAGGATGGGCAAAGCATAGAGAATCATAGAGAAGTAGGGTCGGTAGGGACTTCCCTGCTCACCAGGCCTTTAGTGGCAAGTCACAGCTGTGCAGGTGGGGGGACAGTCAAAGAAGGTTTCTAGACTGCTAGGTGTGACTGCCCCAAACTCCACACTAGCACCAAGTCAATTTGCATAGCTCAAAGTAGAACATTAAACAAGGCCCCCAGTCACTCACCTTCCCTAGTTCTCAGAGCTAGCATCCTGTTCTGCTTGTGTTATGGAAATCCAGCACAACCTATAGTTCCAAGGAGCACAGCAGATAGTTTCTGCAGTCAAAGCATTTTGGAGGGGCAAAGGGTACTGAGCCACAAGTTTTTTCCCCATACAAAAGAATTAAGTAATCCCTCCATCCTCATTCCAGTTCATATGGCAAAGAGCACCTGAAGAGATCCTTCACTTTCCTCTCACTCTCTGGACTGCTCTCCCCAAAATCTGCCAGGCTGCTCTCCAATTATCATGTTTATCTCTAATGACACCTCCTGGTGTTGGCCATCTCAAATTTGTTGATACTTCAACAAAGGCATTCAAGACTGCTCATGCTAAATGTCAGTCTTGTCTCATCTGCACACAGCCTGTCCTGGCATTTAAATTTTCCTTCTCCATTCACAGACTACAGAGGTAAACTGAGTCATGCAATATTATAACAATTTGAACACAGTTACCCTGAAATATCACAATTAAGTGTGTAGTCTGTCACAACTGTTAATTCTACTTTTTTGTTAGTCAAACATTATTTTTTATCATTTTACTGTTCTTTATAATTAGGGATTATTTAGGGATTAGAAACTACTTTATATAACACTGCAGAGTTCTTTTAATATACCTGGATTACAAGGTAATACAAAGTCAAAAGAAATTCTTTATGCTTGTTTCTGACTGGATGTCACTCAGAAATTTCCATCTTAGTCACAGCCTTGGCTTTCCTTGTTCTCTTGCTGCAGGTCCAGACCAGTGCAGAATATTCCTCCTTGGGGGTGGATCCAGTCTTCCATCCTTTTTAGATATTTCTTTTTAGATGCAGGAGGTACACTAGTTCCCTGCAGAGCCACCGGGGCTGCTGTGTCCTTTTGCTGCTTTTCCTCCAAGACGGAATAGACTTTGCTTGTGCATCAAGGATTGCTCCCTTGAGGAGCAACCACTTACCTTGAACCCTCCTCCCCTCTGGGTCATAGTCCCTTAGGGCCTCACTGAAAAGCCTCCTGAGCTAGTCAAAGTCAGCTTTCCTGAAGTCAAGGACTTCTGTATTACTGACTGACTTGCCAGGTTTATGGTGGATGGTGAAGGTGATCAGCTCATGGTCACTGTCACCAAGTTTCCCTTTGATCATTAGGTCACTGATTAGGTTGTCCCCCATTGCCAGTACCAGGTCAAGCAGCACTTTACCTCTCATAGACTTCTTGAGTCAGATAGAGCTAATCCATGTGTGAAAGAAAGCTTTCCAACCCTTTGGATTTGTCCAAGCACTCTTCCCACTAGATGTTTGGGTAGTTGAAGTCTTCCATAACAACCATGCACCGGGAGTGTGCAGCCCCAGCCAATTTGCTGGTGAACTCCTGGTCAAGCTTTTGATCCTGGGCAGGAGGTCTGTATTAAGACTCCCACCATTGTGTCTCCTGTGCCGTGTTCCCCCTGGATTTTAACCCCGTGTCTCCAGTCTTCTACCCTGGGTGCCAATATTGGCTTGCAAGGACTCATAGCTTTCCTTTACATAGAAAGCAGTACTCCCACCTCTTTTATCCACTTGATCTCTCCTGTACAGAGTATAGCCATCTATACCTGTGGCCAAGTCATAGATGGACTTCCACCAGGTCTCCATTATTCCCATGACATCATAATTATTTGTGTTAAGCAGGAGGACAAGTTCCTCCTGTTTATTTCCCAAGATCCTGGCATTTGTGTACAGGCACACAAGAGTTCATCTGGGGGCCCTTGCCTTGCTTACAGATCACTCCAGAGCTCGGGCAGGGGTGGGCTCCCTTAAGTGCCTTGTCCTGCTGGCTTTGCAAGGATTGCTCAGCAGGCCAGCAGTGGGGGTAGTCCCACATCTCCCAGTGGGCTTAATTTAAAGTCCAGTGGAGCAGGTCAGCCAGCCTGGCTGAGAAGAGCCTCCTCCCCAGAGAAGAGAGGTGGAGGCCATCTCTTTCCAGCAGCTCACTGCCTCTGTCACCAGAGTGGACTGAGGTCATAGAAGCCGAAGCATTCACGATGACACCAGCGCCACAGTCTTTTGTTTACTACCTCAATCCTCCTCTCCCTCCTCAGCCCATAGCACAAAGCTGGGAGGACTGAGGAAAACACCACCTGTGCCCCCAAGCCCTTTACCCCTGCTCCCAAATCGCTATAGTGCTTCATGACCTGGCTGGGATTGCTCCAAGCCATGTAATTTGTGCCAACATGGATAAGGGGCATAAAATAGTAGTCAGTAGGCCAGAGGAGTGTAGGGATCTTCTTCGCAATGTCTTTGATACAGGGTCCCGGGAAGCAGCAGACGTCCTGGGCTAAGGGGTCATGGCATCAGATTGCCCCCTCAAGATGAAGTTTCCCACGGCAAACACTTTGCATTTTGTCTTAGGGAGAGTGGGGGTGGTAGCTACAGTTGAGCCTGTGTTGCCTGCAGGAGCTGGCAGTTTAGCAGGCTCTGCTGGGGCTGCAAGAGGTTCATACCTGTTGCAAAGCTCCAGCAGGGTGGGACCTTGGTGCAGCAGGCTTTGGGACCCCCACCACCTTGCTCCAACCCCTTGGCTGGACACAATGGGAGGTCCCTGAGTCTTCCCTTGTCCTGGAAGGTGACCTTGGTCTACCCTCTGCCGCCAGGGGGTGAAGGGCCTGGCAGTAGGAGTCTATCTCCTGCTCACAGTCCCTGATGGCACGCAGTCGCTGGACTGCAGCCTGGAGCTCCTCTAGCTGGTATGCCAGAGACCCAAAAAGGGAGCAGACCTCACAAGGAGAGGTGGCCCTCCTCCTGGACCCCATAGACAAAGTGGCAGGCAGCTGCCTTAGCTGAGAGCCAGAGGCTCTCTCTGTGTGGCACCTGGAACCATGGGCTCCGTCTGGGTGGAGGCCTCTGAGGATATGTTGTTCATGTCCTCTTTAGAACATCTTGTAGTTTTGGCATGCTACTTGCTGCAAAATTCCCATACCCCACACCAGCCTTCTACAGAAAGGTCGATTTCCTTTTTGCCGATACACTGTCATAACATTGTCTGCTATAATATATGGCTAGATAAAAGGGTGATCTTTAAAATTTTGCCAATTTTTGCTTTCAAAAGTAGATAAAGTTACTCCCATGCGTCAAGTATTGCCTTGTAGCTCCCTATGCTCCAATGCTGAAGTAACAGCATTTAATACACTTGTTTAATTCAAAGGTATCCAGGGAGCTTTTAAGGGTGACAACTGCATTCAAATGTCTGTATGAATAGAAAGGCTGGCACGAAACTCAAACGCACACCTTTTGTATTTGCGATACCACAGCTTTTCCTCATATAGGATTTAATTCTGCTAGTTTCTGAGCATTTCAGCCCTGACAAAATGAAGCACAAAAGCACTGGTTTAATTTAAATCACTAGTGCCAGGACAGATTTAAGGAGCACTATTCTAGAACCAATAAAGAATAGAAATTAGAACCATGATTATATCTTAAAATTATAGTGTTGTGATTGCAGATTGCAAGGTTTAAATATAATTCTGTTCTTACTTTTGCTTTGCGTTTCAGATTTCTTTTAAAAACAATAACCATGAGATTTCATTTGATGCTTTGCTCAGAAGAAAAAAAAATCAAGCTTCTAGTGAATTCTTAAGAGCTGTACAGAACAGCTAAAAATGATCCATGGATTTAAACTATCTATGAATTATTCATATTACTCACTCTCACCTGCCAAAAATTAGGATTAAGTATTAGCCTTCTATAATCATAGGAGGTATCCAAAATATACCTTATGCAAGGTGGCTGACCTTATAATATTATACCATGTTATATGCTATTATTTTCACAAAGGTTATAACATGCCATGATGTGATGCATTGGATTAATGGTTTTACAATCAGATAAGTTCCATCAACTGAATAATGAATATCCAACCTTAGATACAAACAGTAGACAGAAATGAAGGGCAAAAGTGAGTGTCTGCCATGCTTCTGAGCTTTAATTGTATGGCTGGCCAACAAAATGAATTTGATTTGGCTGGTTTACTGTGTCTTTTCTCTCTGTTGTTAATTAATATGAACTTACTGTGCAATTCTGAATGCAGTAAATTGCCCTATGATGGCTGATGCTGTCAGTGACATGCTGGGGCTGGACTCCGATAACTAAGGAATGACATTTAACAGAATAGCAAACCTGGAACTGCATCAGCTCTGCTGAAAAATGAGCACGATGTCCAACTGAAGGTTCTTGTCATCTTTAAAAGGAAATTTGGCAGAAACAGTGGTCAGAGGAGACATGCTGATATCACTGCATTAGTTGGGGGGGTAGGTCTGTCTGACAGGTTTAATAAATTGTGTTCAAGTCTGTTATATAAAAGTCACAGTTACCTTGAATGCAGTATCACTCTTGGCCCTGTAGCATCATTGAAAGTAAACATTACCCTATTTCTTGTGTGTTTTATGGTTCAGTACACCATTCACAAGTTCTGAATTTGTAATACTTTTCATTGGTATTACAGTAGTTTCAGGGCATAAAATGTATGCTTAAATCTCATTTGTCTGTTTATAAAATAATTAAACCATCTTTAATTCCTTTAATCATGCTCATTGTATGCACTGGGCATTCCTTTTAGTACACATGGCAGTTTGCAGGCAGTTTACTGTGGACAAGAGGAAAAAAAAGAAGAGGAAACAGGCACCATGCACCAGATCCTGCTCCTGGAAAGTAAGTGAGCTTGATGAGTTTAGTTGGTTTATGTATGTGGTGAAAATTTGGTTAGTTGTTTGTGCCCTGTGCATATGCCCTGTGCCCTATAATTATGCTCTGCACATGTGCCCTGTGCATTTGGTGAGTTCCGCTTCTGGAGTGATTGCTGTTTGTGGCTTGACAAGGCCATAATCGGGGTGAGGGAGGAGGGGGCAGAGTCAGCTCAGGCTCAGGAGAATACAGAAGCAAAGCAGCTAAGTGACTAGGGGTGGAAACAAACAGGGGAAAGCAAACAGGCAACTTTACAAACAGTTCACTGGGGGAAATGAGGAAATTAGTTAGAAAAATATTTAAAGGAGCAGCCAAAAACATTAAATGCCTACAGGAACCTTAGAACCTGCTTTAAAATACTGTATTAGAGACAAGGGCTTTGTGAAG
This sequence comes from Crocodylus porosus, assembly GCF_001723895.1. Lineage (NCBI taxonomy): Eukaryota > Metazoa > Chordata > Crocodylia > Crocodylidae > Crocodylus > Crocodylus porosus. Next base: position 52,813,104 of record NW_017728918.1, on the reverse strand, counting down.
CTTCGGTAGCTGATTTGATTTGGAGGAGATTTGGCCTGATTTGGCAGCTGAATCTCTGAACCTGAACCAAATCAGGAGACCCATTAAAAGGTCCAAATTGATTCAGAAGCCTCTTAGTTGATTCGGAGAGATTCAGCCATAGACTAAACAGGCAGCAGTTCTCTAGGACACTGGACACAGCTTCCTCCAGCTGCTAGGTCTATTGTGGTGGGTGGAGTGTTGAGGGAAGGAGCCTGGGGGGTGGGCAGATCAACACCCCCACAGTGAAGGAGAGATTAGGACTGGGGCTGGGACAAGCTGCCCAACTGGGATGGGGGGGCACAGGATTCAGGGAGGGTGCTCCCTTCACCACACGCTGCTGCACACTGCCAGTCTGGAAGCTGCTCTTCTCGTGGCTCCTCTGGCAGCTCTTGCCACCGGTTCCAGGAGGGCATGGGAGTGGGCATGTGCCCCTGGATGTGCTCAGGGTGGGCTGGGCTGGGCTGCAGTCTGGATGGGTGTTGAAAGGTGCTGGGAACAGGGTTCTGCCCTGCCCCTGCTTGTCCAGTCAGCGCGAGGGGAGGGCAGCACAGGATGCAGGTGCAGCAGCGCTGGGAGCGGGCTATGCCCTGATGCCACTTGCCCAGTCGGGGTGGAAGCACGATGCAGATGCAGCTCACCCTGGGTGCATGGCACTGGGAGTTGGGGCTATGCCCTCCTGCTGCTCATCCAGTCAGGGCAGTGATGCATAGGATGGTGCTAATGCACTGCCTCAGACAAGTGGTTCTCAGCAGCAGAAGCCACTCCAGCCTCCCCATGCCTCCTAGACAAGCTGTAGCTTTGTCTCGGCTGGGCAAACAGTGGCAGGAAATGGAGATGGGCATGCGCACCCGGATTGGAGCCTAGTGAGCCTGTGGTCTGTTGGAGACAGGATGCTGGGTTAGATAAATTCTTGGTCAGATCCAGTATGGCACTTCTTATATTCTTATGCATTAGTCATGTCCACTGTAATGGTCAGAGGCTGAGAATAAATCTCTGCTAATGTTTTGTAGTGAGGAGAGGCCTCCATTATTTTTTATGTTTTAGACTTGGTATATGACTGATTAACACATGCACAGAATTAGAACACCTGGTGTTTTTATATCACATTTGCATTACTAAAAGAAGAGGGTGAAACTGTACCTCCACATTAATGGTGTATCCATCTGCGTACACTAAGCTAATTAAAACATTGCAGATTTGAGTACTGAGGATGAATTATGTTAGTTCATGACAGAACTTAATAATATTAAGCTTTAGAAAAATAAATACATTTTTAAAGAGACTGAATTAATCGTTAAACATACCTGCATGTGATCTCAAAGTTTTGTTGACAATTTCTAGGGGAATTAGTACTTTTTATTACTTATGGTTTTTTCTTCTTAGTTTTTCCTTGTTGGCTTTAAACAGCAGACTATCTCCTGCTTACTACTGCTATTATGTGATCCCTTTAGTCATTCACAAGGCAAACTGTGACATGTAGCTGTGACTTTTTATAGGCTGCATCACAATAAAAACACTATCTTATAAGTCATATTGTGAAAATCAAGTTTGGCTTATGTATTTCTAAAAAAAGATAGACTCATAAATAGCCTTATATAAAAGTTCAGTTGTATAATTCAACCATTATACATTCAAATGATACCTTTTCTAATGTTTAAATAGAGCCTAACTTTCCAATGTTAAATGTAATATTATTCTAGGAAACCATTATGACTCAAGAATGTTAAAGATTGATACTTTACATTTGCCTCTCATAAAAACAAAGATGTCAAAAAGAAAATGGTGGGGAAAAATTACTCTCATTTATCTTCTGCCCTTAATGAAGGCTAATGTGAGAGGGAGGAAAACTTCCTTCATTACTTAAGACTTGATATAAAAATAGGGAAGCCTCCACATAAAATTAAATAATGCTTGAATAATAAAAGAATTACAACTAAAGGTAAATGTCATTATTCATGAACAATGTATGCCTCCAGAAGCTGGAGGGGAAGGGGGCATGGTGATTGCCCCCAGGCAGTGACAGTGCTGTCAGTGGTGGGGACTTGGCGGTGGTGAGCTGGGAGCTCCTGCAGGCGGCCATGTTGGTGTCGGCGGCAGGGGAAGGAGTGGGTGGTGAGTGCCAACCACCTGCAGGTGATGCTGACAGTGTTGACAGCAGTCAATCACAGGGGTGCACCACCAAACTCAGGGGGTGCACAGGAGTGCATGTGCACCTGGCCATTATTTGAAGATCATAATTTTTCCCTGAAAATCTTAAAAATCAGTTCAGCCATGTAGGAAGGGTAGACCAGATTAAAAAAACGTGAAGCTAAACTACTGACTTGGAAGTGGGGAAGCTGAGATTAAATTCTGTACTAGAAACTCAAGTTCAAAACTCTGAAAGGCCCTGTTCAACTGCTTAATCATGGAAGTGCCTCAACTCGAAAGGTAGCTTAGTTTTTTTACTTTAAAGTACCCCAGATACCTTAGGTTCTGCTGTTGAATGCTCCCAGAAGTGCTTCAGCTTTTTCAGAGCCACACAGGTTAAGGCTGCCTTATACTAAAGTCTAATTAAGATTTAGAAGGCAGAGTTTCCCATCTTATAAGTGTGCTGCTGGTTACTAGTGCCCAAGTGCAGCACCGTGCACTCGTCAGTATTGAAGCACATCCTGTTTTTGTTACCCCACCCCCATAACCTATCCAGGTCTTGCTGCAGTCTTTCCTTCCCTACTAGCGTGCTCACCTCACCCCAAATTTCAGTATCACCAGCAAATTTAAACAGGTTGCTTTTCACCCCATCGTCCAAATCTCCGATAAAGAAATTGAACAGCGCAGACCCAAGGACTGAGCCCTGGGGGACTCCGCTGCCCACTTCCCCCCAGGTCGAATATGACCCATCCATCACCACCCTCTGAGTACGACCATTCAGCCAGTCTGCAATCCATCTGACTGTGTAGGCATCAATGCCACAGTCACCTAGTTTTTTTAATGAGGATGGGGTGGGAGACAGTATCAAAGGCCTTGCTGAAGTCCAGAAAGACTATGTCTGTGGTGACACCTACATCCAATGCTTTTGTGACCTGATCATAAAAGGAAATCAGGTTGGTCTGACTTGACCTACCCCTAATGAAACTGAGCTGGTTGCCCTTAAGCATCATCCCTAAAGCTGGCCCATTGCAGATTTGCTCCTTGATGATCTTCTCAAAGAGTTTCCCTGGGACTGAGGTAAGACTGACATGTCTATAGTTGCTCACATCCTCCCTCCTCCCTTTTTTAAAGATGGGGACCAGATTGGCTATCTTTCAAGCATCTGGCACCTGGCCCGAGCACCACGAGCATTATTGCTGGTTCCTTTTCCCTAGATGCAGTACCTCGCACGTGTCTGCACTGAATTCTATCCTATTCTCATCTGCCCACCTCTGTAGCCTTTCTAGATCTAGCTGGATTCTGTCCCTCCCCTCCAGCATGTCCACCTCACCCCACAACTTAGTGTCGTCAGCAGATTTGGACAGCAACTCTAATTACAGAGCCTGGAGCATCACATGAATCAGAATCCCCATGCTGAAAAATGGCAGCAAGGGTACTTTAACTAAGGCTTGTCAAATGAACTCTAGTTAAAGCACCCCCACTGCCATTTTTCACCATGGGAACACCAATACACATTACGCTGGAGCACATTAATTACCATGCTCCAACAGACTCAATTAATAGAGTCTGCTCTGATGCACTGTGATTACAGAGCATCGGAGCAGCCACACTGTACATGTATAGGTGCCCAGCGAGATAAGTTGGTGATGCCTCTTTTTGCAATAGACTAATGGCTGTACCCCTTAAGATGCAGATGATTCATGCGTCCTAATCTGCCTCTTCAACCCAAGGCCCCACTTCGCTGAACTGTACTCTAACTATAGTGCTGTAGTATGCTCTGAGGTGGCAGCAGCTCCATCTGATCTACTGAAACTTTTCAGAAAACAACTTGAGATGAATTGGATCAGAATGTGAACATTACTTAATAGCCCATGGTTAGAGGACGGAGCTAGGAAGGAAGATCTGGACTGCAGGCCTTATTCTGAAGGCTCCTTATATATTATAACATGAAACTCTCTCCTGATAAAATGCATAAAAAGTCCTCAGAGCAAGGACTATGACCATATGCCCTTACATTTATTTTTCAAACAATTCTGTATCAGATTTTATGCAGTTACAAAGAAGAAATAATCTCTCTCCCCTCCCCCACAAATACCATTATTACAAGTTCATCTAAAAACCCTTTTTTCCCCTTTCTATTGCCCTTTGGAAATTCTCTGCTACCCACTGCATTCAGTTATATGTTTAGTAATATCCATAGAAACTTACTGCCTTAATTTGCACAGTTGTAACTGATTAGCCCTGGAATTATCATTCAGTAAACAATTTTGTTGATGGTACACAAGAGGGAGTAGAATCCAATTTACTCTTTGTTAATTGTCTTGGCTTTGAAAGGCTAACCAAAATAAAGAGAGCAAAATATTATGCAACCACAGCAAGGTGATTGTGTATACACATACACACATACACACTCACACATGGTAGTACATTTATAAAGTAAAAAACAGGCATCTTTATGTAGCCACTTTTGAAAGTAGCATCATGTTTTCTAACAGCTAATGGCATAGCAACATCTGCTGCCAGTGCTTCCATTTTCAATAGGGATGATGCAAGGTCTCTGCAGGGGCCTGCAAAATCTGATGCTCTGATCTTTGGGTGTTCTGATTTTAAAATTATGGCAATAAAACTACTCTGGATATGGCCACGACAATAGCTACTGTGTATTCCAGGAAATACATTATCAAATTTATTAGAATTAGTTTCAGACCACCTCTAAGCAGAAAATGGGGTGGGAAGAGAAGGACAGTAAAGAAAAAAAGAAAAAAGCAAACTGGGTGCTTGGAATAATTTTTCATTCTCTTCGCTAAATATTGTCACTGAAAAATCAATGAGAAATCATAGAAATATTATATTGGAAGGGATTACAAAAGCCATGCAGTTCATTTTCCTGCTCTGATACAAGATGAGAGATACTTAAAGGATCCCTGGCAGATGTTTGTCCAATCTATATTAAAATCTGTATTAAAAGCCTCCAATGAAGCAATTCTGTAATTTTTCTAGATTGTATGTTCCAGGGATAGATTTAGGATTTTTACTTCACATTTTATCCTCTCCTTTGTTATAATGGAGCAGGTGTCAAACTTATCTGGCCCTTTGGGTTGAATGAGTGGCTCAGGGCCAGCCAACAGATATTTGGCTCACAGACTCCCTTCCCCTCCCTACATGCCAGAACCAACCATGCTGCACCCTCTTCAGGACCTGTGTTGCATGTGGCATCCCCTTCTCACCCCCCACTCCTGCTCCCAGCACAGTACTGCTTCACTTCACACACCACCCACTCCAGCCAGTGTGGGATTCATACTTTATGTGCTGGCCCTGACTGCCGCATGTCTTCCATCAGCTGTGTGAAGCTTGTAAGGTCCAAATCCAGTACCATTTGGAACGGGCACCACACACAACACAGATCCCAAATTGGGAGGTGGAACGAGCATCCTGAACACTGGGCACAAATTCAGACTGATATATAGGTCAGCTAAGATCCAGGAATAGCATCAGGGACCAGATGACAGGGCTTCATGGGATGGATCCAGCCCATGGCCATATTTCATAGATTTCATAGACATTAGGGCTGGAAGGGACCTCGGGAGATCATCGAGTCCAGCCCTCTGCCCAAAGGGCAGGAAGTCAGCTGGGGTCATAGGATCCCAGCAAGATAAGCATCCAATTTACTCTTGAA
>NW_017728918.1:52805141-52806320 GCF_001723895.1 Crocodylus porosus | reverse complement strand
TTTTTTTTTTTTTTTTTTATTCCACATTATCGACCATATTCATTTTGTGGTCCATTATAGCCCCTTTGATCCTTTTGTGTGGTATTTTTATTTAACCAATTCTTTCTCAACTTGCATTTCTATATTCGATTTTTCATTTGTTAGTAAGTGTCTTACAATTACCATTATTGAATTTTTCCTTCTTTCTTTTTGAAATTTTCAGACTTTTTTTTTTCAGTGTATTAATTTATTCACCTATTAACATGACGTGAACTATCCAAGATAGCCACTAGTTTGCTGGTTAAAAGGAAGGATATTTGAAAAGGGTGTATATCCTGGCATAGTTCACTTTGTGTTAATAGATGGATTTCAAGACAAATGAAATGGTTCTGTGGGCCAGCTTCCTCCCATGGGCTACATCTATGAAACCCCTAACTTCATAATTTCATTTAGACTAGGGGTTTCACAGATATGGCCCATGGTCCAGGGGTGGAAGCTGTCCCACTGAACCATTTAATTTGTCCTACAGTAAAAGAGCTAGGAATCTGGAGGCAGGGTGACTGGGACAAGGCCTACTGCCTGATAAGCATACATGTGAGTGGCAGGAGGGAAGCAATAATTGTGTTAACCCCTACCATGCTGCCCATGTTGCCCTGTGGGGTCGGGCCAACTCCCAGGATCTCAATATTCTGCTGTTAGATAGGATGGTGTGACACAATTGCACACATACAAATACACAAATCAGTTAGGTGCATACAGACATACACACTACCAACTTGGGCACATACACATCTAAACCAGCCTAGACACATGCATACATATCACCAATTCAAGCACATACACACTACACACCAAAAATTAGACAACAATCAGTTGTCAATACCCACACACTCCATACACATACAGAGATCACTAATTCGCATATCATGCACACAATGACATGATATATATATTTAAAAAGGCAGTGAGCAGGGAGGTTTAGAGGTGGCATTAAAGGGGAGATGGAATTGGGAGGAGATCGGGAAACTAGCAGATAGGGTGGGGACTAGAGCTGAGAGAGAGAATGAGGTTGGAATTGAAGATAGGGAAGGGACTGGGATTTAGTAAAACATGACTCAACTCTGGGTTGCAAATAACAGTGGCTTTATTGAATAGGGGAGATGGTGACACAATGTCTTATTGGTTCCCTTGCACCCCCCC
>NW_017728918.1:52785294-52805041 GCF_001723895.1 Crocodylus porosus | reverse complement strand
CGCGCGCGCGTGCACACACACTCACACACACACACACACACACTGGCAGCAGGGGTTAAAGAGGCTTGGTGCAGGGGCTGAAGTCCAGGAGGAGATGACCCAACTCGGGGTTGCAAATGACAGTGGTTTTATTGAATAGGGGAGATGGTGACACAATGTCTTATTGGTTCCCTTGCACCCCCCCCCCCCACACACAATGGCAGCAGGGGTTAGAGAGGCTTGGTGCAGGGGCTGAAGTTCACTCAACTCCAGGAGAAGAGAGAGAGAGACAGAATGAGAGAGAGTCTAGAGACAGAATGAGAGAGAGTCTAAATTGTAGGAAAAGGTGTGCAGGTAATATCTACCTATCCAGGCTGGAAAGGGGTTCTTGTCCAGTAGATGTTGTCCAGAAGGGGGTTGCCAGAAGGGCCTCTGGGTGGATAGGTGGTATGGTATGGTGCTGGTCCAGATGGAGAGTGTGTCCCACTGGGTCTGTCTTCACTGCCCCTTTTTATAGGGGCAGACCTTGTGTGACCCTAGGGACAGGAGGCATGCCCAGACAAGGGTCATCCCCTGGCATGCTGAGCATGTGTGCTTCATGCAGGGATGTGATGTTTCGGGTGTCTGTAATGGTGAGAGTTGCTGGTCCTGCAGGGTCTTTTGTCTTCCAAATGCTGGTCTTGTCTCTGTTCCTGGGTGAGGTCCATGGTTCTTGGATGAGTCAATGCGAGGTGATGGCCCAGTCATTACAGGCCTTCCAGTAGAGGCCTGATACCATTGTATTTCAATCATTCCCAATCACATTCATTCATTGAGGAACCAGTTTACATGGGAGGGACATGTGACTCATACAGTTGCGACACACAGGGGATGCCTGGGCAGAGGACACAAGATGGAGGCTTGACATATAAAATGGAAACTTGACATGACTTTGGTTCACTTACAAACACAGGCCTAAACCATACAAAATCCATATGAAACAATAAAAATCAATACAAAACTAATAATAATACAATATAAAACAGTGGATATCCAAAACCAAAAACTTGCTACCAAAATAAAAATGTTTAAAACTTATCCTACATCTTAGCTTACTTGTACTTATCTATAGGGAATAGAGAGGGAGAGAAAAGTCAGAAATGGTTGGGGAAAGGAAGTGAATGCAATAAAAAAAGAAAAAAGAAAAACTGGGGTTTTGTTACATTTCAATACTGCAAGTGCAGGGTACTGCACTTGGGCAGGAAGTATCAGCAGCATACCTATAGGCTGGGGAACTCCCTTATTGAATACACAGTGGCAGAAAGAGATATTGGAGTCATTATCAATTCCAAATTGAACATCCGCTGCTGATATGAGGATGTGGTCAGCTAGGCTGACCACACCTTGTCATTTATCCACAGATGCATCACAAGCAGGTTCAAGAAGGTGATCCGCCCCCTCTAACTGGTCAGGCCACAATTGGAGTCCTGTGTCCAGTTCTGGGTGCCACACTTCAGGAGTGATGAGGCCAACATTGAGAAGGTCCAGAGGAGGGCCACTAGCATGATCAGGGGGCAGCAGGGCAGGCCCTATGAAGAGCAGCTAAGGGACCTGAACCTGTTCAGCCTCCAAAAGAGAAGGCTGAGGGGGGATCTAGTGGCTATCTATAAACTTACCGGGGGGGACCAGAGGGGATTAGGTGAGACCCTGTTCCCCCAAGCACCTCCCGGAGTAACAGGAAACAGCGGCCACAAGTTAATTGTGAGTAGATTCATGCTAGACATCAGGAAGCACTACTTCACAGTCAGAGCAGCCAGGATCTGGAACCAGCTACCAAGGGAAGTTGTGCTAGCTCTTACCATAGGGGTCTTTAAAAAGAGGCTTGATAACTACCTAGCTGGGATCACTTGACCTTAAACTTAGTAGGGGTCATAAGAGCCCTGTATTCATTCCTTCCCAAGGCAGGGTGTCGGACTAGATGATCTGCTCAGGTGCCCTCTGACCCTACTTCTATGAAACTATGAAACTATGACGAGTCCAAGTCCTTGGTTGAAGAGAAGGTAGGGCTGATAGCTGCCTATCCAGGCTGGAAATGGGGTCTTTGTCCAGCAGGTGTTGTCCAGAGGGAGGCAGGGCCTCTGGGTGGATAGGTGGTGTGGCATGGTGCTTATCCAGATGGAGAGGGCATCCCCAGGAGTCAGTCTTCCCTACCCCTTTTTATGGGGCAGACTACCTATGATTTCCTATTGAGAGGGCAGGTCTAGGCAGGTGTTCTTACTGAGCATATGCAGCCTGGCACAATGGTGGGTTGCCTCATCTTTTGTTTCTTGAAAGCTGAGGGTGGTTCCAATGGCTGGGTCATTGGTCCAGGTATTGGTGTTTGTAGTTCAGTCATTCAAAGGGAGCTATTTTTAGAGCTACTGTCACTATCTCTCAAGCACCCTCATTCATCCCCATTCATTCAGGAACCAAGTTACATAGGATGAGTAGGTATGAGTCATAGGTTACACAACCATGGAAACTTGACATGACTTAGGCCTAAATCATATAGTATCAGTAAAACAGTAATATAGAACAGTAAGCATCAATATAAACATAATAATACTTATCTATAGGGAATAGAGAGGGAGAGAAAAAAAGTCAGAAATGGTTGGGGGTGGGGAGAGAATGCATTAAAAAAAAGGAAGAAAAACTGGGGGTTTTGCTGCACCCTAACGACACTTTCCCTACTATTACTGTTCTCTCTGCCACTGCCAGGTTCAGTTCTGGCTTGTATGGAGTCTTTTGGGCTTTATGTGTCCCATGAGTTGCCCTTCAGCTAGATCTGTCTCTGGACAACAGAGACAATCAAGTTTGACATCCCTGATTTAAACCACATTTTCCCAGTCTACTTATTATAATGTCATGTAGGACTAAAGTCAATATAAAATTTTCTCTATTCACCTAGTTACTGTGCCAAACAAGGAGAATTGATTGGTATGATACAATTTGTTATTGACATATCTGTCTTTATCATTTTAAAATAAATGCTGAAGAAGAGCATACAAGAAGCAATTTGAATTTGTGGCCAAGTGTTGGTGGTACTTGTGACAAAAGAAGCAAAGTGTCTAAGTTCTAGCCACAGTTCTTGTCAGGGAAACTTTTGGGAGGCAGGGGGGTGCTCAGTGGAAGCAAGCTTTGCTATAAACAGTTTTATAAGTAGGATACATTTACACCATTTTTACCCCAGGGGCTGATGGCTGTCTAGGACTGTCAGCAGACTACAGTGACTGCTCTCTGACATAATGTTTTATTGTGTGGGTAGAGATCTCTGTAAATCATGGAGAAAGTACCCATTGGGTGAAGGGGTCCCTTTGCCTGGGCTGTTTGTTACCGATTGCTGGGGGAGCTAATACTGTGGTTTTAAATATGCCATGGTTTTTGCCTCCTCATTGCTGATTGGCAGGGGGGCCCTGGTGGCCCCACCACTTGCAGCTGATCAGTGGGGAGGCAAAAAACATGGCATATTTTAAAACAGCAGTTTTTGCTTCCCTGGCAATCAGTAGCAAATGACCTGGCTGGGGAAGCTGGAGGTCGGGGAGCAAGTGGCAAAATGAAAAAAAATAAATAAAGGAGCCGCTGCAGGGGGTACTTCCTCCACAATTTGCAGAATTCCCTGTGTATGGGGTGAGTGTTGCCCCCAGGTAAATACTATGGTTTTATAACTGTTTGTTGCAAGTAAGGCTCAGAAGAATGAGTGAGGCTCTGAGAGAGCTAGGAGGGAAAAACATAAATAAATACATAAAAGCTTTCCCAGGGAGGGCAGAGTAAAAGTCCCAGGGAGGACAGAGTAAAGTCTGAGTATTAATGGAGGGAACTATAGTGGCATAATAAAGACTGTTTTGAAGCAGTCTGCTATGCTTTTGGGGACATTAATACTCTGATACTCCTTCTCTAAAAAAAGAAAACACCCCTGTTTCTGAGAGGTGACCAAAACAAACAAAAAAAAAAGAGCTCTCTCATGTGGGGTGCTACAGATCACCAGAGAAGCCAGTGACTGAGAACTTAGGAGAAGGCGACTGAATGAGGCTGTATCTTAGAATCACAGAATCATAGTACCTCGGGGAGTTCTAAGGCAGAGCTTTCCCCTTCCCCTTGAAAGAGGCATTCATCTTCTATGACAATACTGATCTGAGAAGGAGGGACCCTTGGCCCTTGATTTAATGAATAACTACATAATACAAAATGGATACACAACGTTGGGATACTCTTTCCAGTCTTTTCCACTCAGACAATGCCTGTCCAGTGTTCCAGTTTCAGAAAAAGTAGTGGAAGATAGCCTCAGCCCTGCCTAGCTCAGGGCCTGGTGGTAAGACAAGTTTGCTAGGGAGTAGGAATTGAGACTGTAATGATAGAAAAGGCTAAGGAAAGTCTAAAATCTGGATCTCTCCCATTCTGGGAAAATGCCCTAATCCTAACATTACTAGGCTAAAAGCTAGGTGTGTCTCTTCTCTTCTGTAAGGGCCTTGTTTAGGTGGTAATTTTGGGCAGCTTCTGAAGCTCTTGACACCTGGATTGTCTGCACATTAACATCTGAAACTGGTTTTAAGTACTCATTTTTGCAGCAATAAAATAATATGTTACTCCAGATTATCTCTGATCCATACTACCCATCTCACGTTACAATAAGGTATAGCCACTCTCAGCTACAACTTAGTGTAAACACTGTGCTTAGCCCTTTCCCCTGCTGCCCTGGATCAGGCCCACTGCCCTCGCCCACCCCAGCACCCCAGATCCCTGCTCACTGTTCTCCCCCTGCACTTATGTGTAGCTGCCTGCACTGTCTGTCCTGGGGGACCAGGAAGAGAAGGGGTAACTTCCTTTCTTGGCTGCTGCTGCTCTCTGAGTGGGCTCATCCCACAGAAGAGCAGCAGAGCTTCAGGGGTGGCTGGGCAGGTAGATTAACCATTCCCTGCCTGCTTCCCTGGGACAGACAGGCAGCTACAAGTAGGCAGGGGTGGGCAGCAGGTATTGGGTGGGGGACTACAGCAGGGTTGAATGTTGAGGGAAGCCTAGAATGGGAAGTGAATTATTACCTTTTAATCCTCCAGGCCCCTAACTGGCTTGAAATGTGGCTGCTCCAAATGTGAGCTAGCACTAATATTGATCATTTGTGCAGTTCACAGCATAAAACAGCAGTTTTCAAAGTTTTTGAAATGAGCCCCCTTTGAGTTACAATTTTGTTTGTGGCTCCCTGCCACTCCTACCCCCATCACCCTAGAGGAGCAGTGCAGTCAAACACAGGGCTCATCCTAGTAGCCACAGTATTGCCAACTACACCATATAAAAAATTATGAGACAAACTCTTAAAAATCAAGAGATATGGAATGTAAATCATGAGATGCTATTTTTGAAGTGTGTGTGGAGGTGAGGGGTTATTTTTGAAGGTGGGGGGGCTGTGGCTGTGGGTGTGGGGTGTGTGAAGCCTGGAGACTGGCGTCCCCTTCACACTCTGGCAGGATGTGGTGTTCTGGGAGTCAGGAGTGAGGGGCAGTGGCAGGACTAGGTGGACTGTTACTTGGGAGTAAGGGGCAGAGACACAGAGACAGACACACACCACCCAGCAGGTAAGTGGAGGGGAAAGGGCTGGGACAGAGTGAAGGTGTGAGGGAAGGGCTGGCCACTGCAGGATGAGGCTCTCTGCAACCTGCTCAGTGCTGCCTTTGCCCCAGGAACCATGCAACACCAGTGTGCCTTCTGCTGTCTCCTGGGTGGGCAGGGGACATGCAGCATGGCCAGTGTGTGGCTCCCAGGACTGCCTGGTAGGGGCAGGAGGCACATTGGTGTTGCATGGGTCCCAGGGCAAAGACAACAGGGCACAGAGAGCCCCAGGCCACAGTGGGCAGTCCGTTTGTGCCCCATGCACAAATCTGGGGGGCACATGACCCCCATCCCTCCCCCAGGAGTGCACACTGTGATGGGGAGCTGCACCCTTCCATGCTCTGGAAGAGTTGTGCTCAGCTTTATCATATGACCTGCCACATCCCCATTCATCACTAAGGTACAAATTCTTGACTTTTAAAAAGCTGACTTCAATAAACTAAGGACTTTAGTGAGTAATGCCCCACAGGATCATGGACCACAGGAAAAGAGTGTGGATGAAGAGTAGTCACAGTTCAAGGACACAATCCTCAATGCACAGAAAATGTCCATACCTGTATGCAAAAAAGCTGGCATGGGGGCCAGAAGGACATCTTGGCTCAATAGGGAAGTTGCAGATCTTCTGAAAAAGGAAAAGGAGGCTTATCAATGATGGAAGCTAGGAATAGGTCCAAAGGAGAACTATATAAGATTGGTCCACACCTGTAGGTGGAAGATTAGAAAAGCAAAGGCGGTGACCGAATTCAGGTTAGCAACCGAAGTCAAGGACAATAAGAAGTCCTTCTGTAGGTATATAGGTAACAGGAAGAAAACCAGTGGAAATGTGGGATCACTGCTCAATGCATCTGGACATCTGGTTACTGACACCAATGAGAAAACTGAACTCCTGAATGAGAACTTTGCATCTGTATTCCACCAGCTTAAGAGTGATAGCCTGATGAATGCAAATATACAATAGGGATGATCACATACCAACAGTCAATGTAGAGCTGGTGAAAGAACAGCTAGGGAAGCTGGATATATATAAGTCAGTAGGGCCAGATGAACCCCATCTGAGAGTGCTGAACAAACTGGCCAAAATCATCCTCTTTGAGAACAGTGAACCTCTTTGAGAATTTGGTGGTGCTCAGGAGAAATCCCAGAAGACTGGAAGAGGGCCAGTCTTCTGGGCATAATATTCAAGAAAAGGAGGAGACAGGACTCAGAGAACTACAGGCTGATCAGCCCAACCTCAATCCAAAGAAAAATCTTCAAAAAGATTCTCAAGGAGTCCATAGTTGCTGGATCACAAAAAGCAATCAAGACTGGATGCACACCTTGCTGGGGTAATTTGACCCCAGCAGCCTTTCCTGCCCAGAGCATGGGCAATGATCTCATGAGGCCCTTCTAACAGTAAACTGTGAATCTGCAAATTCCCAGGGCCCCATTAACCCAAGCCCCTGCCCCTCTCCCTTCTTCACCATGGGGGCCTTAATCTGTACACCCTGGCCCCTTCCCTCTCCCCAGAGACCCTTTCCCTCCACAGAGTTACCAGCTGTGTCCTTTCTACATGTACTGGAAGAAAAAAAATCTCAAGATTTGAGAGTTGTATCCTGAGATCATGGGTTAGAGTTAATCTGATTTGGAAATTGGGAGTCTTGCTATTGTTTTGTGAGAGTTGGCATTACTATAGCTGCTGTGGCTCTGCTTGGCTCAGCTCAGCTCAGCTCAGCTTGTTCCATCCACCACAGCTCCAGCACCTCTTGCCTTGATCCTGCTACAGTTCTATTCTGTGCTACCACCATGCCGGGTTCCTGGAGGAGCAGCAGCCTGCTGGCAGAGCCTGCGTGGGGCTCCCCACTCCAACATACCTCTGTGAGACTGCAGTCATGCTCGCTCCTTGCAAACTTCTTGCCTGTGCTCCCCTGCACTGCACCCCCACCCCCATGTTCCTTGACACCCATCTGGGGGGTGACCTACACTTTGAAAACTGCTAGCACAAGATTTACAGAGCCCTAAGTGTATCTCTTCGAAGCATGCAGAAGTAGGGCAACATAGGGATATATAAGGAATTTAGATGTTCAAGAGATTTTGTCTTGTACAGATTTTCCAAAATTACACTGCATAAAACACTATGCAGACCAGCAACACTTTGGCTAGGGATAGACATTACACATAAACTGGTTTAAGTGATCAGAAAGTAGTTTAAACCTGTAACAGAACAGATGTTTGGTGCATATAAACCAGTTTTCAAATGGCCAAAACCAGTTTGAGATAAACCTGGTTGAATGCAGTATCAATCTTAACTGGGCCAGGAGATGAGGCACCTACATGACACTAAGGCCTACTGCCACTGGGGATGCCCACTGGCCACCAGGCTAAGCAGACGCCAGAAGAGACCACCAGTGAGATCATGCAGGACACCCACAAGCTGGACTCATCCCTGTTTGTCCTCCTCAGCAACTGACTGGAGCGCGAGTTCATCAGAGATGGTGGGGACTTTGACTCGCTCACAACACCACATGCTGCCTCGAGAAGCACATCAGCTGTACCTAGACACGAACCAAAGAGCATCAGGAGCTGGGAGTCTTTCTGAAACCAGGCCTGCATGCTGACCGTGTCACCATGACGTTCCACATGAGGACCTTCCTGGAGTGGTTCCTGAAGGATGCTATCCAAAACAAGTACACTGGTGACCTGAGGGCCAAATCAGACCAGGGAGAGGTCTTCAACATCACCTCAAAGTGGGACTCCAGCAACCACTTCATGCCCAGCGGGAGCTTCATGCACTTTGCACACTGGCGCTTCCTCCACCGTGCGTGCCTCAACCGCCTGCTTCTGAATGGGGCTGTCTGCTTTAGCTACCGGGACAAGAGGTGCTGATGGTGTGGCTACATGGAAGAGACCCTCCCCCATGTGCTGTGCAGCTGCAGGCCACACACCAGAGCCTGACAGCTCCGCCACAATGCTGTCCAGGACCGTCCGGTGAAGGCCACCTTGGCCGCAGCAGGGGAGATCTTCGCGAACCACTCTATCCCTAGCTGTGAGAGCCAGATGCACTGTGACATCGTGATCATGAGCAAAGAGGCCAAGAAGATCATGATTGTGGATGTGACCATCCCCTTTGAGATCCAGCACCAACCCTTCACCAATGCCCAGGTTTGCAAATGAGAGAAGTACATCCTGCTGGTCAACATCCTGAGGAGCCACGGCTACAATGTGACAGTCAATGCACTTGGGACCCCAGAAATGAGAGTGTCCTACATGCCTTCCATGTCTTCTGCCGCTCCAGTGGTAGAGGTATGGCCAGTCCTGGCAGTAGCCTTTGCTGAACCCCCCTCTGCACCTGATAGACTTCACTTTGAGAAGAATCTTCAGAAATGGACAATCCTGCTCCACCTGAAGAGGAGCCCTGAAATGAGACTCTATATGGGCTAAGACGCTTTCATCAACCTACTTCCTCCACCATTGTAGACTATTGTTTGGGTTTATGGGTTTCTTTCTCTGTCAGCAATGCAAACCCCCTCCTTCCCCTTCCCCCACCCTCCTTCCCCCACCCCCGGGCTTAGTTGACTAACATTGTATTTTCTGTAACCTAGTTGCATTCCCCAGTTCACCCCCATCCCTCTAATGTTATTCCCTCACTTGGGCAATTTATATTTCCCTACTGACTTTTCATCTTTTTGGATTCACAGTCATAAACATCTACTAATAAAATTCAGTTTTAACTGATCGAGCTCAAACTGGGTTATGCAATGTCTGTCCCAGACCCTTTCCTGGTTTAAGCTAAACCAGAGTCCCCCAGCACCCCAGCATGCTCTCTGGGCTCTCTCCTGCAGCTGAGCAGGGCTTATCCCACCCCTCTGCTAACTATCCAGCCAGAGCAGGATAGTTAGGTGTCTGGAAGGGATCAGGGAAAGTTTTTTCCCCCACTCCCTCCCTCCCCTGTCCCATTATCATGGACCTGCAGTACTTCACTCTGGCTGCTCCAGTGGTAGAGGTATGGCCAGCCCTGGCAGTAGCCTTTGCTGAACTGGCCAGAGAGGGGTTTAATTATAGACCAGTTTCTGATCTCTTACACTAGTAAAAATGTAATGTCTATACCTGGCCCTTGAGGTCAGGGCTTTTTGTCATATTTTCTGTTGGACCAAATGTACAGCTAGTAGTGTTGGATAAGCTTCTATGCATTCCACAACAACACTCCAACCCTACTACATTATTTTCCTTAGGATCAATATCAGGTTGACAGGCCTATAGTTACTCTTGTAATCCTGTTTACGCTTTTTAAATATTGGCACAAACATTAGTTTTCTTCCAGTCTTTTTGAACTTCCCCTTTTCCCACTGTTCCAAGATTTATTGAAAATCAACATTAATAGTACAGTGAGCATCTTAGCCAGCTGTTTTAAACTCTTGAATAAAATTATTTGAACATGCTGATTTAAAATTGTATAACTTAAGTAGCTGCTGTTTATCATCATCCTTAGTAATTGTGGAGTAGAAAGTACTTCATCATCACTATCATGTTACGACTATGCCTTCTGTCCCTTTCTTCCCCTAACAAATGGAACAGAGACATTTGTTGGATATTTTTGCCTGTTCTGCATTGTCAAAATTGAATCATAGAATAGTAGAGCTGTAAGAAACCCCAACAGGTAATCTATTCTAGCCCCCTGCTCAAGGAAAGGTCATTCTGTAGCATGGCACCCCTGCTACTAGCATAGGGGTGGGTGCAGTTCCACAGGAAGTCCAGCTGCAAAGCAATAAGCCTTTTGATAGAACAGCTAGGTAGAAGATGTTGATTTTAAGGAAGCAGGCCTGCTAATCAGGGAACAAGAAAAATCCCTGAGCCTAGCCCTGAAGATTGGAGGTCTGATGACTGGAAAAGGGAGGAGAAAGGGCTATATAAGCCTGACCCAGAGCCAGAGGCTCAGAGTGGTCCTGCTCCTGTAGGAAGCAGCTGCTGAATATCTCACATAAATATATCGCCAATGTAAACATAAACAACTCTAACACAAAGCCACTTATCTACAGAATATATTCCTACTATAGTAAGTGGCTTTGTGTTAGAGCTGTTTATGTTCTGACTGGAGATTTGGGGAGCCAAGGTGGCATGGATGGGCAATGCATCACCCTGGTGGGCTAAAGTTAAGTGGTTTAGGGGCTGAAACCAAGGTAGTCATGCAAGGTTGTAGGAACCATGGTCTGAAGCTGGGACAGGTGATCCAATGAGTGACTAGAGAAGGGGTTGAAGCCCAGAAGGATCTGGGGCATGGTGGGATGTATGGGGGAGCTGAGACAGGGCTAAGGGTCCAGTGAAGGTCTTGTACCCAAGAAAAAGCCCTGTATGGGTCAGGAACCTGCTTGGTTATTTCTGGCCAGAAATTGGAAGATAACTTTGATATAAATATTCCTTGTATCTAGATAGATGAAACCTCTTCTTCCCAGATACCTGACAAATGACCCCCAAAAGCACATATTACTTCTGGTGCCTATGACTTGGAGGTCAGCAATACCCGCTCCTCTTTTTGAATGTGTACATAGTCCCTAGGTCCTGAAATTATACAGTTCCATTCCAGTAGAAAGCTTCTTAAGAAAATAGACTCAGCTTTTCCTAGTACATCATATTACTAATAATTTATTTTGTCTGTCTTCATAATTACTCTCATACAAACATTCCTACAGAAATGCCTCACTGTGATCCTTAGCCTATATATTTGAGGATGATATAATTTGCCAATTCAGAAAGAGCAAGTGTGATCTTCTTGTTCAGGAATTTGAATAAATCTAAGGAGATCAGAGGTTAATTCCTTCTCCTATCAGATTATCAACATGGTATTGAATAATTTGTCTGGTTTCTGTATGATCCAGTTCTCTTGTAAAGAAAAATAGGGATAATATGTCTCACTCAGAAGTTGGTTTGGAGAATTAATTACTATTTAGAAAATGCTCTTGTATTTGTGATGGGACCCATGGAACAGTGAAGGCAAAATTTTGAATGTCCTTGGACATAGATTTATTTTCAGGAAACTTCCCAACTATAATGTGATAAAATATATTTGTGAAAACAATACTATAACAGCAATTGTCCCCTTAACACAAATAATAGTTCAATATATTACAGAGCTGTGGGAGTGTGTGTGCATATAAATTTATATATACATTTAATATATAAAAATATGGAGAACAACCCCTCTTCCAGTCACTATTAAAGACTTTTCAAGCATTTCTATTGTTTAGAAAAATGCCTTTGCTTTCTGACAATGCAGGTTCATCTTGCAGCAATAAAAATGATCATACATGTCCTCAGCAAAAATTGATAAAAAATGTATAAAACATTAGACCATGAACTTCAATATATGGTTTAGGGCTTTGTTTTGCTTTTTTTTGCTGGCTCTGCCTGGTTATTGCAGAGCTATGTCATCTATTTGTGGTGTTCTCTGCATCTGTAAAATGGTATTAATGATCTCCTTTGCAAAGATATTCAAAAATTTCTGACAAAAAGGCTATACAAAACTAAGGTGGCATAATTTTGTATTTCCTGGGTAAACTCTGATATAAAATGAGACAGCTGCCCAACTGCTGTTTAGAAATATACATATATTCTCAGATAAATAATTAAGTACTTACACCCATGTATTAAGAACTTACAGTAACATTTAATTTTTTATTAAATACAGTAAATAGCCTTGTGTTAAAAGTAGTGGGATGCTGGTCTATGTTTGCCTATTGAGGTCCATTTTGGAACAAACAGCAGGACAAAGCATGTAACCTGAGGGTTTAGGTGCTGATTATACTTACAAAAAGTGTCAAGATGAAATCCCTAGTCCTACCCTGATTTACAGATGCACAGTTTAAGGATTATGTATTTAATGTGTATTATGTATTACTTTTAGCATCCTGAGATACAATAACATTTTCTCCACTGCTTTTCCATTCTTAGTGGAAGGAATTTACCTATAACTAAAATTACCATGAAAAAGATTTTAAATGCAAGCCAAGTTCACATCATCTCTGCCTGGAATGACCATTATTAAGAGAACCGTTTCCTAAATTTTTTGTGGGAGTTAAAGCTTCTTCAGGAATGAGAGCCCTATAGAAAAGAACTACTGATTGCTGCTGATTGGTTTGTGAACCAAGTAAGACCCTGCTGAGATTAAACTAGTGTGGATGAAGCCTGTAGGAGAAACTGTTACTGCAAGATCACTATCTGGCCTGTGCAAATGGAAGTACAGGTTTCAGTTATGATAGGCTTGCCTCTTCTCAGGCAAATAACTTTTTTTTAAAGAAAGAGGTTATTGAGAGAAGCTTGTAGTAAATAACTATAGACATTAATTCAGCCATTATCCCACAAGCACTTATACACATGAAAAACTTTATGCACAAGATTACTGTAATTCAATTCAGTGATATTGCACATATGCAAAATATTTGCCATTCTATAGTTCCTAGAAGAGTCTGGTGGTTTCTGAAGATATAGGTGTGCTTTGGGGTTTGAAGCATGAAGAAACTGATACTACAGAAGGAAGGAAAACACCACATCTCCTGGCAAATTAATAAAAATCAAAGGATCAAGGTACCACTACTTTACATGTCTAAATAGCAGCTACCTAGCCAGGTAAGTATTATTTTCTAATGCTTCCACTCAATTCTGGTTTCCATTTTACTGTCTAGCAAAATTAAGTCATACCCACACCACTACCATCTGTGCACGTCCCTCCATAAATATTGAGGCAAGACCTCCCATGTTTTAAATCAATAACTAGAAAATAATAAGTTGGAGACCAGGATCCTCAGCGCTTCTCCCACCAAAGGGAATTAAACATTTTTCTCTGTATAGTGCTCTAAACCACTATGTTAGGTATTATCAACTGTCCTCTGCAGTCCTTCCCTTGATGCCTACTGATTTTATCTTGCAATTAATAGTAATTAGATAAAATGGATGTAGAGCAGCCTTCTTTGGGAGCAAGAGCCTAGCTTCTAGCATACTTCCCATCCTTGGGTGCATCAGTCTTTATTGAACCAACATCCTCTGGCTTTATCCTTTTCTCCTGGTCACTCATTCCATTTGTTTTGCTGTCCAGGAGGTCCAGCTTCAAGAAGAGGGGACTGGACAGTACCTAACTTATGGTTCAGTAGTTAGAATACTATGCTGAAGCATATTCACACATCTGTGGGAGAGGGGGCTTAGAACCCGGATTTCCTGCTTCCTCAGAGTGTTCTAGTTTGGGAGGTCCTGCTTCATATTTAATTTTATAAAATGTTTAGTGTCTCATAACTTGATTGCTTTTTGTGATCCAGCAACTATGAAATATAAAGTTAGTACAAATATTGTTTTTAGTACCCACAACATTCAAATGTTAAGAACTTGTTCTTTTGACAGAGAAGGTCACTCGTTTGATCCACGCTAATGGCCATGCTTTTTGTATTCATTGAAGTCAGTGGAGTAGTTCTCAACATGTTTTTTAGAGTCAAGGCACCACTCCATAACTTTTCTGAATTTAGGCAGTACCCCAAGTTTAAAAACGTATTTCACTCATGTTTTGAATAATAAAAATTAATGGAGAAAGTATTTGATTTCAAAGGACTACGAAAAAACTGCAACCGGTAAGAATGTTTTCATTACTGTGAAAATTCTGGGCTCATCTTGTAAATCATATGTTGGTGTTCATAAACCCAAGAGTTTTAATACTGAATGGCACTCTATGACATCCTTAAAAAGATGTTGCAGCAACTCAGTTGAGCATAACTGACTTAAGCTTGCTCCCCTACACAAGGGTGGGAAACAACTTGGTCAGCAGAACATTTTTATTTATTTATTTAATTTAGAATGCCTGGTTTAAGACTAGAGAAAAGACTGAGAAGATAAAGCACATGCTTTAACTGAATCTGTATCACTAGATATAACAGACAAAAGTTGGAGCATAGACATGTTCATTAAAAGCAATGTGAAAGACACTGGGAGCATCTGCATGTGCACAGTTACTGGCAGTAACTTAGGTTACTGCACAGTATGGATGTACAGCTACACGTGCATGCACGTACTGCGCAATAACTATGCCAACTTACACCAACTTGTGTATAAATTTGCTACCTGAATAATGCAGGTAGCAGATGTATGCCCACCTAGTTACTGAGTAGTAAGGCACATGTAGACACCTTACTGTGCAGTAACACTGTGTGTGTGGACTAACTTGGGAGTACATTACTCCCAAGTCATAGCACACACAGTGTTACTGAACTGTAATGCTTACACGTGTAGATGCTGATCTAAAAAACACTTACAACACAGTAAGCTACCGCGCAGTAAATGCATGTGTAGACATGCCCACTGGGAATGTCTACACTTGCTTTTATGTGCTCCTAAACTTCATATGCATTAAGGCAATTTAGGCATACTTCCACATGTGCTAATGTACTTTTTAATGAGGGTGTGTGGACCAAATGAAGTTAGCCCCAAGTCAATGGACACATACAGTGTTAATGCACATTAGCACATTTACATGGTTGCTAATATGATTTAACTATTTGTGCATAAATGAGATAACTGCTTTATGCAGGTATCGAATTTAGACTTGAAAAGGCTTAAATCACCATTTTTAAGGCACTTTAAGGGCATGCACATGTAGACTTGTACCCTTCATGAACCTTAAATTGGGATAATGCGCATGTGTAGACATGCTTACTGAGTTAAGAAACTGATTTGAACTTAAGGTACAAAAGACTTGGAACTTAAAAGATTGCTCAATCTTAATATAACCATCAATGTAGCATTCTTTATGAAGTGCAGCACACATGAATGAACTGTGTTAAGTCTACTACAACCTGATTTGATCCTGGAATCCTTTTTTAGGGGACCTCCCCCCCGCTGAAACAGTAAGATATGAACATTACTTTTCTAATACACACTTTTTTAAAGCAATCTTTTCCGTGGGTAGAATCCACTACTGAGAAAGTTTTAAATAAAATTCTCCACAGATTTCAAAATGCTTCAAGAATCCTAACTGAGGAAAAAGGCATGCAGTTTTTCATAAATCAGAGTTCAACTCTATGCTTTAAACTCCCCCGGCAGCTCTGAACATAGGATTGCAGGTACTATGGACAGAAGTGCAAGCTAAATTACAAATATAGTAATTATGAATTACAAATACACATAACGTAACTTCCTGTGGGGAACAAAATAGTGATTCCACTAACTTTTCATGAATTAATTTATTCAGTGTATTTGGCATTCAGTACTAAAATAAAGGTCAAGCCATGCCCTGAAGTGCCTGAATTCAATTGAATATGGTCCTTGAAAAATGTATTTAATCAAACTTTTCAAGGTTTTGTCTTTATACATGGTTATTTATTTCTGGTCCTTGATCCACTACTTACACTATACTCTTGACCCAATTCTCTAAGATGTTCAGGTAAATGCTTAGTGTTAAGTCAATAAGTAGTCTGAATGAAGCCAAAGGACTTCATTCAGGACCTTGCTGTTTTCTTTTATGTTGCTCCTTACACACAGTTCATCTACAAAGCCTCTACCAACTTTTTAAAAACTCCTTCTGAAGAGTTATTACTTACATCTCTGTCTCATGCATGTTTTATGCTGAGGTGTATCAGTTATATATTTGACTTATAAAAACAAGTTAATGGCTCAAGGTTTTTGAAGAGCTCTTTTATTCTCCCTCCTATTTTAAGCTTCAAGTCAGCTACTCATACACCTTTCTTGAAACTTTTAATCCCCTCTTTTCTCTTGTCTATTTGTAAAAGAAGTAAACATGACAGGTTAAAAAGCAACAGATAAGGTTAAGATGAGGTCACAGCACAAACTGGTATTATGCAGTATGGTGTTGTGGGTTCAGTTCACTGAGTCGGGAAACAATTTGACAAAATTGTTTATTTATTCCTGCTAAATAGCACACAGACATGAAACTCTTTCTTAGCTCTGTCTCTAACTCTGCCTATCTGTCTCTACATATAACGGTAATATACTAGAGGGGAGTTGAGCGACAGCCTGGCCTTTAGATTACTAGAACAATTATACAATCCTCACAGGGTTATTTTGGCAGGTTTTGAGTATCACAGAGAGTTGATCTTGGTTGCTTTCTAGAGTTCCAATTAGCAGAAGTAATATTATTGAGAAAGGAAAGGGGGTTATTTATTGAAAGAAAAAATAAACTTAAAAATGAAAGAAATCAGTATAATCACCAGATGTTCCCTAAAGGTGCTCAGCCACTCAGGTGCATTTAGGGGAAGAATTAGAAAGGTGGACAGCATGGTGTGGGAAAGAAGCAAATAATCAAGATTAGAAAGAAGGATAGGCATCACAGCAGACATGGTATATGTATCAGAAAGGAAAGGAGGGAGGAAAGAAAGATGATAGGAACAGAACCAAGAGATTAACTGTGTGGGGAGTATTAAAGCAGTGAGTGACACCGTGAACAGCAGTGGTCAGAAAGTGGGAATCCAGAGGCATAGAGATCAGAAAAAAAATATTTAAAAAAAGTCTCTTAGAGGTTTAGTACAGACAAAAGAGGAAATATATCTTATGAGAAATCAGAGTACCATATATTGGATTAAAT
Source organism: Crocodylus porosus (assembly GCF_001723895.1). Lineage (NCBI taxonomy): Eukaryota > Metazoa > Chordata > Crocodylia > Crocodylidae > Crocodylus > Crocodylus porosus. The sequence goes on along the minus strand of NW_017728918.1, from coordinate 52,787,895 downwards.
GTTGGCTAGAACATTCAAAACCAGATTTTTAGAATAATATATTCCAGAATTATAGGAAGACAGACTATAAAATTATTTATTAAATGTATAAAATATTTATAAAAATATTTAGCAGAGGTAAAGTTTCTCTCATGTTCATCTCAATCTATATAGAATGCTTACAGCTTGAATAAATATGATTATAATATGAAGAAATTCTGATTTTATACACGCAAACACAGACATACAAACACACGATCAGAATTTCTGCATATTATAATCAGTACTTATATATAATAGTTTTCCAATGTTATAATACTCTATACTATTCCAGGATGTGAATCTGGAAAAGGGAAAAAGAAAAATCCAGAAAATACTAATATTAGTGAGCTACATTATAGATCTTTCATTTTCTTTTAACCTGTTACCCTCTATTCTTTTGCTCAGTGTAGTTCTTTATGTATGAGTGCTCTGTTAGGATGCTGTTTGTGCTGCTGTTGCAGACTGTGTGCTCCATTGGAGACCTCGATGTTACACAGAGAATGAATTTTGGTGGAAAAAGTTCAGCCAGGTTTATTACATAAAAAATCACCAACTCATTAACACACCTATCCAAAGGGTTTTGAGATGGTAGCCCTGGATGCTTGTGGTAAGATACAGGTACACTTTTGTACAGATTTCGCAAAGTTCCAAAAGTTTTCAGTGTACAGATACTCAGGGTTTTTCTTTCAGTGTTAAAATAGCTGTTGCAAGAAAAAAATAACCTAGGGAAAAACATTCTGTGACTTTTCTCCAAAGAGAATAGAGTCCTCCAACATCCCTGTTAGGGTGACAATATTTAGATCTTAGGGAGAACTGGATTTGCAGATGAATACAAGGCATGACCTGTGGTCTAGCAAAGCTGCTGATCGCAAGGTAGAATGATAGCTAAGCCGGCCATTTGCTTATGCTAAGTAACCATTTTAACTGTGTCAACCATTTTCTGAGGAAATAGCAGCAAGTGAATCTGTGTGAGTGTGTGTGCAGTGAATGAGGTGACATTTTAGGAATGTGGAATGCGGTACAACGTGAGACAGAAAAAAAGATTGGAATGTAAAAAACAACACGTAATTGATAACAGAATCCACGATGAACATATGGAAAAACGTGAATGGTGATTGGTGAAGAAGCCTCCAGAAGCTTCCAGGTTTTGGTCAAAATCTGCCCATTGATCAAAGAAAAGGAGTCAAGGTCTGTTGCATGAGCTTGTACAAGATGTCATGTAAATGAATTACATCCACAGGCAATTCCAGGCTAATGAAACAAACAGTAAACAGAAGCAGAGCTTGAAATGGGAGAAGATATGTGTGGAACAAGGAGGAGTGAGGGTAGAATAACTGTTAATAAACATGAACCAAAGTGTATAAACATGGGAAAAAAATATTTTTCAGTGCTACTCCCTGTGTTCATAGACTGGGTGTTTGTGAGGGAGCTCGCCCAAAGCTGTCTCCATTCTGAATAAAGCTGTTGTGAGCAACGTGTGCTCATGTTTGCTCCCTGCTTGCTCTGGGTAATGAGTACCAGGATCCATGAGAAATTGGAGCATTGACTCCCTAGTCATTGGGCGCCATATGGAGTCAGGGTCTAACAATCCCTACCTCCCCGTGGGAGACAGTGTATCACTCACTAGACACTGCTGCTTCAGTCTATTCCCGTCACATTTTCCACATTGTTCTTCAAGGAAACACAGGCTGATTGTTGGATTTCTGAGTCAGCCAATCAGGGCTCCCCTATGCATTACTGCCATCTGTCACCAGGCAGACTAAGGTGGACTTCAGAGCACACTGAGATGTGTATGGAGGACCCCTTCCCTGGCTGCACAGTGTCAGCACTTCAGGCTTTTCACTTTTCAGGGCCTCAGCATTAAAATGTCTGTGCACATGACTCTTGGTAAGTTTTTCTACTAGGAGATCAAACCTGAGAGAATTCTCCCAGATTATCTGTCTATATGAAGCCATTGATAGTAATTAACCCGCGTTTTACCTACATAGAACTTTATCAAGTATGTATTGATTCCTTCATTTACAGTTTGCATTACATTTTCCCTGTAAATTTTCAAATCTGTAGAATGTAAATTTAATATAAACAAACCCAGTTAAGAAACTATGGCTTGAGACAGGATTACTGAATTGTTTCCAGTCCCCTTGTGGATTTTGTTTTTTTAACCAGTCCATATCCTTAATCACACATACGTACCTTTATCATTTTTAGTAGGTGTAGCAGGCTGGCTGGCAAAGGCTTGCAGGCTGGAGGATCCTACAGGTTTGCAGGGACAACAGTTAGCAGCAGGCAGTAAGGCTAATTATAGGCCTGCTCAGAGGACTGAGCCAGCTGTGAAAGATAAGGGACTGACCAAAGGAAGACAAAAGACTCCCATGGAAAGGAGTCAGGGATACTGATGAGGTAAAAAAAACTCTCTCTCGGTTCGTTTCTTTGGAGGCTCATTGAATAACGATCCTTAGGCACACATTGTTGGTGAGACAAAAGGTATATATTTGCAAATAGGGTCAGAGGGAGAAGACAAAAGATCAAAACCCTCTGCCCCCGGGAGCAATCATTAGCAGGCTTTTATCCCCTCTCTTC
>NW_017728918.1:52752320-52785094 GCF_001723895.1 Crocodylus porosus | reverse complement strand
CAAAGAGAGAGTGATACCTTAGTACAAAGAGCTCTTGGAGTTTTTCCTTCAGTTTCCAACCCCCCCCTTCCCTCTCTCATTAAGGAGACAAGGAGTGCTGGCAGCTGTGCTTATTCAGAGGACAACACTATTGATGGGAGCTAACAGCTATTGATAATGCATTTTTAATAATATTTCTAACACTGAGTTAAAAGAGAGACACAGAGGAAATGGGAGAAGTGAAAGTCAGTAACGTAAGAAAGGAGAAAGAGGAAGAGCGTTCCCTGGCTGGTAGTTGCAATTCAAGGCTAGAGAAGCTTTGGGTCTTGGAAGAAACCCAGTGCTGCAAAGTTGAATGCAGCAGTATGGTGACAGGGAATCCACCCTGAAAAAGAGAAGAAGGACTGTAATGTAGAAAAATAGCAGCAGATAGCAAGAGGAACCTTCTCAGGTTCTCAGGAATGAAACTTCAGCAAGAGGAACCATCTCAGGTTCTCAGGAATGAACCTTGTGGCTAGGGACAGAAGTTACACATAAACTGCTGTAAGTGATCAGAAGCTGTTTTAAACCTGTAACAGAACAGAAACTCACTGCACATAAACCAGTTTTAAATGGCTGAAATTGGTTTAAAATAAACCTGGTTCAATGCAGTATCAGACTTAACTGATTTAGGTCAAACCTTCTTACGAAATTTCTATCCCAGACCCCTTCCTGGTTCAAATTAAATCAGAGTCCCTCAGCATCTCAGGATGCTTTGCAGCCATGGGCTGGGTTGTGCTGTCTGCTCCAGAGAGCAGGGTTGCCCCTGTCCCTCTGCTCCATAGCTGGAGCAGTGAGAGCTAGCTGACAATGGGGTGGGGTTGGGAAACCTAGTTAGGGACTGCAGGTTGGTTTGCTGGGTGGGGGGAGGGAAGGGGAGGAGAGGTGGGGACAGCCCCTACCAAGCTATTTCGTCCTTGATGCTGGAGCAGAAAGGGTGAGGGGGAACAGCCTGAGTGGGACTGCTAGCAGACTCCACCCCATCCCATCTGTGGCAGAGACTGAGGCAGGCAAGCAGTTGATAAGGGGAGAGAGAGGCGACATAATTCCCCTCAGCTCCCCCTGGCCATAGGGAAGGGAGAAGATGGTGATGAAGTGGGGCTTGAGGGACTGATCCCCTGATACCTATGACCAGAGGGCCAAGCCCTTCAGGACCAACCTGAAAGTAGGAAGATGTTAGCAAAGACCTGGCACAATCATTACATGCGCGTGCTGGAGACAGAGCTAAGGGAACAGGAGAGGGTCCCAGACTGCTCGGGCTGGTGTGACCAAAGAAAGGAAAGAACTACATTTACATTATAAAGCAGAACCTGCAAAAGCTAGGAGACCTGAATACCTAAGCAGAGACAAAATACACAGAATTCATGAGAGTCCTGCCAAGAGTACTATAGGTGACAAGCATACTAATATAAAGGCACCCAAGGGGAAAAAGGGGTGCAAGTGTACCTGTAAAAACCCAAGTAAAGATGAGGTCTGTGGGATTTCCACTCCAATTTCTTACACCACCTGCTGATTTCCCCAAGAATGACTTTCTGAATACCTGGCTTTAAGGAGACACTGTGCCCTCAGAATTAAATTAAGACTTACGCAAGGCTTTTCCTTGTCTCTTTGGTTTATTGCATTCCATTTTAAGGTAGACTAAGTCGTGTGTGGTCTCACTGTTTTTTGCTGGGCAATACCATAGCTTAGGTGAAGATTTTTGGTTGCTCTGTCATGTGCTTTTGGTTGCAAATTGCTGTATTCAATACATGTTCACTTCATAGAATGGACTATTTTTGTTCAAACTTTTATGAATTCAATGCCACTATTTTTTCCCCCACTCAACCCCTCCCCAGCCTGGCAGGGGCTTCCCCCTGTCCTCCTTGAGCAGGGAGCCAGTGGTGGGGGTGTCTGCAGACACCTCCCCCCTCTCCCCTGCCCAAGCTAATCCAGGCTGGTGTCTCATGCAGGCCACAGTGTGTTCACAGCACCCCTCCCCCTGACCTCAGACTGCAACCCCTGGGTTGGGGCCTGGTCATACCTCCTCTGCTCAAGCAGGGAGCAGGACAAAGCCTTGGAACTTCAGTCCCTCCCCTTGGGCAATGGCTGGCAGGCTGAGAGGTGTGTTCTAGTGCCCACCAGCTTCTGGCCTGAGCCACTGCTTCCTGAATTAAAAGTGAATATCTGTTCATTTTCTGCTTTGTTCAATCGCTGCATTTTAGATTAACTTGCAAAGACTGAATCGATTCAGCCTCCGGCTTTTGGACTGTCTGGACTTAGACAGTGTGAGTTATGTTAATGTTTGGGCATTGAGTGTGGTTTATGCTGTTTCCTGTATATTTCTGTATAGTTAAAGGACTGTTTGAGCCAATTGACCCTAAACCTGCTACAGTAGGTAAAAGAACAGCCCACAGAATTGGTGTAAATAATAAGTAGTTTAGAAAAATAGTTTAAATTATATGGCTTGTTTATAGGATAATGTGATACAATGTAATGTGTGGAGCTTACTACATTTGAGAAATAAAGTATTTGTCAATTTGTAGCTTCTATGATCAATGTTTTTAATGATAATCAATATATTTTCTTGTATATCACTTACCTTTTGAGTAAAATATGAATATTTTTTATTTTTTAGCTTCTAATATTTCTCAGCTGTGTCAAAATGTGCTCTTTTTATTATATTTTTATAGTCTTACTTTAGCATGTCATGAATGGGTTTTAAGGTAGTCTTAAGACTGATACGCAACATCCAAACAATTAAGATTTTTTTTAAAGATTTTCTTTGCACTACTTACTATTAACAAACTTTTGCTTGCCTATCCATCCAGTGTGAAAAGCACCACATACTACTTACTATTTATTGAACTAATTTGTCAACGAAAAACAAATTCTTCCTGTACAGAGAAAAACCCACCAGCTACCTACAATCAGCTAAGGAAAACGGACGTCATGACTTTTGCATACTTGTTTAATTTTAGCAGTAAAAACTGTTTGTATTTTTATTAAACATACTCTAGCGTTCATTTTTAGCAGAGGTTCATTCTCAGACTTTTTACCTTTTACCTGTATCTAAGATTTTTTGATAATATTCTTTTGCTCCATCTAAATTAATTTCTCTCTTAAATAAAAGCTTCATTCTGGTTGTCAGCTCAATTCCCACTTGTTGATGGGCACCTCAGAGCAACTAATTTCTCACATCTTTCTTTTTTTAAGATAAGAATTCATATATCTCAAAGCAGGCTTTGATTTTGAGATTTAAACTATACCCAGAGATTTTCTCTATAAGCTGAACCCCTAGACAAGAGATTCCATATCACCTTTTGGCTCTCACCTCAATCTAGCAGAAATAATGGAGACATGGATAATAAAATAGTCCTTACACCTTAAGTACAGTTACAGTGTTTGAGTTCTGTTACTATTCCTTGACTGAAAAACAATGATTTACTTCTACATCTCCATACTGAGATAAATCTAGACAAGATGATTAGTTGCCTCAGCTCTTTGAATTCCATGTCAACTATATCTGACACACGAGTTGAAAGCAAGCTCTTCAGTGTCCTTCCTGAGATCCTTCACTTTCTCTGCCCTCATTCTTTCTTCTAGGTAGTTTGATTAACAGAATCTCAAGTGAAAGGTTTCATAAAACAGATTCTTAAAGTTTGGAAAAGGGACCATATTTAAAGGAAGGAAGGAGGAGGCCCTAAAGAATTCAACACTAATTACTCTAACCCTTTGAGACCCAGAAAAAAAATACTGGAGCATATCATCAGAGAACATATTTTAAGACAAGACATTAACCAGGTGATAAAGATAGTGAACTTTGATTTGTTAAGAGTAAGTTCGTGCTTATCTAACTAGATTTATATGGTAAGATGACAGGCTTTGTGAAGTGGAGAGCCATGATGTGCTATATTTTAGCAAGGCTTTTGGCATATTATCCCATTATGTTATTAAGTCAGCTGCAGAAATGCAGTCTAGGTAAAACCTCTCTATGATGTGTGCACAATTGGGTCGCAGCTCAAGTCCTATTCATTGACCTGCAACTCAGAACAACTAAAGTTTCACATGTTCAAAGAATAGTCATTACTGGCTCCGTTAAACTGAGAGGAGGTATCGAGGAGAGTTTCCCAGAGGTTCGTTTTGCATCCATTAATGTTAAATACCATCACTGAATGATACTGAATGATAGTAATTGTCTGGGGTGGATAAGAGAGGGGTAATCTGGGCTTGAGCAGGGCTTTGAACTAGATGACCTCCCTTACAAACTGAATTTTCTGTTTCTGTGCAGTCCAACCACAATCCACCAGGGATGTAGATATTTTTTCACAAAGATAGGACCACATTTTGTGGTGGTGCCAGTCTCCCTCACCTTTTTATAGGGTGCAGCAAGACTGGTTAGATAACATTTCTTACCATAGGGTAGATTAGTATCCTTCTCTAGAGATTGTCCCCTGAGGAGGATTGTATTTTGCAGCTCAAAGCAAACAGTGGCCTAGGGTAAATATCCATCCTACCCTATCCATATGTCCTTGAAACCTACTTCCTTTTTGTTGTTCTTTCTTTACAGAAAGCCACATAGAAAGGAGGTTATGACAGCGTTTGCAAATATTTTTCTACTCTTTCACAGTCATTTTGGTTTTGTTTGTTTTATCCTGTAAAGATAACTCAAACATCAGAAATGTTTTCTGTGCCAAACAGAATTGAACAGCAGTTGCTTTTCTAGCTGGCTTTATTAAATAGTCTATTTTGCTTTAGTTATTTAATAGATTTACTGGTAATATAACTCATTGAAATGTGAATTTTGCTATTGCTTATACTGCATTTATTGGCCCTAATTCTATAAAATAATATTTTAAAAGCAGAAGACTGTTGACTGATAGCACATGTTTAAAAAAACAGCAGGGAGAGTGGAATCCACAACCTAAGTAAGTGTTAATCTTACATGTATAAATGACAGAGCATACAGACCCTGTACTTTTGCAGTCTTGACACCCGCAGAGAGAGAGGGAACATCATCAGGAGAGACTAAGAGACTGGATCTGCTTCAATCTTGTTAGAATGCAAGGATGATGAAAAAGTTATAGTCAGAAGCGGGATGAGGAAATGGCCAGGAGATTCTGAAAGCTTGGCTGTGCTGATCATGATTTGTTTTCTGTTTATCTTTAGTTTTACTACATAATCAAGGCCGCATTTGTCACTGATAGTACCTGAAAAAGAATACTCATAGATGGAAATGTTGGGTTGAGCCACATTTTCTCAGCAATCATTTGAGCTTCTCAGGACAACTTAAAGTCTTACAAATGTCCTGTTTAGATCAGGGATGGGCAATTATTTGGGCCCATAGGCCACATAGGCAGTTCTGGGGAGCTGCCATGTGGTGGTCAGCACCCCCTGCAACAGCCCTGCAGCTCCTCCCCATCACCACCAACATTGTAGAGCATCAGCTATGACCCTGGCCCACTTTGTGCCTGCTGTGGTCCACCCCAGCTGGAGTGGACCAACCAGAACCTGTACATACAGCCCTGAACCCAGTCCACCCCATGCCTACTTGAGACTGCCTGCCCATGCTGAGGCAATGGTCATGCAGAAGCTGCTGCTCAGCACGGGGGAAAAACAGCCCTTCCCCCTTACTACTTCTGTGCCTTTTTTGCTGTAGCCACCCAGATCCCATGCCTGGACTGCCCTGACTTCCCAGGCAGCTAGAAAGGAAGTCCACCTATGGAGCCACCCTAGCCCCACTGTGTGCTTAGGAGGTGGTGGGACCTACCACATGCTGGATGGAACCTGGGCCAAGTGGGACCAAGAGAATCCACTGTAGATGGGACAAAGTCCCTCTATGGGCTGCATCAGGCCTGCGGGCAGTATTTTGCTTGCCTCTGGTTTAGAGAATGCCAAGCCTATGCAGATAAACAAAAGAAATGCTACTTTTTGTAACACTATTGAAGGATTCCAAATATTATGAACATTTTACAAGTACAACCACAAATGTGTAGCGGTGCAAACCCAGAATATGAAAACATTATTTGAAGTGTGCACAGTTGTAAAGTCTTACTGAGAATGTGCAATGGCAGTCATAACACACAACACATTTTGTGGACGCATAGAAGCTTTAGACACCCAGAAACAGAAGAAGTCAAAACCTATGTCTACTGGACTTAGCCTCAGGCTGCTGGCAGATAGTCAAATAATCATATGTTGGGATTTGATCCTCAATCTTAACAATTACATGTTCTGCAATGCCACACATGTACATTATGGTATACAATTATGAGGATAAAGACAGATCCTAATTGCATGACTACCATCAAGTAAACATTTGCTTCTGGGCATGAGGAAAAAAGGCTTCTGGGGTGGTAGAGTCAAGAGGCTCTCTGCACTGGGGAATTTAAATCCCTACTCCCAACAGCCAACCATTGGTTACCAGGCATGGGGGATCACAGGCTCCTGACAGTTGAGGCTGAGAGGCTTTCTGGATTGGGCGGCTTTGGTTCCCCTACAACTGGAAGTCCAGAAAGGCTATCAGATTTGGGGGTTTCAACTCCCTTGGGGAGTCCCTTTGATTTGCCCACTAGGAGCAGGCAGAACTGGGGCAGCCTTGGCCCCAGTTAGAGACCCATTTTTGATGAGGACTGATTGCAAGCATCAGCTGATTGTCAGCATCAGGCCTCAGATAGCTTCCGTGCTCAGGCTTGTCACACATTTAATTTAAGATGCCATAAAAATCAGCCACAGGATGTTCCACATAATATGAGGAATAATATAGTGATTGGTTTGTCATTTTATGGTGCCTTAAATTGGTTTAATGTATGGCCCACATTAATCATGCCATCAATGTAATGCATGACAGGGCTCTCAAGAACAGAAAAGGGTCATGTGTGCATTTGCCACCAAAGCTCAAAAACTCTCCCTCTGAGGAGACCAGTGGTCCTGTGCTGTAGCCCACCCCATCCTGAAAGGGCTTGAGCTAGGGTCTCTCCTACTTCTCAGCACAACATTTTAACCACCGCACTAAATATTTTCTGCCTGTGATGAAAAAAATAAATCACATCTCTTTCTGATACATTGGAACATAATCACTCCAACTCTACTGTATCCAGTAAACAGCACCTTGTGGTATGAAAAACCTAATAAAGGACTTCCAAAATAAGTTAGGAATTCTTTATTACAGTAAGACTCCATGGAGTCTATTTCCTCATTGGGCCAAGACTTGATCTAAAAAGTAACAGATTTTTTTTAGGTAGTTGGCCTCATGTTTTAGATTTCTGGAGACTCCAAAATTGTTTTTAGAAAAAATCTAGGAGATTGTCTACCTAGAAACACATAGAATAGTCAATACAAGTTTACTAAAACGATGAATTTCCCATCAAAATGGCTTAATTCTTCGTAGCTTGTATTTCCATTTTGTGGGCAGACAAATGGAATGGAGACTGCTTTAATTCTAAATAAGGATCTCCATGCGAGAATTTAATGTGGTTTGACTGATGTAATGCAAAGATTTTTTTTTAGTAAGTTTAGCGAGACATAAAAAATATAAACATATATTTATTTTTGTAATTGTTTTAAGATTGGAAAACTGTGGCCTAAGCAAAAAGTTGGTGCTTTTTCTTATAAATGAATGTTGTATGTTTGCTGGTGTACCACCTCCAAAACTGTTTAGTCTACTATTTTGTGTATTATAATTTTTAATAAGCACTGACTAATTCAAAAGGGGGAAAGTACAAATAGTGTAATACTCCTCTGGGAGGAAGAGAATGACACTATTTGAAATAAGAACTAAGTACAGCTTCCAAGCTTACATTCTATATTTATACCTGGGAAAGGTGCCCATTGCTGGGAAAACAGGTTTGATCTTTTCCGTACATATAGGTAACAAAAGAAACCAAGGAAAGAGGAGATAGATGAATCAAAGAACAAGTTATTAACATTCCCTAGGTTTGTTGTTTTCCTTAACACAACTGAAAGGTGAATGTGACTCACTGACATAGCAGTGATATATCAGCATCAATATAGGAGGGTGAGCAAGGCCCATGTCCCAGCTGCCAGATATGAAGGGTGCAAAAACAATGGTTCCCTGGGATCCCACATCAGCACAGCAGAGTGTCTGAGGAGCTGCCTGTGTAGCAGCAGCACAATCCAGGCAGTGCACAGGGAGCTGGCTCCTTCCAACCTGGCCCAGCAACAGATTGCATGCAGGGAGCTGGACCCCCCATGCATCAGGGAGCATGCACAGAAAGCTTTCCTTCCCACGGTCCTGGCAATTGCAGCAGAAGCAGACTGTCTGTGGAGAGCCAGAAGCCTTTGGTGAAGCAGGCAGCAGGCTATAAGCAAGAACCCAACTGTCCAGCTCGTACAAGGATAGAAAGATGCCCTGTCCCACAGAAACACCCATGTTGCAGTAGCCAGGTTACCCCCACACTCTATTCTGCAATGGGGCAGGAGCATCTTTTTAAATTTGGTGATCTTGTCTGTGGAGCATAACCTTGTCTATCAGTTGTGACAAGGTGATCAATGAGTTTGCCTCTACCAAATCTTGAAGAGTGTGTGTGTATATATACATTGCTCTTCTCATGGAACCTCTTGTCTTTTCTCATACACTGTTACATTTGTACAATATTTAGGTTGCTTTTAACTTTTGAGCAATGCATTACTCCATCATCCCTTGTATCATTAATTTCTGAAAAGATACTTACATTATTTTTTCCCAATAAGACATATATATAATGCAATGCAGATTTTTTTCCCCTGTGACTATAGTATTAAGTACAAAATGTCAAGCGTATGTGTTGAAACATGATTATTTGTTTGCTTTTTAACTGAGGCAGGTGGAGGGTGCTCGACAGCTTTCGCAGGTCAGGCCACAGCTGGAGTACTGCGTTCAGTTCTGCACGCCTCACTTCAGGAGGGATGTGGACAACATGGAGAGGGTCCAGAGGAGGGTGCTCAAATTGCTAGTTATTAGGGCGAAAGAGTAGCGTTCTATTTTGACCAGTGTTTCAACATTTTGACAGAATGGTGTTCCATTTCAAATTTTGCATCGAGTTGAAACAGCTGTTCTGTTCCTTTCTGTCAAAATGCTTCACTGTTTCAACCCTGTTTTGACATTTCATCCATAGGATATAATGGGGACGGTTGAAACAGCCTATAAATTTGTTATTTATGGCTTGTTTTGGATGAAACTTGCAGGATTGGTAGCCCCTTCTCAGGGCACAAATCCTGCCAAGAGTCAAGGAGATAAGTAGAGTGAGTTCAGAGAAACTGTACCCCAAAATCTTGAAAGCAAAACTCATGTCATGTGTATGCGTTAAGCCATAGTGAGGTCAAAACTGCAGGCATGCTAGCACCTGCTGAGACCACAAAGCCTGCTAAGTTTCAAGGAGATGGGTGCAGGGGTTTGGGGGAAACTGTACCTCAAGCTGCAGACAAGCAAAACTCATGACATGGGTGGAGCAGAGCCCATTGCAGGGTGTACAGGGCAAGTATAGGCTTCCTGCTGCAGGCTCAGGCTCCTTGCTCTGCTTCCCCTCCCCTGGGACCTCTGTAATCCAGTGGGTAGCACCTGGCATGGAAGAGCAGAGTGAGGCTGGCTGGGGAAAATCGTTGCTGCCCTGAGAGCTCTGCACCACCATAGCAAGGCACACCCTGCACACTCAGCAGCACCAAGGTACACAAAAAGGAAAATTCATTTTTTTTCCCTGTTTTTCATGGGAAATGGAAAACCTGGACCCCGGGTTATAAATACTTTAAGGGATGCTGCTATAATGTCAGAAGCCAGATGAAGTTAGTATTTACTGCAACAGTTATTTTTCTTTGAAATATTTTATTTTGTTCTTAACCAGAGAGATTCATAAATCAGGAATATTTTATATGATAAACGAGGCTTATTTCCTATCAATAGAAATAATGATTTAGAGTAATTTCAATGTATACCTCATTTGTTTTTATCATGTTGTCATATTGAAAGCTCTGTAGCAATGCATCCAAGTTGATCATGTGCCTTCTTTTTGTTATCTGTGTCTTTGTTTAGAAATCCTGAACTGACTTAAAGATAGAAAGCTATACTGAAAAGGGAAGAAAAATATCTGGAAATATTTGAAATTAATTTAAAAAAATTTGACTCAATTAAAAAAATTACTCATACTTGAAATGTCAGTTTGTCATCACGGCTTCTTTTGAATCTTTTAGCTTTAAACTAGCTTGTTAATTCTCTTTACCAGCTTATTTTCTTTCTCAAACTCTTTGTCTGTCATCTACTTTGATTATTATGTCTTTTGGCTAGGAATTGTCTCACAGTTAATGTGTATATTGGCTAGATTATCCTCACTATAGTTGGGTCCTCTAGGCACTCGGGTAATACAAAAGGATGGAATTCTATTTCCCTTTGATCATCCAAGTGACTTTTTATTAGTCATCTAAGAGTCACTTTGATACTTATGAGCAGGTAATAATTCTCCTTTCTGGCATGTAAGTGTTCATATGCACAACGTGTGAAGACTGAGCATGAACAGTAGGCTACACACTGGTTAGGAATGTACAGAGCTACATGGGTGAATCACTTCTAGGTGTCCATCAGAGTCTACGGCCCCAATATGTGGGTTATACAATCTATGATCAGCAGCAGGACATTCACATGTTTTGGTGTCAGTAGTTGAGTAGCTAGGCACTTGCCTGGGAAATTTGGAGTCCTGGGTTCTAGATCTCCTTGCCATGAACCTGTATTTTCTTGGCTTCCTAATGTAATACAAACCACTGTTACAGCATTTACAAAGAATTTTCCACACTTCCTTTTGTGACTGGACCTGGGCACCCTGTAGAAGGATATACATGTAGGAGGAAGAGAGTAAGCTAAAGTGCATGTGGCTCAGGAAGGTGGCTGCTATACTGCAAAGAAATGGGGAACATAGGTTCTAGCTGAGAACCCTGTTCCCAGTGAGATGGAAACTTCTCCACTGTGCTGCCATTCATGTCTTTCATTTTGTTTTGTTTTGTTTTTTTTCTAATGACTAGTAAATGCAAGGGGCAGTGGCTCAGCTTCAAAAGGACCACTGGTTGAGACTTGTGCACGACTTGTGGTGCCACATTAGAGTCCTGTGCTTGAAAATTAGAGAGATGTATGTTTAAACCCTGTCTTTGTGAGGAGGATCTAGCTTTTTAGGCTGAAGCACAATAAGGCTGTCATCATCTCCTTCTCCATATTATTTTTGCAATATGCACTTTTAGCAAAACCCCCAATTTTTCTTTAAAAAAAAATACATTCCCTTCCCTTCTCCAACCATTTCTGACTTTCTGTCTTCCCTCTTTATCCCTTATAAGTAGTCACAGATAAGCTAAGTTCTTGTATTCCATTACTGTAACAAGCCCCTTTTTATATTGTAAATGTGTTCTGTTATTTTTGTATTGATTTTTACTGTTTTATGTCATATTACTATTATATTTGTATTGATTTTTACAGTTTTATATTGATACCATATGATTTAGGCCTGCTTCTGTAAATTAGCCAAAGTAATGTCCAGTCTCCATCTTGTCTTGTCAGGTCTCCATTTTGTGTACCCTGCCCAGACATACCCTATTATAATTGTGTTGCAACTGTGACTCACACCTATCCCTCCAATGTAAATTGGTTCCTAGATGAATAAGAGTGCTTGAGGCATAATGGTAGCAGCCAAAAAATAGTTCCTACTGAATGACCGGACCATCAGCTTAATGACTAAACCATCAACTTAATGACCCTATGTGGCAGGAACGACCTAGGGGTGCCGTGAACTCCCCTAGCACCCCTATCTACCATGCCAAATTAGGTCTCAAATGCACCCTCTATCTCGCCCACCACGTCTTGCTGGAAAATATCATTAAAGGCAGGCTGCCTTCCTGCCTTCCTTGGCACAGTGCCTTGCTGTACCAGAGCTCTGTCCAACTGTCTGCCTGCACCCTCACGGGGGCCCCCTCACTCCCCTTGCAGCCCTCACCACACCGGGGCCTGTCTCCTGTGCTCTCACCTGCACCAGGGCCTGTCTTCCATGGCTCTCGTAGCCCGCACCAGGGCCTCGCCCTTATACCGTCGCTCTCCCTGGGCTGGCCTCTATACCGTCGCCTGCACTAGGCCTTACCTCTATACCGTCGCCTGTGCCGGGGCCCTGCCTCTGTACTGTCGCCCGCTCTGGGCCTGTCTCGCGCTCCCGATATTGCCTGCACCAGGGCCTGTCTCGCACTCCCGATATCGCTCGCACCAGGCTTGCCTTTGCCTTTATGCAAATCACCCTCCCTGGGCTTGCCTTTGCCTTTATGCGAATCATCCTCCCTGGGGCCTTGCTCGCGATTCCCTGCCTGCACTGGGGCCTGTGCCTCATGCTTCCCACGCTCCCGCCCCTAACCAGGGCCTGTGCCTCACACTCCCTGTGCTCAGGGCTCAGGCGGCCTCGGCCTTACCTGGCCCCAGACCCCTTCCTCAGGTCCTACGCCCACTGGGCTTCTTCCAATTGGGGCTTAGGCAGCCTCAGCCTTACCTGGCCCCCAGATCCCTTTCCTGGGTCTTATGCCCACTGGGCTTCTTGCCTACATCCACACTGGGCTCCTCCCGATAATCGCCCACACTGGGGCTGGGGTCGGGACACTCCAAAATGCAGCACCCTCTCCAGTGCCAGGAACCACCCCCACTACTGGGGAGCTCCCATGAGGCCTCCTCCAACCCCTACAGCCTCACCCGGTCCTCCGGTGTTACACAACAGCAAAACTGAAAACACAAAGCCCCTTGGCTATAACACAAATCCTAAGCCAACCTGGCTCTCCTTCGTCCATATCCCTGTCAGGGTCCTCTCCACCCTGTATCATCATCATAATGCCCGCCCTGCTTGCTCCAGCAGAGCTCCCACTTCTTAGGCTGCCAGAGGGGAACTGACTCTGGCCTCAGCCTCGCTGTTTATATAGGCCAGGCCCTGCCCCTTTCTGGTCAGCTGACCCAAATGGTTGTCCCAGCAATCCACACCTGTGCTGTCTTGGTGAGTGGCAGCTGAGCCCATTTTACTGTTATCAGTAGCAGGTGCCCTAGTGCCCTGCTACACCCTACCACCACCTTACGTTGACTCCCTCTGAAACCACAGACCTACTTCCAGGACCAGAGACAAAACCCAAAAATTGAAAGATAAAGACTCATCAAGAAACCAGAAACATGGAAACAAAGAACATAATAGAAACCAGCAACTCCACCATGGTATCCCACCAGACAATGAAGACACCTGGCACTACATGACTCCATCTGAGCAGGACTGGCCCTTGCCTGGGAATGTCCTCCCCATTGCAGTCACAGGTAGCTCACCACTAAAAAAGGGGTGGTAGAGTGTCACCTCCTTGGGATGCCTTCTCCATCTAGACCAGCACTATGCCACGGCACCTATCCAGCCAGAGGCCCTCCATGTGACCCCCTCTGGACAACACCTCACTACAGAAGACCCCCTACTGGCCATCAAGGATCAACTTTCAGCCTGGGATAGATAGCTATCACCCACCTTCTTCCTCCAAGCAAGGGACCTGAGTTCTGTTTCTTCATACCTTGACTTCAGTCCCTCCATTAAGCCTCTCCTCTCCTGCTGTCATTGTGTGAGTGTGTTTAGGAGTGTGTGTGTGTGTGTGTGCATGCATGTGTGTGTGTGTGTGAGTGTGTGAACCAATAACTTTGTGGTCAGTGTATTGTATTACCTACCTAATAAAACTGTTATTTTGGAACCCCGAGTTGGGTTTTGTCTTACTGACCTCCCAGGCCCTCTCTGATCTTCTAACCCCCGCCCCTCTGACCTTCATCCCATCTCTCTCCCTTTCTCTCTCCGTCATCTTGGTTCCCTCTCTGCTTTTTGGTTCCCTCTCTCCTAATCCCCATTCTGGCTCTCTCTCTCTCTCTACCTCCCAGCTTTCCTTGCTCCACGGCTTTCTCTGCCTCCAGGCTCTGCCACCTCTCAGCATCCCACAGCTGCATCCTGGCTTCAACCCCCAACTTAACCCCCAGCTCTGCTCTCCACCCTGGCTCAGTTCTCCCCACTGCTTCTCTGCTTTCCATCCCAGCTCTGCTCTCCTCCAACCCGCAGCCCCATCCTGGCTTCAACTCCTGACTTAACTCCTGACTCTGCTCCCCACCTCAGCTCTGCTCTTTAACCCCTGGTTCTGTTCTCAAACCCCACCTTTGCTTTCCTCCCCAGGGTTTTGCTCTGCCTCCACCTCCCCTCTCCACTGTTCCTCTCAGCTCCTCCTCATGGCTTCTCTGACCAGCTCTGCTCCACTGCTCCTCCCAGCTTTCTCCCCCAATCCCTGCTTTTTCCCATGGCTTCTTCCACCACCCCTCACCTCACCTCTCTGCTGCTCCTCCCAGCTTCTCTGACTAGCTCTGCTCCACTGCTCCTCCCAGCTTCCTCCATCGCCCCTTTGCCACTTCTCCCTTTTTTTCTCCCAGATTTCTTCTCCTGGCTCCTCACCTCTATTTCTCTGCCTCCCAGCTTCTTTGACCAGCTTGGCTTTTTTTACCATCATGGCATGATCCTTTGGCTCTGCTTCTTCACCTTTTCTGTTTTCTCAATTTTCCTTTACCTCCTTCCAGGCCACCAAGTACCCCAAGTACCCCCTAGTCACCAAGCACCCCAATTATCCCCAAGTTCCCCCTAGTGTTAACATACACAGCCACTGAAGTGCATGTTTGCATATATGTGCATGTATGTGAACCCATAATGAAGTATGTGCAGTTTGTGTGTCTGTGTATAAGTTTGTGTTACACCCTCCTGCCTAACAGTGTGATATTGAAATCATTAGCATTGATCTGATATGTGTCAAGTCAACACATTTAGTTATGCTTGTATGTAATTGTGCCCACACCTAGGGGTGTGTGTCCAGGAAACAGTCTTCACCCACATGTACATGCCAAAAATGGCATTCAGATAACCCAAACCTGTCACTTTAGAGCACCAAAGGGAAACAGAATTTCTCTCATGAACTGATTGGAGACATAAAAAACAAAAAAAACAAAAATAAACTCAGACCCCCTTCACCCCTGTATTTTACTGGAAGAAGCAGCATGTTACGTCAACACAGCTCTGCAGCATCTGTATACCTAGGACACTTTAATGGGGCTTTTTGATGCTTTGAGCTAAATCTGATTCAATCAGCTATTAGACAAAATTGCCAAAACCCCCCACTAAAGTGATCTACACAGACATCAGGTGAACTGAGGCCAACTAAGGTGCTACCTCTTCTGCATGGAGCTCAGTGCGGGAATGCACTGAGTTTAAAGTAAAGTGCTGGACTTGTTTTTTGTTTGTTTGCTTGTTTGTTTGTTTTTGTTTTTAAAGTTTTCTTCTTCCACAGTGAATAAGAGCCATAAAAGTTTCTATTATTCAATTGCTCATGTGGTAAATTCTGCTTGAATTGTCGTATAATTAAGCATATTATAAATGTCTGATACACACCACAAACTCAAAAGCAGCTAGAGGAACATTTGAGACCATGATCCTGGGGTATTCTTACAACTCTTGGAGTGTTCTTCCACTCCAAACCTCTTCCTATGCCATTTTCTACTTGACCACTGAGAACAGAGGTCAACTCACTGCTGTCTTGCACTTCAGGTTTACCTGCCTCATGCGGGTCTGGCCAGCTATCACAGAGGGAATTTTGCTGGCCAAGAGAATAATGTCCTTATCTGGTCATGCTATATCAGTAAAACAAACTAAAGAAAACATGCATGACAGCCCATGAATTCCTCAAAAAGTTTGGGGGTTTTAGGGCACTTGTCTGGAGGGAAAAGTACTCTGCTGTATTTACCTGACTGTACAGTCCAACTCAAAATAAAATCAGCTTATGGAAAAGCCGAGTAGTAGTTTAAGGTTATAAAGGATTGGAGGAAATAATCTGGGAGCATTAATGTGACTGAGTGGGGGGTGACCAGAACAACAGCCCACATGCTTGCTTTTTGAGGAAGGGATGGAAAATAGCTTCTGCTGTAGCTGCAGGTGGTAACTAGCTGCACCACCACACTGTCAGCACAGCAGCTGGTGCTGCACCATGTACTGCTGCTTCCCAGGGTGTGGAGCTTCCCTGTTATGCTTCTGTCTGTAGGACTTTGTGTTATACTGAGAGATACTCTTCTCCAGCCATCACTGCTTGTCCATGTTACATCTGTAGCATGCTTTTCAAACTGATTAATGTGAAGTTGTTTTATCTGCAGAATAACCAAAATGTTTATTCCCAAGAAAAGAACAACTGGTTGGCTAGCTCTTCATAAGGTTTTTTTTCACATCTATTCAGGGATCTGGTGACAGATAGGAGGGACAAAGCTGAGCTCTTCAATGCATTTTTTGCTTCTGTATTCTGAAACATGGATCAAGATAAATCTCCCAATTGGATTATAGACAAGCACAGGAGGAAAACCAGCCCACCAACTGTTAGTGACGACCTAATGAAAGGATACTTGAAGGGGCTGGATGTGTTTAAGTCAGCAGGCCTGGATGATCCCAGAGTTGCTGGAGCACTCCTGGTGTTCAGGTCAAGTCCCAGAGCACAGGCAACTGGTAGGGAGCCATGGGGGGGGGACATGTGCACCCCCCTGAAATTGGCCCCCAACTTGGCACCACTCAGGGTGGTAAACTGAAGCTCTGCAGGGCCTGCATCAGGCACAGTTAAGGTTTGGGCTCACCCCCCACCCATGGGGTGGTGGTAGCTTTATCTGTGTTCTAGCTGGTGGTCCACAGTTTGCCAGGCCAGCAGCTACTGGTCCACAGTTTCCATCCTACAATTGTGCACCCCCCACAAGACTCAGAAGACACCAGTCACCCCTGTGCTAGAGGACTGAAAAAGAGCCAATGTGGTCCCTATTTTCAGGAAGGGGAGGAAGGAGGATCCGGGTAACTATAGACCTATAGGAAAACCTTTGAAAAAATTATTAAAAATCACACTTGTGGGAGTCCAGCAGGAAAAATAATGCTGAAGGGTACCTATCATGGGTTCATAGCAGGTAGATCCTGCCTGACTAACCTTGTTTCTTTTTACGATCAGGTCACTAAATGCTTAGAGGCAGGGAATAGAGGTTGATGTCACCTACTTGCATTTTAAGAAAAACTTTGATCTGGTGTTTCATCCTATTCTCATAAATAAGCTGAGCAGCTGTGACGAAGATGATTACACGGTCAAGTGGTTGGCAAATTAGGTAATGGGACACACCCAGAAAGTGGTGGTGGATAGGTTGGCATTGAACTGGAAAGAAGTGGGAACTGGAGTGCCCCGAGTTTTGGTCCTTGGACCAGTGCTCTTCAATGTCTTCATCAGTGACTTAGAGGAAGGTGTGGAGAGCACTGTGTCCAAATTCACAGATGATATCAAATTATGGGTTAAAGTATTCACAATAGTGAGCAGAGAACAAATCTAGGTGGATAGGGACAGGTTGGAGAAGCAGGCAGAACAGAAGCGGATGCAATTCAAGGAGGACAAATGCAAAGTGCTTCACCTTGGGAGAAGGAATCACCAACACACTTAAAAGATGGGGGATATTCCTCTCAGCAGTACCACAGCAGAAAAGGATCTCAGAGTAGGGTAGCCATTGTAGAGGATTGTCCAGTTGTACTCTGTCCTCTATTGATACAAATCCCAATGTCTTTATGTCCTCTATTGGTTTTCTGCTACTCTGTCATCTCTCCTGCATTGATACGAAACCCAATGCCTTTATGTCCTCTATTTTTCTCTTTTCCAGGTTGAATCTTGAAGAGAAAAATAGAGGACATAAAGGCATCGGGTTTCATATCAATACAGGACAGAGGACAGAGTAGCAGAAAGTCCTCTATGATGGCCACCCTATTTCAGAGTCATAGTTGACTGCACGATGAACATGAGTTGTCAGTGTGATGAAGCGATCAATAAAACTAACAACACTTTATCATGCATTAGCAGGTGCATCACAAAAAGGTCTAGCGGGGTGATACTTCCCTTCTATGCAGCACTGGTGAGGCGACACCTGGAGTACTGTGTCCAGTTTTGAGCACTGTACTTTGAGATGGATCTGGCTACAAGAGATGGCTGAGAGCTAATCTTTAGAGCTGTGCAAAGCTTCAGACCATGACTCATTCAGAAAAGATATGGATGATTCGGATGCCAAATCTGTGAGTCCAAATCAAATCACAAGCTGGTTTTGGCTTTCTGAATCAATTCAAAGCTTCCAAATTGATTCAAAAAAGATTTGGAAAAGATTTGGCAATGCAAAGATTCGGAGGGCTTTCTGTATGGGGAAACAGAAACTTTGATGAGGGAGGAAGAGAGGGGAGGGGGAGCAGGGGGAGAAAGACTGACATGTCTAGGTGGCCAGTGAGCATGAGTTCTCCCCATGTCTGGGGGGAGGGACATAGAAACAGCATAAAAGCCAATGTTTGCCTCTTGTTGTGCCTTTTCTGAGCTGTTTCTACTTGAGCAACAGCATCAGAAAGGTACTGTGCTGCCTGGCTTGCCTCATAGTCAATCAGCTGCAACTTGGCTGCTCCTTTTTGTTCTTAGAAAGAATTGGATAGGATTTAGCTTGGGTTAGCTGAGGTTAGCTTAGAATCTCTTTACTTAATACTATCCAATTCATTTATTTCAATTTATAATTTTTTTTTTTTTTTGCAATCTTTGAAAAAAGAAAACTCAATGTTTTCCCTGCCAGTGTGATCCATCACTGTGCAGGGAGGCACACAGATTGCACACATATTTATAATATACATACATAAAAGAAGTAAAATCAGATATTCATAGGAAAAGAAGAGAGTCAGATTTTATATAGAAGTTATTCGTTATTAATATTATTATAGTTAGTTGAGATAGAGACTGAAGACAACACAGAAGTCAGAGATTCAGATAGAGACAAAACACAAAAAGAGTGACACACACACACCTTTTTTGCAGCACAGGAAAGATTAATACAAAGTGTTCTGGAAAGGCAGGTGCCAGGTCTTCTGGCAGGGGAGGGAAAGGGGGTTGGGGGAGAGCTGCTGCTGCAAGTCCTCCTGCCCCAAACATAGATGCATTCTCTATCCAAGCAGGCATGACGCTTCTACTGCCAGTGGAATCAAGGAAGTGGAAGCAGTGTCTGCACCTGATGTCCCTGCAGCTGCAACACCTCCCCTTAGTCCAGAAATAGGCACCAGCAGTGGAATCACTATGTCTTCCTTGCTAATGTCATCTCTAAGCATGAGCCTCCCACTGCCAAAGGAGGAGCTGGACCTATAACCTGGGGTGCTTAGCATCCTGGCTCAAGTAATTCTGGGAACCAAGGGGAAATCAGAGTTTATTCTCCACACCCCTCAAAGTTCCCCTAGAACAAGGTCTCCTCGAAAAAGCAGCACCTCGGAGGAGGTTGAGGTTGTGGAGGCAAGTGGCTCAGCTGAGGCAGCTCCTGTTGTTGTGCCTAGGCCTGCTGAGGAGTGGAATAAGGCACCATCCTTACCCTTAACCCAGAAGTGGGTGACTAGCACAGTGTGGGAGCATTTTGAGTTGGCAGATGATCCCAAGTGTGTTATCTGCCAGCACTGCTAAAGGCACATCAGCTGGGGCAAAGATGTGAAACATGTTTCCACCACGATGCTGCTGCTGTATGTCAGAAGGCAGCACCCCCTTGCCTTTCTTGCTGCTCAGCCTGGCACCAATGCAAGCATGCTGAAAAGGAAGTTCCCTGCTCACTCCAAAGCCTTCTTCCCAAAGCAGAGGCAGGCCACCCTGGAACAGTGGGGAAAGTTGAAAACAGAGGGGGTGAGTTGCAAAGGTGAGTGAAATCACCCAGACAACTGGGGAAATGATTCCTCTGGATAGCCAGCCCTTCTCCCTAGATGAGTGGCCACGGTTCAGGCAGCTCATAGAGCTTTTGGCCCCATCTTACAAATTGCCTGCATGTACCACCTTTAGCAGGATGGTAGTGCTCTCCATGTATGAGGCATGTGGGGAGTACTTGAGGGAGGAGCCGCATAAGGCAGGGCCACAGGTAGCCTTGCACTTCACCTCCAACATTTGGAGCAGCCAGCATAGTGATCACGCTTACCTCTCCCTCACAGGGCACTGGTGCAATCAGTCAGGCCGTTGGTGGGCTCTTCTCCAAGCCTAGGTGCTGAATGAGTTCCACATGGCAAGGGAGATCATGGGGGCCATGAACTGAATGATGCAGGGGTGGCTTATTGGGCAGGCCAAGATCACCTGCAGGGTTCATGGTTACCTACCACAGGGCCAATATGGTGAAGGCTGTCCATGATACCAACTTTGTTGGCAGCCATGGGGGCCTGGAGTGTAAGTGGGTGTTGGGGTTGGGTGGGGCAACCATTGGTGGGTCTGGGGGAGGGGAGGTTTGGAGGAGCAGGTGTTGGGGGAGCTGCAGCAGCTGGCAGGGTGTGGGAACAGGTGGGACAGAAATCAGGGGGTTGGGGTGAGGAATGTGGGCCTTGCAGCAGGGATGGTAGCCCCTGCAGGGGCCATTTGGCCCCTGTTGGAGGGTCATAAAACCTGTGTGAGGCCGTAGTCTCTCTGTTTGGGGGCTGTAACCCCTGTGTGTGGGTCTGTAACCCCTGTGGGAGGGTACTGAAATAAATATTCATGTTTCATAAATTCATGAATACATGTATTTTGAGTTCACTTTAGTATTATGGCACAGACACTGGTAGGCTTCCACATTGCTTTAACACTGTAGATATATCAATAAAAGACTGCCTAACTGATCGCTCCGTCTGTCTGTTTCTCTCTCTCTTTATAGTGGTCTTTTGTTTTGCTTGTGGAGGAAGATGGATTTTGGGGTATTTTACAGAGTGACTTTGGGATTTGTTTTATCAGGGATTTTTCAGTTTTCCAGGAGGGAACACTAGAATTCCTGTTAGGGAGGCCAGTGGCAGGACCCTGCCTGCTCAGAGCTGCTACCATGGACCCAGCTGGCTGTTGCTAACCTCCTTGCCAAATGGGGCTACACCTGGAACATCTTCTGGATGACAGCTGCCCAGATGGCTGAACAGGGATCACACATGGCAGTAGTGCTGCACAGAGGCCAACTCTGCAGCCACAGCCCACTGGCAGCTGATCCAGAGGAGGGGCAGATGGTAGGTGTGTATCAGGTCACAGCCAGGCAGCAGCCCCCACTGCCAGACTGCTGCAGTGGGTAAAAGGTGTAGGGAACTCTCAGGGCTGCTTCAGCAGTCCAGCTGGCACAAGAGGTAGTGTCCCCAGGTACCAATTAGCTGGGTCTCAGAAGCTCCTGAGAGTGAATAGCCCTGAGCTACTTGCCAGGGCAGCTTTTTGTACTGATGGGGCCAGGACAGGGCAGCTTTTTATACTGCTAGAGCAGCAGAGGTGATGGACCTGGGCTCTAGCTCTCCCTGGCTGCAAATCCAGAAGGAGCCAGGCAGGGTTATTTTGCCCCAAGTGGCAATTTGCTGCACAACAAAGTGCATGTCCAAGCACGTGCACTGAGGCAAAAAGCCCCAGCTCAGATTTGCACTGCTTCTATATGAGCTGCTGCAAGCACACGTGCTTACATGTGTGGAGGCACCCAATAAGTTCTTACCATGCTTCGGGGACACAAAGTAATCAGTATTATTAATTAAGTGTGTCTTAATTACCTTAAAAAGTGTGCATATGTGAGAGGGAGCAGAATACAAAATAAGCCCAAGCCAAATAAATAAATAAAAACACTGCAAAAGTTGTTACTTCAGTTGGTCTTTTCTGTATACCTACCTGTGGAAGGCCTTTACATCAAAGATGAAGAGCTTACACCAAGGATGACTATACCTCTATGAGGGAGGTCTTTTTAGGTTAAGACCAAAATACGTATTTTCCCAAATTCAGAGTGAGTTCTCTGTTACTGCATTCTAGATAAATTAAACAGTTTAAGAAAGTTTAAAGAAAGACTTGAACATTGATTTACATTTAGGTGAGTCCCATTTGGTATTTTATAGATAACCTAAACACTTCCTGAATAATTGAACAAAATAATTCTTATGGAACCAAAGGAAATCACTTGTCTAGAAGCATCCATTCAAGGAGCTGTGTTGAGAGAGAGAGATTTATGCATATTAAGAATCTTAAATCCCCAATAATTCTTTCTGCTTACCAGTGTTAGCTTATACCTCCTTGTTCTGTAAAACATGATCAACATTTCATTAAAATAATAATATAATTCCCTTGGAAGTTCTTTTGCAAGCTCTATTTCATCAACACATGTTGCAGTTCAGTGATGTCACTTTGTTGTAGAAGCAGTGTAGTACTGGAAGGTTACTTCTTAATATTTATTGGCAGGTTTTTTGTTCTTCATCTTATTGCTGCTGTTTGCTTCCTTGAAAGAAATTAAATGAATAGTTGAGATGAGAGTGTTGAGATGACAGTGTTACTGAAGCCCAGATATAGGAGGTATATATATACACGCTGCTTTCTTCCATATTTCAGAGAGATTTATGTTTTTCACCTTTCACATTTTCATTGGAAGGCATACCTTTTTAGAGCTCATCTGAATTAAAATTGTATCTCCTCTGTGGTTTTACTGGTATGACACCTTCATGGGATGGCCTTGGTTTAATTTTCAGCTCATAAATATGTAATCTGTTAATGCACATGCGGGATCATACCAACTGCCTTCTTCTTTGTGGCAGAGAATTTTAAGAGCATATTTAAAGTTTAGAATTTTACTTTCTTTATTTATTCCATTTTAAAATATTTTTTCTTTAAATTAAGATTACTAGGAGCTGAAAATCTGTATTAGATGAGACAAACTATATTGAATTTCTTTATAAAATACTTCTGATTTAAAAAGGAATCATTTTTATTTAAAATTATTTATGTTTAAGTTTTAAAGAAAAAAATTCATGAAAATATCCACTAGTAAGTCATTATTTCTTCTTAACCTGTTTGAGAAATAGTTCTTATAGTTTTGGGAATTTGGCAAGAAAGTTGCCTATGCTGATAGATGCCAAACTGATTCCCCTATTAATAAACTTGCTAATGTTAACTGGTTTTTCATTACAGCAGCTACCTTTAATATTTAATGATCTTACTATATAAAAATATGTGTTTCACTAGCCACATAACAATAGTAACACGTAATTATTATATAAAGACTGGTATTTAGATTAGAACGTAATGCATAATCATGCTTCATGCTACACTCACTAACAATGCAACACTCATTAACACCATGACCAAAAGAGACTTGGGGGTCATGATGGCAAGAGAACAGGCCTTATGAAGAGAGGCTGTGAGCTATGGGACTCCTCAGCCTGGAGAAGCACAGGGTTAGAGGTGATTTGGTGGCAGCCTATAAGTACTTATGGGGTATGCATCAGGATCTGAGAGAATTCTTGTTCACCAGAGCACCCCAGGAGATAACAAGGTCAAATGGTCACAAACTCCTGCAAGACCATTTTAGGCTGTACATAAGGAAAAACTTATTTAGTGTCCGAGCCCCCGAGACCTGGAATGGACTCCCCCCAGAGGTGGTGCAAGCAC
Organism: Crocodylus porosus; assembly: GCF_001723895.1. NCBI lineage: Eukaryota > Metazoa > Chordata > Crocodylia > Crocodylidae > Crocodylus > Crocodylus porosus. The sequence goes on along the minus strand of NW_017728918.1, from coordinate 52,761,637 downwards.
TTACTCTGGACACTTTTAAGAAACATTTGGATGCTTATCCTGCTGGGATCCTTTGAGCGTAGCTGACTTCCTGCTCCTTGGGCAGGGGCTTGGACCCAATGGTTTTATGAGGTCCCTTCCAGCCCTAACGTCTATGAAATCTATGGAATCCATAAGCATATAAACATTTCAGAAAGCACACACATTATCATTGTGTATTAGAAGAATAAGTAGGTATTTGATATTTTTCCCAACTGTTAAATGTTTAAAGTTCAATGAAGATATCAGATTTTTTAAAAACACAAACAACTTATAATACAGATAATTTTAAACATCTTAATGTGATTTAACTTGAAGGGAAGGGGTTATTTTTTGTATAGGGTGGGAGAAAAGAACCTAAAGGGGAAAAAGAGGATTCTGGCCTCAGTTTTACCATATCCTTTTCCTGCAAAGTCCTTGAAAAAGACTGTTTTTATAGTCCCTTAGAAAACTGTAGTGTTTTCCTCTTAGCAAAGAGATTCCTGTTTAGTGTCTGACTTTTGAACAAAACCAGACCCAGGATTGACCTCTAGGGCACTCCACTTGATACTAGCTGCCAACTAGACATTGAACTACTGATCGCCACCCTCTGAGCCCAATGCACCAGACAGTTTTCTATCCACCTTACAGTCAATTTATCCAGCCTGGTCTTCCTTAGCTTACTTGTGAAAGTGTTGTGGGAGACCATATCAAAAGCCTTGCTAAAATCAAGGTACACCGTCTCCACTGGTCTCCCAACATCTATGGAGCCAGCCATCTCATCATAGAAGCAAATCAGGTTGGTCAGGCATGGCTTGCCTTTGGTGAATCCCTGCTGACTGTTCCTAATCAATCACCTTCTTCTGCTCCAAGTGCTTATAAATGCATTATTTAAGGACCTGTTCTATGATTTTTCCAGGGATTGAGGTAAGACTGACTGGTCTGTAGTTCCCACTACATCTGCCCTTTTCCAATCATGTGGGACCTCCCTCAATCACCACAAGTTTTGAAACATAAGAAACCAGATTATATGGTTCAATGGTGTATATCTGGCCTGTGAGCCTGAGGTTGAGATTTACGGGTTTATGATACCATCTGAATTATCATCAGATCTGATACATAAGTTCATTGTAAATTAAAGTAAACTTTTATTGGGGTTAATTCATCGAATCATAAAATCATAGAGAAGCAGGGATGGAAAGGATCTCCATAGGTCATCTATTCCAACCCCTGCCAGAAGCAGGATCATCCTTATCCAAACCATCCCATATAAATCCATTGTCTAACTACTTTGCAAACCTCAACAAGACTTTGACACAACAACAAGACATAACACCCTCACCTGCCACATGTAAAGCATGAAGATGACAGTAGCCAACATCCTGCTGCCCTAAAAGTTCTTAATATAGACTCAGGAGATCCCAAGAAGAGAGCTACACCCTCATCAAAGGCAAACAAAAACTCTCCTAGTCCATAGTAATATGATCATGGGGTAAAACTCCTACCTCCAAATACCATGCACGTGAAATATTTCAACCTTGCCAAAGCCCTCAAATAAAGTTTAAGGCTGACCAGAATTTGATCCTTCTATAGGATACATTTCACATGGGGTGCACAGTGATGGGCAATTACACTGAAGTTTGGGTTCAGTTGGTTTAATATTTTGGGTCCTAATACTTATAGTCTGCTTAAAACTAATATATATCAGTACAACAAAGAACTTCTGCAATTTACACAAAATATAAATATTAAGAATATTTTAAAATTAAACTGAATATAAATATATTATATATATGGCACTGTAGCATAGAGATTTAAATGTTTTGTTTATTATTTCTAGTCTATTTATTTTTGAATATTTCTTTTTTTCTCTTCGCATAGAATAATGCATTAAAAAGAAACTCTTTTTTACTGAGTGTCCTTATATTTTCCTCAAGATTTATGCTCTGATGTAAGTTCATTATGAAATGGTTCTTCCTCAGATTTTAAATTGTTCTTCCATTTAACACACATAATAAGGTAGAGATTGGCCTGCAAAACTTGTGCCTAAACTTGTGCCCTTCAAATTAACTGTCATTGTAAATCAGACTATTTTTGTCTCTAAATGTCTTATTTGTATCAATAGTTAGACTTCTAAATGAGTAAGATCTCACATTTTCAGGAAAGGTGAAATTAACAGATAGAATACACATTTTGAAGAAGATGGACCTCATGCTCTTCAGTGGCTGGAGGGGTAAACAGGGAGAGAAGACAATATTCTCTGACTCCAGTTGTCTTTCCTACCTAGTGCACAGGGGCTGGACCCGATAACCTTGTGAGGTCCTGTCAAGGCCCTAGCAATCTATGAATACTGAAATAAGATTTTCAGATGCTGAAAACCCACATGATTGTGGTTATTTTACTTCCCTACACTTTCTTATCTTTTTCAATGGAGAAAGAACTAAAAATAAATAAATAACTTATAAACTATAATCAGGTCATCTCTACAGTCCCACATACATAGTTTAATTTTCAGACCTTTCAATCACCTTCATACAGTATCCTAAATATTTTTGTTTGTTTGACTCCTAAATAATATCCTGATTCATGTGATTGTTCACTAAAATAAATCCTCTTGAAATGAAATGGAAATCCACTTCGTCTTAAAGTAATAATGAGGCAAAGTGAGTGACTCAGATTTTTAGCAGTGTTTTATCACAAATATTCTGGCTCTTGCTTCATTTCTAATTCAAATCCTAGTCCTTTTATTAACAATTTATTTTATTAGACTTAGTCCAACCACTAATGGTAGGAGGATTATGGTAGCAGAGTGGTTAAGGTAAATCACTATAACCTGAACAGCATGAATACTAGCTTTGCTCTGGATTTGTGCTAAAGTTTGACCATCAGTAAATCAGTTGTAAATAAGTGCCCACTCATGTGGTCTGAGGGGTCAACAACAGCTATATATACATCTAGATGATAGACACACTGTACATTTTTGAACCACTAGGTAGAGAAATCTACATGCCTTTATCATGGTAGTCTAATAGGCTGCTTGCCAAGGTGAATTTCAATCTATGGAAAGATCTAGGCATGAATATATATTTTTTTAAAATATATTAATAATCCAATAGTACATTGTGAAAAATACACTCCAACCTTATATAAGGAATCTGCTTGGGTGAAAGTTATTTTCTGCTACGTCTGCTCATGCCAATGCATGCATAGTTTTACTTTGTTTACAACATATTCTTTCCCTGACAGTATAGCATCACTCTTTCCCACTATTGTGGCTGGAATCATTTATTTGTAAATGCCTTGGCAAAACATAACAAATGGTGACAAGGATGATATCCTACAAGTATGGCATGAATTAAATCAACTAGAAGAATTTACTTTAATTGTGAGTACTTGAAATCTGTTGGAACGCAAAATAACTTCTTATATTGGAACAACTGGGGCTTATTACAATGCCCTGGAGGATTGGCCTCCTATACAGAATGGCTGGAGCAGTCTCTTGAGGTATATGAGATTTTCCCACAGAAACACGTAGTAGCAATACTGAATTTGATGGGGGAAAAACATAGTTTACTGTGCAGCCTCCTCAGCCCAGAAAAGCCAGCAAGCCAAACCTTTAGGTTAGGGACAGAGATTACACATAAACTGGTTTAAGTAATGAGAAACTGGTTTAAACTTGTAACAGAGCAGATGTCAGCGTGCATAAACCATTTTGAAAATGGCCAAAACTGGTTTGAGAGAAACCCGGTTGAATGTAGTATCAGACTTAACTGATGTGGGTCAAACTGGTTTATGCAATGTCTATCCCTGACCCCTTCCTGGTTTAAGATAAACTAGAGTCCCCCAGGATTCTGGCATGCTCTCTGGGCTGTGCAGGGCTCTCTGCTACACAGCAGGGCTGGCCCTTCCCCTCTGCTTCCTGGCTGTAGCTGTGGCAGTCTCTGCAGGTGTCTGCCTGGCTTCTGCTTCCTCCCTCTCCTCCCCTCCCCTCTCCTAGTGAACTAGTGGCCTGTTACAAAGTAGTTAGGGGGGACCAGCAGGCATTGGGGAAGTCCCTGTTCCCCTGAGCACTGCTAGCTTGTGACCAGGAATAGATTTAGGCTAGATATCAGGAGGCGCTATTTCACAGTCAGGGTGGCTAGAATCTGGAACCAATTTCCAAGAGAAGTGTTGCTGGCTGATACTCTGGGGGTCTTTAAGAGTAGGGTAGATGTACACCTTGCTGGGGTCATTTGATCCCAGTACTCTTTCCTGCCATGGCAGGGGGTCAGACTAGATGATCTACTCAGGTCCCTTCCGACCCTAGAAACTATGAAAATATGAAACTATTTATTAATATAAATCCATTGGCGAGAGACAAGCAGGTGAAAGCCTGCTGTGGCCCTGCTCCCCCAAAGCTCCCCAGAGACCCCCCAGCAGCTGCGGAGCCACCCCCAACCCTCAGCACAGCCGGAGGTAAGCAGGGCAAGTGGTGGGAAGGGGTTAACCCCTAGAGAGTGAGAGGAGGTGGCTGAGTGGGAGCCGGGCCAGGTCTCGCCTTGCCCAGGCCCCTACTTGGCCCAGCCCCCCAGGGAGAGAGAGAGGTAGAGGGAGGGTATTCACCAGTCCCTCTCCAGTGAGGCAGGGTCCCCCAAATCCCAGGCAGGGCTCCCTATAGCCCAAGAGCAGTTCATTGACAGTGGCCCACTGCCCATGAATGTAGTTTAAAGGGCCTGCCAACAGCAAAAAAGCTGCAGTTAGACTCCAGGAGTGGTGAGAGACGTGTGGGTGAAAGCCCACTGCACCCCTGCTCCCCCGAAGCCCCCCATAGACCCCTTAGCAGCTGTGGAGCCCCCCACTGACCCTCAGCACAGCCGGAGGTAAGCAGGGCCCATAGTGAGAGGGAGTTAACCCCTAGAGAGTGGGAGGAGGAGGCTGAGTGGGGGCCAGGCCTGGTCTTACCCTGCCCAGGCATGTACTTCACCCAGCCCCTCAGGGAGCCATGTGACCAGAGTCACATAAACAGGCTATGCAAACAGGTGTGCTTCTCTGCCAGCTTGTGAGTTAGTATGGAGTTCACACAGAAGGGTGTGCGAGCGGGCCCAAGGCCCTGCCTGGGAGCCCCCTAGGGTAGGCAGACTTAAAACCAGACCACCTACCAGCGACATGCTATGGATGGGCACTTGCCACACCCTGAGAGTCCCTTCAGGATCTGCGCCCCCCCCGGCACCTCAGAGATGGCCCATGTTTCCAGCCTCCATGCAGACAGAGTGCCTGGTTCTTGGCTGTGGGGGCTACCTGTCCCTTTTTCAGGCTATGGGGCCCGGGAGCATGGCTACCTCCACTTGTGGGGTCTGCTCCCTTTTGGGGAGTCTGGTGTGCCAGCTGAAGGAGCTCCAGGCCACAGTCCAGAGACTGCATGCCATCAGGGACTGTGAGCAGGAGATCGACTCCTACTGCCTGGCCCTTCTCCCCTGGGAGGTGGTAGACCATGGACTCCCTCCAGGACAAGGGAGAACTCAAGGACCTCCCATTCTGTCCAGTCAGGGGGATGGACCAAGGTGGTCAAGGGCCCTAAGGCCTGCTGCACCAAGGCCCTTGCCCTGCCAGAGCTTAGCAACAGGTATGAACCTCTTGTAGGCCCAGCAGAACCTGCTGAGTTGCCAGCTCCCACAGGCAACACAGTCTCAAGTGCAGCTACCGCCCCCACTCTCCCCAAGACAAAACTTAAAGTGTTTGTTGTGGGAGACTCCATCCTGAGGGGGACAGAGGGAGTAATCTGCTCCCCCAAACCCTTACCCCAGGAAATCTGCTATTTCCCAGGGGATTGCATCCAAGACGTTGCAGAGAAGTTCCCTAAGTTCCTCCAGCCCACAGACCACTATCCCATGCTCCTTATTCATGTGGACACCAATGACATGGCTCGGAGTGCTCCCAGCTGGGTCATGAGGCGCTACATGGATTTGGGAGCAGGGCTAAAGGGTCTGGGGGCACAGTTGGTGTTCTCTTCAATCCTCTCAGTATCAGGGTATGGTCTGAGGGAGAGGAGTATCCAGGTAGTTAACCAAAGACTGCAACACTGGTGTCATCAGGAAGGCTTTAGTTTCCATGACCACAGCCCACTCTTTGGCAAGAGAGGCTTTGAGCTGCTGGGAAGAGATGGCCTCTACCTCTCTCCACTGGGGAGGAGGCTCTTCTCAGCCATACTAGCTGACCTGTTCCACTGGACTTTAAACTAAGACCACTGGAGGAGAGGGGGACTATCACCACTGCTGGCCAACTGAGTAACCCTTGCAAAGCCAGCAGACCAAGGCACTAAAAGGATCCCACCTCTGCCCCAGCCCTGGTACAATCTGTGAGCAAAGAAAGAGCCCCCAAGAGGACACTTGCCTGCCTGTACACAAATGCCAGGAGCTTGGGGAATAAGCAGGAGGAACTTTTCCTCCTGCCTAACTCAAATAATTACAATGTCATAGGGATAACAGAGACCTGGTGGGACTCCACCCATGACTGGACCATGGGTATAGATGGCTATACCTTGTACAGGAGAGATTGAGTAGAGAAAAGGGATGGGGGTGTAGCTCTCTATGTTAAGGAAAGCTACGCATCCCTGCAAGCTGATGTTGGCTACTAAGGTGGATGACTGGAGACCCTCTGGGTGAAAATCCATGGGGAACATGGCACAGGGGACACAACAGTGGAAGTCTACTACAGTCCTCCCACCCAAAGCTAAGAGCTTGACCAGGAGTTCACCCGGGAACTGGCTGAGGCCACATGCTCCAGAACCATGGTTGTCATGGGTGACTTCAATTACCCAGACTTCTCAGGGGAGGATCACTCAGAAAAATCTGAGCATTCACAAAGCTTCCTATTGTGCATGTATGACCTCTACCTGACTCAAGTTGTCTACAGGCCAATGAGAGGTAAAGTGCTGCTTGACCTGGTAATGGCTACTTGGAATGACTTTATTCACTTAGTGATTGAGGGGAAGCTGGGTGACAGTGAACAGGAGCTGATCACCTTCACCATCCACCATAAAGCTGGCAAGTCAGTCAGCAACACTGAAGTCTTTGAATTCAGGAAAGCCGACTTTGACAAGCTCAGGAGGCTTGTCAGTGAGGCCTAAGAGACCACAACCCCAAGGGGAGGGGAGTTCAGGAAAAGTGGTTGCTCCTCAAGGGAGCAATCCTCAATGCACAAGCTAATTCTATTCCATCATGAAGGAAAGGCAGCAAGAGGGCACAGAAACCCCCCTGGCTCTCCATGGATCTAGCAGATCTTCTGACACTAAAAAGAAAAGAAGGAGGATGGGATTCACCTCCAAGGAGGAATATTCTGCACTGGTCCGGTCCTGCAGGGAGCAAATCAGGAAAGCCAAGGCTGCAACTAAACTCCAACTAGCTTTGAGCATCAAGGACAATAAAAAGTCCTTTTTAGATACGTAGGGAGCTGGAGGAATAGCAAGGGCAACATTGGACCCCTGCTAAACCAGATGGGACAACTGACAACTCACATCCAGAAAAAGCCAAATTACTAAATAGGTTCTTTGCATCAGTCTTTCATCAGTCCCATGGGACACCCATGCCCAGCATGGAACAGGAAGGTCCAGATGAGGGAGATCCCCTGCCCTCCATCAATGCTGACCTCATGAGGGAACACCTTGAGAGGCTGGATTCCTTTAAGTCAGCCAGCCCTGACAATCTACACCCCAGGGTACTCAAGGAGCTGGCAAGCATCATAGTGCAGCTTCTGGCATAGATGTCTGAAAATTCCTGGCACTCTGGTGTAATGCCCGAAGACTGGAAGAAGGCCAATGTGGTGCCAATCTTCAAGAAAGGGAGGAAAGTGGATCTGGCAAACTACAGACCCATCAGCCTGACTTCTATCCCAGGGAAGGTCTTAGAAAAGTTTATTAAAGAGGCCATCCTTAATGCACTGGTTGATGCCAACATCCTGAGGGATAGCCAGCATGGGTCTGTTGCAGGTAGATCTTGCTTGACCAATCTCATTTCCCTTTATGACCAGGTGACCTATCACCCAGACAAGGGAGAAGAGATTGATGTCATATATCTTGACTTCAAAAAAGCCTTTGATTTTCTTGTTGGACCTGGTTCTGGCCACAAGCGATGACCTGGTGAGGGGGCTGTGGGTACTCGACCACCTGGGTGACAGGGATCATCGCCTGCTGGAATTCACCATCCAGCACAAGGTGGCAAATGCCTGCAGCAAGGCAGCAGCCTTAGATTTCAGGAGGGTGGATTTCAATGAGCTAAGGAGAATAGTCGGGGAAGCACTGAGGTCCCGGAGGGGAGGGGAGCCAGGTGTCCAAGAAGAGTGGTCGCTCCTTAAGCAGACAATCCTCCAAGCCCAAAGGGAGGTAATCCCAACATGAATCAAAGGGAGCAGGAGGGCACAAAAGCCCCCATGGCTCACTAAAAGCATCCGGGAATGTCTTCTAGCTAAAAGGGAGGGGTGTACACCCAATGGAAGGGAGGGGCTATCACCAGGGAGGAATATACTGTGGTTGCTCGGGGACGCAGGGGGGCAGTCAGGAAGGCCAAGGGGAAGATGGAACTGGGACTAGTTTCCCGGATCCAGGACAAGAAGTCCTTTTTTAAATACATAGGAGACAAAAAGAAGGTACCGGGTAACATGGGGCCCCTGCAAGACACACTAGGAAATTTGGTCATCACACCAGACGACAAAGCTAACCTATTTAATGACTTCTTTGCCTCCATTTTCCTGAGCAGGGACCAGATCAGCCCCCACACCGGGCCCCACTCAGGCCCCAGGGGAGACACACCTAGGCCAAGGGTCAGGAAGGATATAGTCAGGGAACTTCTGGAGGAACTGGATGTATTTAAATCAGCAGATCCAGACAATCTCCACCCCAGAGTGCTGAGGGAATTAGCTGAGGTCATTGCGGGACCCCTGGCATGGCTTTAGGAGCAGTCATGGTGCTCTGGTTTGGTGCCAGAGGACTGGCAGAGGTCCAGTGTGGTTCCCATCTTCAAAATAGGGAAGAAGGAGGACCCAGGAAACTATAGGCCAGTTAGTCTTACTAACTTTGAAACTGTTAGAAATGGAATATTGTTAGAAATGCGCAGCTTGCATCTTGCACCTGATAAGAAAGAAATACTGCCCAAGGCTCTTTCCTCCCCCGGTCCCACCTTAGCCTTTCTCATGCTGATTGCAGAAGCTGGAATTCAATTGACTGTGGCCTTGGGGTATGAACTTTTGGCGAACTGTTGTAGTTTCTGGGCATGCTTAAGGAGCTGATGCATATTTACCTCTCCGCTCTGCATACTTAAGTAGCTAATTATACTATACATGCGATGTAT
>NW_017728918.1:52737090-52752220 GCF_001723895.1 Crocodylus porosus | reverse complement strand
GTGTCTGCACACGTGCTCAGGAGAGAGAAGATAAATTCCGCTTGCAAACACAATTAGTTTGTCAGAAGCTGATTTGGGCATCAATGCCCCACTCTGACCTTGTTTGCAAACACATACAACCTTTTGTGCCGACTGATGACTGTGTGTCTGTGATTCTTTGCGAGCCTCCGGAGAAACGAACCGCAGTTTATGCATCAAAACTATGAAACTATACAATAGAGATGGGATTGGTCACACAAGTGTGAGAGAGTTTTCCTAGAAGGAAAAAGACTGGTGACATCTGATGGGATGCTTGTTCACTTTAACTCATTGTTGTCTATCAAGCTAGCATGTGATGCATGCTCACATGGCATTAATGATGCTATATTATATATTAAGTCTTATCGTACTGAACAGTCCATGGTATTTGTGTTCCATTCACTAACAGCAGCAGAATGGAATTATACACAAATACACAAAGAATCTTTAAATCTGGTGTGGAGAGTGACAATATTTAACCAGTATCTATAAAATATAAAGATTACATTGGTCATAAATCACTAACCTTTAGTCTCTATTCTTCATCATATAAAAGGACAAATGTAGCATGTATGCAATAGTGGCATCTCTTTTTAGCCTTTTACATTTATGACATTTAATTCTAAGTACCAAGACTAATAAAAATGCTGATAAACTTCCCTATTTATCTTTAAAAGAGTTTTCTGTAGTAGAAACAGAATGTTAACAGATTGTTAACTTGTCTCAGCTGGGATATGCCCCAGTGACATGGAAATGTACAGATGATCCTATAGATTGGGAATGTAAAGATGTGCTGTGTGGGGGATTTCTTATACCTAGAAAGAGGCATACAAAATTTAGAAAAGCTGCATTTATTGTGTATGGGAGTCAAAAAAAATGAAGGCATCAGCCAGAAGCTATGTATGGTGATCAGGCATTGATTAACAAATAGAAACTTGTTGAGGAATGTATAGGATGCCAACAGGTACAGAAGATGCCCAAACCAGGACTGGCAGATGGACGATGAGTGTAATGGAAGATGGTCATCCACTCCCTGGCAACAAGTCCTTATTGATTTTTCAGGACCATTTTTAGGAACAATGTATCTAGTGATGGTAGATGACCATGCAAAACAGCCAGAAGTTTTCTCCATGAAACCTATTTCATGGCCAGGGACTAGGAAAATTGTGAAGTCTGCTTTCAACATGATGAAAAATGGCAGCTGACTTATCACTTCCACACAATGACACAAATGGGCAGGATCAGTACAGTGCCACAATGCTCTCCATGGGGCTGGATCAGTACAGCAAAAGATGGCCCACTTTTTGTCAATGTACTGAAATGCTGTGCATGCTACCATAAAGAAGAGACAAACAATGCTGGTTATAGGCCAGAATCTCAGATCACAGTTGGACAGGGCTTGTAGCAATATGTTAGAAATGGACAAGTAAGTGAGACCATGAAAGAGAAACAGGTGTCCCTCCAAGCTACATGTTGGCTAAAAGGTATTGGCCCATGATTACAGGAGATTTAATAAATGGCTGTTGGTAGTTTTGAGTGAACTATGTAGTACAAGTGGTGCCTAATATTGTTTGGAGTCTCCACGTGGAACAATTACGAGATACTGACATGACCGCTAAGCAAAACACAGCAGAAAGGTTGGAGCCCCACCTGTTGTTGGGCAATCAGTTTTGATACCTGCAATAGTGACCAGTAATCCTACACTACATGGTAGCAATGTTGACCAGCCAGGCCTTGATAATGTTGATCTACCTATATCTGGTAAGGAGACATCTGAATCTGACATGGATGAAGGAGGGCAACTTCCTTAGAAGCGGCAAGGGAGTTTGAAACCCAGGCGGAGATAGACGCCGCATAAGCCGGGAGCATGGAGGGGCCGCAGGAGACACTCAGTACAAATACCATCAGTGGCCAATGACCACAGCCCCTAAGGGACCAAGTGCCAGGGAGAGCCAGAATATGAGCCCTGATGGGCAACACTACGGTTGGCATTAGGCGGGGTATACGGGAGGTGTAGCCCCGAGAAGAAATACCATGAAGATGACCGAGGGAAAGTACCAGGGGAGGTGGGACCAGACATAGTCTTTCCGATAGAGAACCTTTTACCATCAAAGATGTGGCAGGCAAAACCTCTGGGGAAACTGACCCAAGGTCACTCCCAACAGCCTGGCTGTGCAGCCCAAGAAGCCACAGCGAAGTTCAACTGGAACCTAAACCCACGATGCTCGGCGGATAGGCTCAGAAGGTTACAGGCATATAAATACATTTATGTGCATAAATATGGTTCTGATCCATTCTGCCCGAGTCCCTGAAAAACAATTAATACAAAAGATGTGTTGGGCCTCCTCCTCCTAGCTGTTTTTCCCTCCACCCCCTGTTTTCCTTTTTTTTTTTTTTTTTTTTTAGTATCTCAGTCTTAAAGGTCAAATACCATTTTTGTTAATAAAGTAAATGCATTAATGAATTTTCAGGACTTTAAAAGGCAGGGATTAGAATTACTTTTAGATACCTACTTCTACTTAGATGACTTATAGATGGAATAGAATCTGGCCCTGGGTCTTTAATATCAAGGGGAGAATCAAACACTCTGAAAGTTAATTCTAATGTTTAAAGAAAAAATCTGTTATTTCAGCTTCTTTTTCTGAACTCAATCATATTATATTAGGACAGGGATGGATTTCACTATCTTGACTTAAGATTTTTATTAGCAGTAATTATATTAACTGGTTGTCTTAGTTTTTTGTGAACAGGTATTTACTTTGCAAAAGCCACCATTGGAATTACCTCTAAAAATAATAAAGTAAGATCCACACACACACACACACACACACATATACCGCCTCTGCTTCTAAACACTTTACAAACATTAATTGTAGTCACTCATTAATTACCACAGAATTCATACAGGTTAGCTCATTATGTTTTATAATTCTCCATTTTTCAGATGGGGAAGATGGAAAATTCATCCCTAGGTTTTCAAAAGTGGTTCCTAATTTTGTGCAGGGCCATTTTTATATCTTCAGCTTGAGGCCTGAGCCAAGAAATGCACATTACAGGTCAATGTAAAAGTCAAGATAATCCAAATAGTTCAAAGCATAACAGCTGAGAGATAAGTGCTTGGACGAGAGTAATGTATCCAGACTAAGAAAAAATAGTTTTTCTCTCTAGACAGATCTTAGAAAAGGTGATAAATGAAATATATATATAGTTAAACTTGGCTTGGTTACTACATTCTAAATATCTAAAGTAGAATTAATATTTTGATCAATTCTTGTCTCATTTGGTGGAAAATGACAAGATAAGTTGAAAATGTAGCTGGAAATATACTTAAAGGAACACACACACACACACACGCATACACACATATATGGCCAACTTTAACTATAACATTGTTTCTAACCCCCTATGATAAGTTAGTTACAAGCATTTTATAATAAGTAAAGTACTCTTCATGTTGCATATAACTCTAAAGTACACACCATTTGTGATAAATAAAAGGTGAGAAATATTAGAATGAAGACAGGACTTAAGAAAAGGTAAAGATTAGTAGTGAAGATTTAGGTTTTGATTCTCTACATTTCCCACATGGCTAGACACCTGCCCCTGTGCAGAGCTCTTCAGAATTTAAAAGTTATTTTCACGGGCTAAGCAAGTCATCTGTGTGGAACAACTTACGAAATAAAGGCTAAAATTATCAGGCAAAAACAGGCACATTATAATATTTATAAAATCAAAATATAGCTGACAAGCTACAGGGATAAAAACAAGGTCAAGGACACTGTAGAAATGAATTTAATAAATCAGGATAATAGAAAGTCTGTATAGTTAAAAGGGAGTTTGAAATCAAAAGTGGACTAAACTGGAGGAGGAAGCAAAGACTAATGAAAGCACTTTATGTTTCAATAAGATGAATTCTGGCAGTTATGAAGTCATGTGGGATAAGTACCCCATGTACACAGCTGACAAAATTATGTATTCTCAATATATTATCAGACAGATTTACTCTTTTCTCATATTAGTCGTTAATTAAGCAATTGTGATTTCTACAAACATATTTGCTCGTACATAGTCAATAGATACCTCAAAAATAACTTTCCAGTGATTGATTGTAAAACAGTTGCTTTCACTATTCATTATTAGCCATACATAGGTAATCTCCTAAATCACATAGACTGCAAACAGATAATTTATTAATTTATTCAATTTATATGTCGTTTTCCCAACAAAGGCACAGTGGCTTACAGTAAGAGAACAGAATAACTTATAAAGCAGGAGACTTAAAAAAGAACAGAACATCTTGTAAATCAACTAGACCATTAAGATAAAATTAAACAGACACACCCCAAAAAATAACCCAGCCAAGCTTTTTCTGCTAAATATCTCTCCAAATAGGAAGGTCTTACAGCACACCTGAAAGATGTCCAGATCTATGAAAGGTCTCAAGAGGGAAGGCATTCCAGAGCTAAGGAGAAACTCCTGAGAATGACCTTCCACATGTTGTTGATAAGCAGACAGTGTATTGATGGTACTTGTAGGAGTTTGCTCTCAGTTGACCTTAAAGATTATGATAAAGCATAAGGCATAAGAGAGTCCTTTAGGTATATAGGGCCCAGCAGTAGGCTGCTGCGTTCTGTACTAGAGGCATCTTCCAGTGAAGATCTTCCAGATAGTCTTCTAGTGAAACCAAACATAGAGAAAATTGCAATGTCCAAGACTTGATGAAGGAATTGATAATTGTGGCCAGATCTGAACTGGAAAGAAAGAGCCACATATGTCTCAAAAAGATGGAGTTGGTGAAAGATGTTCCTAGCCAGGTGAGCTGCTGTGTGTGCTTCTGACTATGTGAGTGTTTGTGTGGCAATGGAGCAGGCATATGTTCTGAGAGGCCACATTGTTGGCTGATTGCTAGCTGATTGGCAGTGCTTGGTGCTGGGGGGAGGCTTTAAGTCCTAATGAGCTGACATATCCAGTTGCAGTCAACTGGTCCTAGAAGAGGAGCCTAAAACCAGGCTATCTAAATGACCAGGGAGCAAGTAGACAGGGAAGAGCAAACAGAGCAGTTTTGGGGTCAATTTGCCGGTCAATTTGCCACCCCCCTCTTTGAAATGAGGTCTTAGGATTTCTCAGAGGAAAGAAGATCACAAGGAAGGAGTTAGATATGGTGGGGATGTGTCACACAGCCAGACCTCCCACTACTGCCATATCCTGCACCTCTGGATCCTTTGCAGCTTCTACCTAGATGGAGCTCTCAGTGGTGGAGGCTTTGGCCCAGGTCCCAGGCTGTAGGGGGTGCCTAGCATTACTTCTGGTGGCTGGGAGCAGGGACACAGGTAACTTCATTTATAGTGAGTGTGCTCTGGTGTAGGTGACAGGTCCTGTAGGTATAGGGGTGTGTGCTCTGGGTGTGAAAGGTCCTGTTCAGTTAAGAACGATGCGGAAGCTGATGTGCAGCAGCATCTCCATGCTAAAAGAAACCATGTACAGGCTTCTTCCATGAAAACAGCTTTAGTATACTATTCAAGTCCTTTGGTTACTGATGGCTAGAAAATGATATTTAGAAGTTTGCTTTTAGGAATTATTTTGTAGATAAAGTATATACTGAATTAATACAATGGTCCTGGGAATGGCAGGGGTTAATTGGTTTCTAAAAGCCAGTTTGTGACAATGTTTCATGATCTCGGCCTTCAAAACCCATTTTTTCCAAAGCCAGCAGATACCATGTCCAAGGCCTATGGACAAGGGGGGATACACAGGCTGGGAAATTGAGACTTCATCTACACTGTTCCATAACATGAGATAAGGGACTCTGCTGTGTTGGCCAGGTCACAGTGACCAATTGCAGAACCCCTGGAATTTCTAGTTTTGGTGGACAGACCAAATTAAGACACAGACAAATGACCGAATTAAAATATGTGCATGTGATGGGTTTGGGAAACAAAGGAATATGCTGATAGAATAGAATGTGGACAGTATGACAGCCACAGGTAAACCACCCAATGGTACCCAGAGATGATGAGTCATCAGAGGAGGGGAAAGAATACAAAAGGAGGGATTTCAGAATAGCAAAGTGTCCCCTGGGGGGGATTCCAAGGCCACCATGGACAGAAGGCACAACACCATCCCGTCTCATCCACACCAATAGTGGGGAGGTGTGGGGGAAGGGCTCCAGTCCTCAAACTCCAAGATGCTGAATGATGACATTCCAAAAAGAATCATAGGGTGAAGTTTGCATACTGGCCAGATGTACCTTCACTCTGTGACAGGCCTAGGACAGGTAGATATAGTATGGGGGGGGGGTGTTGCCTTCTCTCCATTATTCTTATCTGCTATCATTGTGTATCAATAAAATTTGGCTACTATCAAATGAAGAAGTCATGGCTGATCTGAGGGTTTGTGTCCACCTGGAATGAGGTATCTGGGTCATAAATCCAGTGCCAAGAGTGACCATCTAGTGGTGACAGGAGCAGGATTTTGAGGCCTAATTGTGACTGACTAGCCCTTTTTAGGATCTGCTATGCTCACTCCACATGGGGAAGGTGCTATCAAAGGAACCCTAAATATAGTCTGCCTACTCACCCTTTTCCTGAATTGATAACCACATCCAGTGGTATCACTTTTACTGCCATCAAAATCAATGAACACATGCAATCATTTTCAGGACCTGGAACATCAGGATCCTTGTGGACAATCCTAATAGTGAATGCTTAGAATGCTGAACTGCAATCGTGACTTGAGAACTCAGGAGACACAACATTGACATTGCTGTGCTGAGGGAAACCCACTAAGTGAGAGATGGGCAGCTCAAACAACAAGGAGGTAAGGGTAAGCAGGAAGAACACTGACTTCATGGAGCTGGTTTTGCCATTAAGAATTAACTCAAAAACCAACTCAACAAGTTCCCTATTGGACTTAATAAGCGCCTCATGACTATCTGTCTTAAATTGGCAGGGGGACAATATGTCACTGTCATCAATGCATATGCCCCAACTCCTGATGCTGCCAGTGAAACCAAGAAGGAATTCTATGCCAACCTTGACCAAGCCTTCTCTGATATCTCAGTGGGAAACAGTCATTCTTCTTGGTGATTCAACACCAGAGTAGGAAGGGACTTGAACCTCTGGAATAGAACTGTCAGCAATGAAGGAGTGGGAAATGTCAACTCCACTGACATCCTTCTCTTGACCAAAAGCACAGGACATGGACTCACCATTACTAACACTGTTCTTCAGGAAAAACAAGTACAAGGCACCTTGGCAACACCCATTATCTAAGCATTGACACTTCATTGACTACATCATATGTCATGCCTGGGATCTCAAAAATGTCCACATCATTCAAGCTATTCTAGGAGCTGACAATTGGTGGATCAATCACTGATATATACACTCAGTTATGTTACTCAAAGTGGACTCAAAATGATGGCTGCAACAGAACCAATGCTGATGGAAGGTCAATTCAAAGGACTCAAGGGTCCAAACAAGTGAGATTTTTTTCCACCAGTGTCTGAACGAAAAAAAACCCTGGCAAAGATTGTGACATCAGATTCAAAACCAAGACCATGGCTTATCAAGCAGTCATAATTTCTACCTAACTGTACAAAGCCAAGACATGGACAATGTACAAGAGACACCTCAGTCATCGGAGAAGTACCATCAATGCTGCCTGAAGAAGATCCTTCATGTCCAGTGAGAAGACGAATGCACCAGCATTAGCATTCTCTCTCATAAGAAAACACCATGAACATCAAGGCAATCATCATTCAACATCAGCTTTGCTGGGCTGGCCACATCATCTGGATTTCATAGAATTAATAGTTTTTAGGGTTGGGGGACCTATTAGATCATCAAATCTGACCCCCTGCCCTGGGCAGGAAAGAGTGCTGGGGTCAGATGACCCCAGCCAGGTGTTTGTCCAATCTCCTCTTAAATACCTCCAAAGAAGGGGACAGCACCCCCCTTTCCCAGAAGCATATTTCACATTTTGGCAATCCCCCCTGTACAGAAGTTTTTCCTGATGTCCAGTCTAAATTTGCTCTCCTTCAGTTTGTGGCCATTGTTTCTAGTTACCCCGATGGGCACCCTGGTAAACATTGTATCCCCTATTTCCTGCTGTCCCTCCCTATGAGTTTGTAGACAGCCCCAAGATCACCTCTCAGCCTTCTCTTGTGGAGGCTGAAAAGATTCAGGTATCTCAATCAGTCCTCATAGGGGTTTTTTTTGTAGGCCTTTAACCAGATGGGTGCCCCTCCTCTGAAGCCTTTCCAGGTTATCTACATTCCTCTTGATGTGTGGTACCCAAAACTGGACACAGTACTCTAGCTGTGCCCTGACCAGTGCTGCATAGAGGGGGAGACCTCTCTAGACCTGTTTGTGATACCTACTTCAGCAACAAAGAGTGTTTACTTATTACCTCATCACATTGGTGACTCATGTTCATTATGGAGTTGACTATGATCCCGAGATCCCTTTCCGTAGTTGTGCTACTTATAATGGTACCTCCCAGGTTATAGGAGTGTTGATGATTCTTCCTCCCTAGGTGCAACACATGGCACTTATCTTTGTTAAACTGCATCCTATTCTGTTCTGCCCACTTCTCCAGCCTGTCCAAATCCACCTGGATTTGCTCCCTGCCCTCTAGTTTGTTAACTTCCGTCCATAGTTTGGTTTTATCTGCAAATTTGGACAGGGTACACTACTCCTTCACCCAAGTCACTAATGAAGATATTGAATAGTAAGTACCAGGCCTATGATAGAGCCTTGGGGGATTCTGCTGCCCACATTTCTCCAGGTACAAACTGACCCATCCACCGCCACTCTCCAGGTGCGTTCCATAAGCCAATTTTCCACCCACTACACTGTGTAATAATCTACATTGTAACTGTTTAGTTTATTTATAAGAATTGGATGTGACACTGTGAAAGGCCTTTTAAAAATCTAAGTAAATAACATCTACCTCTGTTTCTTCATTCAAGCATTTTGTGACCCAGCCGTAAAAAGAAACTAGGTTAGTCAGGCAGGATGCATCTGTTATAAACCCATTCTGGTTGCCCCTTATCATTATTCCAGTGGCTGATCCCCCACAAATGTGATCCTTAAGAATTTTCTCAAAGGTCATGCCAAGGATAGAGGTGACCTATCCTATCCTAAAACTGGCCTATAGTTAGCTGGTTCTTCCTTTCTCCCTTTCTTGAAAATAGGTAGCACATTGGGCCTTTTTCAATCACCCAGGACTTTTCCTGAGTGCCACAAGGGCTCAAACAGCTGTGTTAGCAGATCCACTATGACTCCAGCTAATTTCCTAAGTACCCTAGGATGAAGATCATCAGGTCCTGTTGACTTAAATATATTCAACCCCTCCAGGTGCCCCTTTACTAGGTCAGAGCTAACAGTTGGTGGTTTGGTATCTACCTCGTGCTTACCTAAAGTCCCATTGAGATACATGTTTGTATTCATGTCCAAGAATACAGATGCAAAGAAATCCTTTAGGAGCTCCACTTTGGCCATCCTATCTGTTACCAGTTGCCCTAGATCATCTTGAAGGGGCCCAATGTTACCCTGCCCTTTTTTTTTTTTGCTTCCTATGTATTTAAAGTATGATTTTTTGTTATCCTTAACTTTTCTTGCCATCCTAAGCTCCATTTCTGCTTTGGTTCTCCTCACTATTTCCCTGCAAGCTTGAACCAAGCAGTTATGCTCTTCCTTGGTGGCTGCCCCCTGACTCCACAGCCTGTTGGCCTCTTTTCTCCTTCAAGCTCTCCTGGATTTCCCTGACCAACCAAGAGGGTTTCTTTGCTTTTTCGCCTCCCTTTATACATATTGGGATGGTCCCTTTCTGTGTCTGCATCAGCAGCCCCTTGAGAAATGCCCACCTTTTTTGGACTCCCATCTCTCCAATGCTTTTGCCTGCCAGTCCCTCCCTAACTAAACTCCTGAGGTTGTTGAAGTTGGTCTTTCAATTTCAAGTCTAGCAATTCAGCCCTACTTGCTATCTTCCCAACCTTTTGCCAGACAGTGAACTCTATCAATAGGTGGTCACAATCTTCTGGGTTACCTTGTACCTGCAGATCCCCCACCAATCATTCCCTGTGGCCAGCACCAAGTCTAGTAAGTGCTTGATAAATTATCCAGTAAGTCCTTCCAAGTCTAGGAAGTGGTTGGAAGTCTGAATCCAGACTCCAAAAGCAAGTTTTATTTTCCCATCTCAGCCAAGTTGTACACTCAAGAGGAGGGCAAAGAAAGCACTTCAAGCATGTCCGCAAGGTCAGCTTGAAAAAATGAAACATTGACATCAACTCATGGAAGACTATTGCCCCAAATGGAGGAAAAGTCTGCCACAAGAGCTTGAAGGACAAAGATTTCATAGATTCCATAGACAATAGGACTGGAAGGGACCTTGCCAGACCATTGGGTGAAGCCCCCTGCCCAAGGGGCAGGAAGTCAGCTGGGTTCAGATAACCCCAGAAAAATAAGTATCCAAGTGTTTCTTAAAGGTATCCTGAGTAGGTGCTTGCAACACTTTTGGGGGGAGTCTATTTCAGACTCTGGAGATGTAAAGAAGTTTTTCTTTATGTCCAGTCTAAAATGGTCTTCCAGCAGTTTGTGATAATTAGACCTTGTCTTCCTTTGGGCTGCCCTGGTGAAAAGACATTCTCCCAGTTCCTGATGCACACCCCTTATATACTTATAGGCTGCGACAAACTCACCTCTAAGCTTTTGCTTTCCAGTCTGAAGAGTCCCATGCCTCTCAGCCTCTCCTCATAAGGTCTGTTCTCTTGACCTCTAATCATTCTCAAGGCTGTGCTCTGGACTCTCTCAGACTTCTCCACATCCTTTCTAAAGTGTGGAGCCAAGAATTGGATGCAGTACTTCAGCCACAGTCTCACCAACGCTCAGTAAAGTGGGAGGATGACTTCTTGGGTTTTGCTTGATGTCCATCGCTAGATGCAAGCCAGAGTTGTATTTGCTTTGTCAGTCGTGGCACTGCATTGGTAGCTCATGTTCATCTTTTGGTCAATCATGCCCCCAAGTCTCTTTCAGTGAGCATACCACTGCTAAGCCTACAAATATGAGGTGGTCTTTTTCTTCTGAGGTGGAGCACCTTACATTTTTCTCTGTTGAATGTCATCAGGTTTTGATCCGCCCACCTTATAAGCCTGTCTAGGTCAGTCTGAATTGTCAGTCAATCCTTTAGTGTGACCACATTTCCCCATACTTTGGTTTTATCTCAGAACTTAGCCAGTCTGCTTCTGAGACCCAAATCAATATAATGTATGAATATATTGAAGAGTAGTGGCTTGAGTACTGAGTGGGTGATGCCACTGGTCACCATGTGCCATGTTGACACAGTTCCATTGACAATTACTCTCTAGGTCTGATCATGGAGCCAGTTCCCCAGCCATCGGACAGTAAGGTTGTTGAGATTTCATTTCCCTCAATTTTACCATGCCACAAGTTCTCAAATATTGTTGCTATTGGTCATGCTATGATGTCAGCCAACTCTTTTAGCATTCTTGGGTGCATTCCAATTGGGCCAGCTGACTTGTGGATGTCCAGCCTCTCAAGCTGTTCCTTTACAAGTTCTTCACCAATTATAGGCATATGATGACCCTTACCCTGGTAGTGCTGTGTCCTGTCAGGCAGGGTGATCTCCTTAGGCTGGTGAAAAACTGACACAAAGTAATCATCAAGGAGATTAGCTTTCTCCTGGGTGTCAGTTATCATCTGCCCCATTTGGTTCAGCAAGGGTTTGATGTTGGCCTTGGTTTTTTTTTTTCCAACTTCCCACTTATTTCAAGAAGGACTTTTTAATGTCCTTGATTCCCATAGCCAGTTTGAGTTTGGCTTCAGCTTTGGCTTTTCTGGTCCACTCCCTGCAGTGAAGCATAATCCTCCTTACTGGTAGTTCCTGACTTCCATCCCTTATAAGCTTCTGTTTCAGATTCAGGAGGGGGGCTCCCAGCCCTTTTGCTACCTTTCCTACGGGCCAGAATGGACTTCCCTTGTGCTTTTAGGATCATGTCCTTAAGAAGCAACCACTCATCATGAGTTCCCCTCCCTGTCAGATCATGGTCTCTCAGGGCCTCAACAACCAACCTCCTGAGCTTGTGAAAGTCAGCTCTCCTACAGTTGAAGATTTCTGCATTGATGACTCATTTGCCAGCTTTGTGATGGATAAAGAGATCAACTTATGATAACTGTCACCAAGATTCCCTTTGATCCTTGGGTTTCTGACTGGATCATCCCCTTGGCCAGTACCAGATCCTGAAGTGCCTTACCTCTTGCCAGCCCATAGACTTCTTGTGTGAAATAGCACTCATCAGTGCAAGTGAGCAAGCTTCCTGACTGATCAGATTTGTCTGAATGCTTTTCCCATAAGATGTCAGCGTGGTTGAAGTTACCTATGATAACTATACACAGAGAGCATGCAGCCTCTGCCAGTTTGCTCTTCCAGCTCCCTAGAGAATTCATGGTCAAGCTCTTCCTCCTAGTTAGGAGGTATGTAATAGACTCCTACAGCAGGGTTCCTCAATCTGTGGGCAACAGACCAGTCCACAGCGTGGTTAGCTGGGTGGAGAGGCCTTGGCTCCCTTCACAGGGCCCACAGTAGTGCAGGATACCCTGGGAGGTGGTATTCCTACCTGTCTTCTGGCCATAAATTCCAGCCATGGTCAGCTGTGACTGCTGGCCTGTGGTTTGACAGGCCACTGCCACTTCCAGGCTGTGGTTTGCCAACCCCCAGCATAAAAACTTTGGGAACGCCTGCCCTACAGTTATATCCCTTCACCATGTTCTCCCAATATTCTAAACCATATAGCATTGAGTTTCCCTCCTTGGGTGCCAATCTCTGCTTCACATAGATAGCTACACCCCCACCCTTCCTTGCAACATGATCCCTCCTGTACAAGTATAGCCATCAATATCTGTGGGCCAGTCATAGGTGGAGTCCCACCAGGTTTCTGTTATCCCTATGAGATCTTATTCATTTTTGTTTAACAAAATGGCCAGTTCCCCCTGTTTATTATCCATGTTCCTAGCATTTGGGTACAGGCAGCTACGCCTGACATCAGAAGCCCTGGACTTCTTTGTCCTCTTAAAAGAGTCCCATTCTTGGGCAGGGGTAGGAGTGGGTTCCCTTGTGTTACCTGACCTGCTGATTATGTAGTGGTCACTTCCAGGACTTGCACTAATGATTGTCTGTCCATCCCCTGGAGACCTTAGTTTAAAGCCCTGTCAAACAGGTCAGCCATTCTGGCCGAGAAGAGCTTCTTTCCCATTGGAGTAAGGTGGAGGCTATCCCTTCCCAACAAGCGACTGCCTCTGAAGTGTGAACAGTGATTGAAGAAGCTGAGCTCTTCATGATGGCACCAACACTACAGACTTCTGTTGACCTCTTAAATACGTGGTCCCCCTCCCATGATTCGTAACTGGAAGGAATGAGGAGAAAACTACCTGTGCCTCCAACCCTCTGAGCCCAGCCTCCAGAGCCCTGTAGTCAGTCATGAACTGGCCAGGATTGCTCTGAGCCATGTCATTCATGCCCACATGGATGAGGATTGGGGGAAGAGTTTAGGAATCCTCTCTGCCGCATCCCAGATACAGGCCTCTGGGAGGCAGAAGACCTCACAAGCAGGGGGTCAGGGTGGCAGATCACTCTCTCTGGCCCTCTGAGAAGAGAGTGGTCCACCATGACCACCCTGCTTCTCTTCCTAGGTGTGGCAGCTATCTGCCTGACATCCTCAAGGCCAACTTCAAAAAATGCAATGCCAACATCAATTCATGGGAGGATATTGCCTAGGACTGCCCCAAATGGGAAAAGAGTTTGCTGCAAGGATCTCAGTACTTTGAAATTCATGATGACAATGGAAGACAGAAAGGCAGGAGCTACATAAACAACATGTCATGGATCTAATTAGGAATCCAGAGCCATCCACCCTGCACATATGCCCAAGGTTCAATAGAGCCTGCCAATCCCAGCTTGGCCTTTTAAGCCATCTTTGAACTTACAGATAAGATAATTATAGAAAACAATCATAATTGACCATGAGGAATTGCCAATCATGATGATCCTGTAATAATTACATCTTAAACTGGAATAATTTACCTCAAATAATTTACCTCGTCCAGGCCAATGAGTGGACGAGGCAGACGACATGAAATGTGCATCGCGGAGACCAACTGGCGGCTACAGGAATGGTGCTTTGAGGCAGGTTTTGGCTTCCTCAGCCATGACCAGCACATCATGACAAGAGACATGCTTGGATGGAATGGGCTCCACCTTTCCCCTAAAGGTAAGCGTGTGTTCTCTTCTAGGTTGGCGGACCTCCTCCAGTGGGCTTTAAACTAGGCTTGTCGGGGGAAGGCGAAGATGAGGGCAGAGGACACATCAGAGTGCCAGACCAAACAACACCCACAACTACAGCCCAGCCCAGACGAATGAGCAAAAGAAGCAAACAGCAATGGGGAGCAGGGCAATGCTGGGACTAGGGGGGCAATATACACATCCACGGGAGGCCTCAAATGTCTTTACACAAATGCTCATAGCATGGGAAACAAGCAGGAGGAACTCACCCTCCTGATGGCTGACACCAGCCTGGACATAGTGGGGATCATGGAAACGTGGTGGGACTCCATGCATGACTGGGCAGTGAATGTCAAGGGCTATAGGTTGTACAGGAGGGACAGGATAGGAAGGAGAGGTGGGGGCATGGCACTCTATATCAAGGAGGAATACACATCCTCGTTAATTAGCAAGGTGTCAGAGGAAAGGCACTCTGAGGTGCTTTGGGTTAGAGTACAAGGCAGTTGAGGGGTGAGAGATTTAACGGTGGGCGTCTACTACGGACCTCCCAACCAGGGAGAAGATTTCATAGATTTCATAGACATCAGGGCTGGAAGGGACCTCAGGAGATCATCGAGTCAGCCCCCTGCCCAAAGGGCAGGAAGTCAGCTGGGGTCATAGGATCCTAGGAAGATAAACATCCAATTTACTCTTGAAGGTGTTCGATGTAGGTGCTTGAACCACCTCCACTGGCAGACTGTTCCAGACCTTGGGGGCTCGGACAGTAAAGAAATTCTTCCTTATGTCCAGCCTAAAATGGTCTTGCAGGAGTTTG
>NW_017728918.1:52735477-52736840 GCF_001723895.1 Crocodylus porosus | reverse complement strand
AAGATGTGGTAGTCATGGGGGACCTGAACTTCCCGGATACCTGCTGGGAGGAGCAGTCAGCCAGGTCTGACCGCTCACGTAGGTTCTTAGACAGAGTGCAGGACCTCCATCTAACCCAGGAGGTGCACAGCCCCACCAGGGGGGGACACCTTGTTGGACCTAGTGCTGGCCACGGGTGATGACCTTTGAGGGGGCTGCGGGTGCTCAACCACCTGGGCGACAGCAATCATTGCCTGCTGGAATTTACCATCCAGTGCAAGGTGGCAAGGGCATGCAGTAAGGCAACAGCCCTAGACTTTAGAAGGGCAAATTTCAGCGAGCTAAGGAGGATACTTGGGAATGCACTGAGGTACCAGAGGGGAGGGGAGCCAGATGTCCGAGGAGAGTGGTTGCTCCTTAAGGGGGCGATCCTCCAAGCACAAAGGAAGGTAATCCCAAAGAGGATCAAAGGGAGCAGGAGAGCACACAAGCCTCCATGCCTCACCAAAAGCATCCGAGAATGTCTCCTTCCTAAAAAGGAGGTGTATACCCGATGGAAGTAAGGGGTCATCACCAGGGATGACTATTCTGCAGTCACTTTGGGTTGTAGGGGGGCAGTTAGGAAGGCCAAGGCAAAGATGGAATTAGGACTAGCTTCTCAGATTAAGGACAATAAGAAGTCCTTTTTTAAATACATAGGGGGCAAAAAGAAGGTCCCGGTGCCCTTGCAGGACGCGTTGGGAAATTTGGTCGTCACACCAGATGACAAAACTAACATGTTTAATGATTTCTTTGCCTCTGTCTTCCTAAGTAGGGACCAGAGCAGCCACCTCCCTGTTAGGCCCCCCTCGGGCCCCAGGGGAGGCACACCTGGGCCAAAGGTTAGTGAGGAACTAGTTAGGGGGCTTCTGGAGGGGCTGGATGTGTTTAAGTCAGCTGGCCTGGATGATATCCACCCTAGAGTCCTTAAGGAATTGGCCTAGGTCATTGCAGGACCCCTGGCATGGCTCTATGAGCACTCACGGTGCTCTAGTGTGGTTCCAGAGGACTGGAAGAGGGCCAACGTGTTTCCAATCTTCAAAAAAGGGAGGAAGGAGGACCAGGAAACCATAGGCCAGTCAGTCTTACCTCGATCCTAGGCAAGTTGTTTGATAAAATTATGCTGGCACACATCCAGCAGGGGCCAGCTGGGGACTGCATGCTTACGGGA
This sequence comes from Crocodylus porosus, assembly GCF_001723895.1. Taxonomy (NCBI): domain Eukaryota; kingdom Metazoa; phylum Chordata; order Crocodylia; family Crocodylidae; genus Crocodylus; species Crocodylus porosus. The sequence continues at coordinate 52,735,651 of NW_017728918.1, read as the reverse complement.
ACCAACATGGGTTCATCCATGGCAGGTCTTGTCAGACCAACCTGGCGGCCTTCTATGATCAGGTTACCAGATCATTAGATGCGGGGGTAGCAGTGGACATAGTCTTCCTGGACTTCTGGAAGGCATTCGACACTGTCTCTCACCCCGTTCTCATTAAGAAACTGGGGGACTGTG
>NW_017728918.1:52720063-52735132 GCF_001723895.1 Crocodylus porosus | reverse complement strand
AGCAGGTCCAAAGAGGTGATCCTCCTCCTGTATGTGGCACTGGTCAGGCTGCAACTGGAGTACTGCGTTCAGTTCTGGGCGCCGCACTTCAAAAGAGATATGGACAGCATGGAGAGGGTCTGGAGGAGGGCCACTCGCATGATCGGGGGCAGCAGGGCAGGCCCGATGAGGAGAGGCAATGGGACCTGAACCTGTTCAGCCTCCAAAAGAGGGGGGATCTAGTGGCCTGTTATAAACTAGTCCGGGGGTATCAGTGGGCATTGGGGGAGTCACTGTTCCCTCATGCACTGCCAGGAGTGACCAGGAATAATGGTCACAAGCTGGCAGAGGGCAGGTTTAGGCTAGATGTCAGGAAGCACTACTTCACAGTCAGGGCGGCAAGGATCTGGAACCAACTTCCAAGAGAGGTGGTCCTCACTCCTACCGTGGGGGTTTTTAAGAGGAGTTTGGATGAACATCTTGCTGGGGTTGTTTGACCCCAGTATTGTTTCCTGCCACAGCGGGGCGTCAGACTAGATGATCTACTCAGGTCCCTTCCAACCCTAGAAACTATGAAACTATAAAATGAAATATCTAGTAAATTATTTTCTTTCAGATTTCATTTATTTCAAGATAAAATAGACACATGGTTATAAAAGATTCAGAACTACATTAAGTCCCCTCCTCCCTCTTTTAAAAGTAATGTAAATGTTTTCTTTTACCCATCTCATACAAAATGCAGCAGCAGTGTGCTACAGAGATACTAGCTCTTGACTTTTACCTCCTAACCTGGAAACAAAAGACTTAGATTCAAATTCCTTTCTTGCCTGAGATATAGCACAGATTTAACCTAAACTCTAGAGTATTTTAATCACTGTGCTATAATGAATTTGGAAGAGGATTATGCTTAGTCTCTACTCTTGAAATTATTCCACTTTATACAAATAATTAAACATTAATAGGAACATAGTTCATCCATATACAAAATTAGATCTGATCAGTATCACAGGGTGCATCTCCAAGGGATTCTTTGCTGCCCAGTAGTGCAGTTTACTGCAAAGTAAGCAGGTGGGTCTGCATGTGGACATGCTTAATAGCCACATCTACATGAGATGCTTAATGGCACTGTAGCATAGTTTACTGCACAGTAAATGTGCACATCTACACATGTGCATGCTTACTGCATCATAAATACCCCTAATCATGACTAAATTTGTTACCTGCAAATGCAGGTACCAAGTGTATGTACTATTAGTTATTGTGCAGTAATGCATGTATAGATGCAACCCAGGAGCAGTCCCAGGACTGTGCTTACTGTCTCTATGGCAGTGTCTACCTTTAAAAGCTTCTGCCTTTAAAAGCCTGTGGGCATTTTGAGTCCTGGCACATACCAACAGGGAGTCAGAGGACATTTTAGGTGCCTGTGTCCACATGGGCAGGCCACAGGCCACCTGTCCCAACCAAGCTGCACTCCAGCACCATTGCCTGGCAGTGCAGGGCTGCACACCTGCCAGGCCCATGCTGTCCAGGCCTGCAGGCTACTGCAGGCTTGAGTCAGACCTGCCAGCCACCAGGCCCAGCTTCAGGCAGCTTCTGTCTGCTAGAGCCAGCTCCACCTGCCCACAGCTCACCCCCAGTAGCCTCTCTGAACCTGCAGGTGCTGTGGGACATTGCTTTAGCCATGCGGCTTTCACTCCCATTCAGGCTCCTGTACTGGGTGCTCCAGGCAGCTACCCAGGCCTGGCAGCCCAGGGACAGCTTTGAAACCCAAAGAACTGGTAGAGTACCCACAATGGCCTCATCACTGTTAATGCTCATGTCCACACCTGTGACCACAACCCAGGACCCAAGATGGTTGCAGAAGGAGACTGGCAACCTCATGGCACTATGAGGTGAGGCAGAGGTGCAGCACCAGTTAGAGCAGGGCAGGAACTCCAATGTTGACATCTATGAGGGGCTGTCAGGCTGGATGTGGGAATGTGGGCACAACCAGTTGGTGTGGCAGTGGCATATAAAGATCAAGGCCTTGCAGGCACAGTGGGCTGCCATCACTAACCACAATTGTTAGTCAGGGAGTGCTCACAAGTCCAAGTCCTTTATGCAGCAACTGATGAACATCCTCATCCCCCAGGTCCCAGAAAGCAGCCGTGCTTTCTACAGCAGCACAAGTGGCCTGCATGAACCCCCACCCCAGCCTGGCACCCACAATGACATATCACTTAAGGAGGGCCATTCAGGCATCCAACAGCCTGTCCCAATAAGCTCCCTGGCTGTAGTCTCCAACAGCAGCTTGAGGACTCCGAGTCAGTGCCTGCTGTGTCAGCTTCACAGCCCCAACCCCTGCTGCAAGGCGAAGCTGGCCATGACACTGCTGGTCATCAGCAGGGCTAACCGCTACCCAGGGGAAGTGGTCCCCAGTCAGGTGCTCACCCACCATACCCTGTCATTGGAGGACACTGTCCAGAGCTACATGCTGCCACTGACAGACAAGACCAAGAAGAGCCACAGGCCACACCAGCCCCAGCCACGTGGAAAGGCCTGCACTGGGGGGGAGGGTCTTCCTCATCCCAAGACCCTGCCTCTTCTCCTGTCCCCTGCCCACCCTGCCTGCCTACACTCCCCTGGCTGGGGTTCCTCCTCCACAGCATACAGGGCAGTGGGGAACAATGGAAAATTTCATTGAGCAGCCCATGCCCTGCAACTAGGATGGGAATGGGACTCTCACATGCCAAGGAACATGTTGATGCTGGTGGCAATGTCCTTCTTGACAGCACGGGGGCAGGGACATGTAGTGCAGCAGTGGTGGAGGTTGTTTTCCATGCTGCTGAAGTTCAAGGTCCCATGCCAAGTGTGCAGGCATGCCCAAACACAATGGTCGTCAGCAGCAGGGCAGAGTGGGGGGGGGTACCCCCTCAGAAGGGGTGTGACAGAGAACCTGGGACACTCTGTCACTTTACGAGGGCAGCTGTGTCCTACCTGCCATCTTAAATGGACAGAGCATCCCAGGCTCTGTCACAAGTGTTTTCTAGGTTGTTGAACTCAAGTGGACAGAGGTATCTTCCTAGATCTTGGAAAGGGACAGGATTTCAGATACATATTTCTGCTCACTGTTTCCCATTTCCTGGCTTAAGAAACTCCTCGCTCATTGTGACGCCTATGTTGAATGCCACTGTGAGGTACCAAAATTTCCTCATGCCACACAACAGATTTTTGGATTTTACTCCAGGTGAAAATATGTAGGCACTCTTTATTGGGAAGTTCCTAAATCCATTTGATAATTTAGTCCTATATAATGCAAATGTTAAATAATTAATGCTGTGATTAAATGATCAATACTTCCTGTTATATTGGTTTGCTGTAGGCAAGATCACATGCTCCCCAAAAAGATACAAAAGCTATAGACTATTCCTTTAAATACCAGAAAGATTTTTTCCCCTTCTTAGCCTTCTGTAAGAATTAACTTATTTCCTAAATCATGTGAATGAACAGGATTTATAGCATATCCTTTTTTGTTTTTTGTTTTTGTTTTGCTGTGTTTTAGTAGCAGACTTTTCTAAAAATGGTCTCATTATCCATATAAATATCCAGCTCTTTTATTTAATGATTTTAAGTGCTTGGCCTCAAATATATTTTGTTGCAATGTGTCTTTTAGGCTAATTAAATATTGTGTAAATAAATGTTTATCTGTTTTGAATACAGACAAGCCGTGCATTTTGTTAGTCAGACTCCTTTTGACCCTTCTTTTTAAATATATTTCTCCAGCAGTTTAATCATGTTAGCTGCTTTTCTCTGAACTGTATTCAGTTTGTCCCCTCTAGTCACTTTTTTCCAATTTTGTTATTGAGATATTGAAAATATATGAAGTATTGAAGCTGAAGTCTTAATGGAGTCTAATATAAAATGACAAATGTTTTCATGAGAAATCATTTGGTTTTTTTCTACATATACTCTTGAAAATTACTTCCACCTTTATTAAAATGCTTTGTTTCTTTATTTATTTTTCTCCTGGGATATTATAGCTAGGTGCAAGATGTGACATTTATTGTGTGGTAAGGGCACAGGAAGCATTGTACAGCTATAACCAAACAAACAGCCATGGAACATAAAGTGCATTAAAAATGGCAGAACTCACACTAAGGTAGCCCTAGATTAATGTGGTATCAAACTATCAGACTACAATGCTCTTTACATTAGGACACTGTATGTATGTGCCAGATCCCATCTCTAGTTAAGGAAGTTCACATTCTGCCATTAGCCCTTGGAGCATTGTGGCACCTTATTCACCCCCTCTCTCAGTAAAGAGACTTTATTGCTGACATTCTGAATGTGAAGTTTACAGGTGAGGGAATGGTCTAATGTGAGTCCTTGGTAGGTTGGGTTATGCTCATGGGAAGGATTTATTTGCTTACTCTGATATTCAGTGTGCTCTGATGACTGTCCAACTGCAAGAGTGACAATACTGATTTATTGATGCTCCCCACTGACCCCATGTTTTTCAAACAACCCCCACTCAACCCCCATGCCACTGGGCCTGGAACAAAGCTAAGGTGTCAAGGTCATTACTGTTACAGGGACTTATCAGTCTGTGTTACACTGAATGGAAATGTAAAATGGTTTAATTGACAACTCACTGCCCTATCCTTCATGGATGCATTGCTTTCCTTGGAAAGGCCCATGTATTGGCATGGAAACACTTAACCCAAACCAACCCCCTAAACAGATATGAAAAGGCCCTGACAGATTTTCTAAATCCCCACAGCTGCTGTGTACCCAACAGTCACAGTTGCAAGTTTACACTGGTGATACCATTACCATAAGGCTGTTTGGCAGAGCATCTACATATGAACACCTCTGCGGGTACAGAACAGTAAGAACAGGAAAAAATCCTGCTAATAACAGCCCCACCCTTCCCAACTCTCCATCCCTCTCTTCCTGGATAATGACAGAAGGTTCATCCCTCCTGATCCAAATGCTTGAGTTTCTGGGCATCCCAGCTCCCACAGCAGGTAGGTAGAACCCAGGCATCTGGGTTGTTGCATCTGGATGACCTGAAAAATATTTTCATTAAACATTTCAGTCCAATCACAGCTCCTTATTCAGTGTCCTGGGTCTCCCACATGGGAGATGATACCCAGCTCTCAGTGTGGAGGCCCTTGAACAAATGGCAAGGCTGAGGAATGTGTTGTGAAGGTCCAAGAATGAGGTGGCCACTCACTGGCTAAAAGAAGCTACCTGTGCCACTATGGAGCTGAGAGAGATGTATTACTAGGATAAGGAGTTTATGCACAGGGTACAAACTGCTTGGAATCCAGCTACAACACCCCTGAGAGATATCATTGCCACCTCCCATGGAGAGATTGTAGCCCTTTTAGGTCAGAATGTTAAGAAAGGTTGAGAAAGGCTAGTCCTTAATGGCATGGAGATCCCATGCTAGGGACTCTTCCCTGGGGTGGAAATGATGGGGGTCCTATGGTGGAATGCTCTATATTACACATTGATTAGGAAATGCTGGGGAGGGTGAAGAGGGCCCAGAACAGGACGCATGGCATGTTGGAGCTGCTGACCCATGGTCCAAGGAGCCAGGAAAGCATCCAGTGGGCCCCATCCAGTAGGAGTACGCTGCCTGAGATCCAGTGCCATGGCCAGAAGGGACATCACCCACTTTCCAGAGCCAAATCACTACCCCTGGCCACCAGCATAGGCATGGGGAACCCTAAGGGGTTCTAGACTTGTTGTGGAAGAATGTGGGAGCATTTAGAATGGGGGATTGGGGGCAGTCCACCAGTCTGCTCAGCCAGGCCAGTCAGGGCTTGGATCCCACAAAAGGGAGTGGCACAGCCTCTGTAGGGATAAATAGTCTCCTGGGCTCAGGTCCAAGTTCCAGGGTGGGCACCATTCCAGCTTTTGTTTATTATGGACATGAAAAGTTTGACAGATTAAACATTTAATGAAACTGAGAGGCATCAGGTTTGTGTATGGCTGTAACCTCCCATGCCTCTCCCTGGCACATCATGGGTAGGGATGCTTCTCGGACTTTGCCGTGGCTTTTTGGGCCGGACGCTCTAGTCAGCAAGCAACTTCGGGGTGGTTCCCCAGGGGGACTTTCTTGCCACGTCTTTGATGATTAATTGGTTTAAATTGGGAGGATGATGTTTTGTCTTGCCCCCATGAAGTCTTCCCTTGGTTGCTTCTTCCGGTCCCTTTCTGTGGGGCTCTGCCTCCCCTACACTCTGCCTACCACCAACTGTGATGTTACCACTCGCGTCACTGAGGGTGATGTCCTGGGTGGTCTTCAATGCTCGAGGTTGTAGGGTCCGATGGTCACAATCAATCAGTGGTGTTCCTCCTCTGAGCATCTTCCCTTTTTCCTGTTTAGGCATCATCTGTGCTTGGCTTTGTCTTGTTCCCCATTGCATCATCCTTTCCTTGAATGGGGTCCTTACTGCCCACTGGTAGTATTCATATCAAGTTGCTGTTGGGTTCCCATGGACCCTAGTCTTCAGTAGTGCCATTCAGTGTCCATTCTGGCTCTGTGGGTGCCTCCCCTGGCTCAGGCTGGTCATGGATCCCTGGGGCTTCCCCCTCCTGGGGTGCCCACAAGGACTTCTCCCTCGGATCATGGGAGCATCCTGCCCCTCTGGACCGGCTGGGGGTTCCTCTCCCAGCATCCCCTGCTGCTCTTCTGCTAGGCCTTTTATTTTAGCCCCAGGCAGCCAGCTGGCCAATCAGCCCTGGCAGGCACAAAAAAATGTGCCCATGCTGATGCAGAAGCCATCCATATCTCCTTCTAGCGCATCCATTTTCTTTCCCTTTGACATTCTACCATGGCGGCTCTGCCCGCCATGCTTTCACTTTCATGTGCTCATCCTCTGGCGTAGCATCCCGCTGCCTCCCAGCTTCAGAGGGTAAGTCTTTTCCACAATGGCATTCCTCCTTCTGACCCAAGGTTTTGTGTTTGTTGAGCTGAGCCTCTATGGCTTTCCACCCCTCTTCCCCCCTCAATATCATAACCACTCGATGCAGCCAGGATCTTTCCCCTGACTCTCAACATTAATTGAGAAGATGGTTCCAAATTCTAGAGTGGGCAATGTTCCAATTTTAATTTAAGAAACACACTAAAATTTTGTCAGCTTCAGTATTTGATTAAAATAAACCATGTCTATTCTTTTGGCTTCATTCTCTTGCACCCCAGTTTGTGCCCCTAGTTGGGTCTGGAAAGGGTGAAGGGAGCGGAATAGTGGCCACCTAGCCTGGATTGTGGGCAGCACTGCCAGGGACATGAGGCCACAAGAGCCCAGAACTGGAGACCCATAGTGCAATGCCAAGGCAGGGGTATTTGAAAGCCTTTGGTCCTACTCATTCAGGAGTGCTTCCATTCCATGCAGGTGAGGTAGTAGATGGCCTGGGCTTTGCAGATCTGGACAGGGCCATCAACATTGGCAGGGTATTTGCGCTCTTCTCCATCTCTGTGCAGCATGTGTGCTTCTATGGGGTGTACAAGCACACACACACACACACACACACACAATGACATGTCCAAGACATGTCCAAGACATTCACACAAACTTGGTGGGTGCAGGGTTCACTAGGTGGCCATGCACAGGACAGGCGGCTGGTGGCTTGTGGCCATTAGGGCACAATGTCATGTTGAGTCAGTCCAGGTAGGTGGCCATGACGTTCTGTAGTCACGGCCCACAGCTGCTAGTGAGACTGAGGACAACTAGCACAACCTGCTACAGCTCCAGGATCTTCCTGCTTGGGTGTACAGGCCGGGAAACAAAGACATGTGAAGGTCACAATGGAAGGGGTTGGGGGCATGGTGGCCCATGCCCAGCACCCAATAAGGAGTGGCTCAGGTCTTTGGCTCTATTCAGGAGTCTTCAGCATCCTGGGGAGCCTGTTCAATATGCTTGGGGGCATGCAAGAACCCCTCATACCTGCTACACTTGGCTCATGCAGATGGCTCAAAGCCCCACCCTACTAAAAGACTAATGTCTGTTCTGTTTGCTTCCAACCTAACCTTGAGCACTTAGAATGAAGCTCAGAAGTTTGAACACCTCTGAGTCAGGCTTCTTGAATGCCTGTAGCTATCCTATATTTATAATGAGGCAGGAAACTGACTGAGTCATCCCTGCATGATGGGTAGGAGGTAGGGGAGATTTCAAATATTTGTTCTCTGAAGAAATGGGGAAAATATTCCCCATTTCCAAAATCTTTGTGAACTAGTGTTTTAAAGAAATGATTCAGGTCAATTAAAATATTTCATTGTGGCTTTTTAAAAATGTTTTATTTGCTTCAAGACTTTTATCAAATAAATATCTAAAGTCAGATAATCTAAATAAAACAAATTTTTTTTTTAATTGTCAAAGCAATGAATTTTGAGAATTTCAAATCTTTTGAAACAAGGTAGTCATCAAAAACAATTCCATCATAAGTGGATCTATGACTTTAAAAGGAGCAGCAAACAATGTGGCAGGAATAGCTTCCCTCTTCACTTCCAGTCTCTGTTGCCCCTCACCCCCACCACGTGGAGGGCAGACCATGCCACAGGAGCAGAGGCTGGAAACTTTTTGAAGTCCCCAAATTAGATAAGAATATCCCCTACCATCTCTTAGAACCACCTCTTTTGACTTGTGTGCTCAGTAGGACCTCTTGCTGTCTCCCATTTCCCCCATGCTCTCTCTACTTAGTCCACTGGGTGTTCCTACCCTGTTCCAGACAGGGGTGTGGTGAGCAGCTGCATTGGGAACAAGGATTGGCAGGGGAAAGTGGCAGCAGCAAGCAGGTTCTCCAGTCCTGTGCCTGCTTTCAAGCTGGTGGGGAACACCTAGAGTGACCAGTAGAGTAGGGGCTTCTGTGGTGGTCCTCAAATGAGCATGTCTCCCTGTGCAGCCTGACTGGAGTGGGGTAGGAGTGTCTGTGGAGCTACTTTTGCCTCCTGAGGCAGCACAGAACACATCCCATTAACTTGATACTTTATTGTTCAAATTTCTCTTTCCTTGCATTCCTTCAGTAATTTTTATCAGGAGTCTTCATAGCCAATATACTATGAACTGTGTAAGACTGAACAAGACATATCTAGTGTACATCTCTTAATTCTGCAATTCTATAATTATAACTCAGCTTTTTCTAGTATGTGTTAGTCTTCTAAAACTCATCCTGTTCATTGTGCATGGTTTCATTTTCATTAATATACCAGATTTACATGCGATGCGATTCCATTTAGTGCTAGGTATTTATAGCTAGATCTAATAAAGGATTGAGGTGTCAAAACAGGATTTAGGATTTAGTTGGAATTTCAATGCCTTAGTCAGAAACTGTGATTCCAAATGTCCCTGATCAACTGCCTCTCAACCACAGAAATACCTAAACTCACTAAGAATTTCCCTATATGGTATTAAATTCCTCAAGAATCTAGATATCAATTTAGGGCAAAGGAGCTACCCCTACCCCCAAATTTATTTCCCCAGCTGTAGGAGTGGGAGGGGGGGAAATTCAAGGCAACTATTCAAAGTTAGATCTTATACCTGGAAAATTATAATTTTTCCATATATATAATCTAATTATTGGGGGGCGGTTGTCTTATAATCAGGGTCATCTTCAAGTAAATAATTTGTCTGGATGGAGAACTGACTCATATCTGTTCAGAGAAATCCAGGATTTGAGTGACAACCCTTTCTGAAGGCTTTCTTATTACCTTTCTTGTCTGAAGACTTCTGAATTTTCTTGGATTCCATTCTGAGTTAAGTCTTTCCATGTACTGGGTAGGAAGTCTGAATACCCCAGTTCCAAGCCCCTTAAATTTAGACGTTCTGTTGCCTAACTTATAGACTCCTCAGTCCTTTATTGGATTTTACTGTTTTTCCCTTCCTTCTGTAATATTTGTTCTCTTGTATTATTAGAAAACACAAGGAAAAAGACTTAAAACAACTATTAATTTCATTCTATTTTTTGTTTGCATCCGCATTTTTTAAAAGCTGAATTACATTTTGATTTTAGGAAATGTGTTTCTGGAGGTAAAAGCAAAGGGCTAGGATTAAGGACATGCTAGTTCTATTCCTGGGTTTTACTACAGATTTATCCTCTCTAAGCACATTTGTTGTGTAAAATTCGGATAATACCTGTCTTCTTTTCATGGGTCTCATATATCAGACCCTCTTCTGTTGTAAATCAGTAATCAGTACAGCTCCAGGCCCTACTTAGATAGGAACTTCAGTACATAAGTAGCATTACTGATGTCACTGAGTCTTCTCATATGTTTAGACTTCTCATATATTTAGCATATTGTTAAATAACTTATGAATTTGCATCTAAATGGTCCTTGTCACAGTAAGCATCAAAACAAATTTCCAAAACATCATAAATTATCCTGCCTTGTCTTTTCTTCCCTTCAGAACTTTAAGCTTTTTCCCCCTATTTTATTACCCAGTTCCTGGCTTGCTGTTGTATTTCTTTTAAATTAACAATCATTCATGATATTTTTTCTTAATGTTTGGATACCTGAAGTACTCACAATTTCTGCTATTAGTTCACTGAAATCACCAAACTAGGTAAGACATCTGGTATCCTTTTTGATAATACCAGCTATTTCAGAGAAAGTAGCATGAAACTCTGTGTTAGATAATTTGGGGAGAAAAAATTACCCTAAGGTATTTAGAGGTTGTCTTATTCTCTTACGCCTGCAGATTTTGATTCCTTCTAGATATCTTGTTACTTTTTCATATTTTCTATGATATTTTTCTTGGAATTTTTATTATCTTCTGAAATCTGGTAAGTTTCTGGTTTTATTTATACCTTCTGACAATTTTTTCCACAGGTTAAGTGTAGAAAAGATGGAAAAAAAACTATTTCCCTTCAATGATTTGCATTCACCATTTTTCAGTTTGATCAAATGTCCCTTGATCTAAGGACATCACTACGGTAGGACACACAAAAAATGTCCTTAGTTATCTGTAGCTTAATCCTCATTGTACTATTGAAACCAATGGGACAGCTTTCACTGAATAAGTATATTTAAGAATCTAAATACATTTTTTCCTGGATTATAGTCTTACTGTATATGCATAGTTGACAAAAGTAGAAGTCTTTGCTGTACGAAGATCAAATGGGCTCTTTAAGGGCAAAGACAGGCAACTACCAGGTTCCTGATGAGGGCAGAAACATCACCTGTCTCAGCAACATGGAACATCTAGAGGTGAGAGTATGAGGCTCTTGGTTCTGGGCACGACCTAAAACTGCTCCCTGCTAGGGAAAGGTGGCCTGGTGGTGTGGGAGTCCCCAGGAAATGCCAGACCAATTACCTCCCCAGTGAAAGGTGGGCAGGGGCACCTTAACCCCAGCCCCTACCATCTGGTGGGGAACTCTGAGACCTAGGGGAGTAGTGGAGGCCAGGTATGCCCACATGTGGGCACCTGAACCCAGCAGGGATGCACATCTTGGAGGCCCCTGAGGCCCCAGTGTAGAGCATTGGGAGGCCCCATACAGAGTAGGGCTGAAGTTGAAGTAGGCCTGAAGAGCTGTGTGTGTGAGGGGGCTGAGTAGGGATGAAGTGTGAGTAGGCCTAAAGGACAGTCCCAGGAGTGCACTGAGTAGTCCAAATGGGAGTAAGCCCAAAGGCTAGTGCACAGGCCAGCACCATGAGAAGTTGGTTGCAAGCTTGAGACAGAGACCCCAGAGTGGAGCATAATGTAGAGTTGCCTGGTGAGGGGCTTGGGGCAGAATTAGCCCAGGGTTTGTTCCAAAGCCAACATAGAGTAGGGGAACTCACAGGAACTGAAGAACTGGGTGGCAAAGCAGGATATGAGTATTAAAGTCTGGTGGCCCAAGACAGCCACTCAAGGAGGAGCAAGGGCAATGGAGTGTGGCCCAGTAATGGTATGCCAGAGGCCCTGGTGAGAGTGGGGAAGAGTGTATGAGCCCTCCTGTGAGAGGGGAGATGGTATGAATACATGGGTGAGTAGATCCCAACTTTGGACTGGGTTTGCTCCAGTCTCATACTATGAAGCAGTATTAATCTGGATGCCATCTGCTAGTCATGGGCTGTGATGTAGCGAAGGTTCAGAGCCACAGATAGCACCCCCTGGCATCAGGGCAGTAATTGGCAGTCTCTTGCATTATATCAACAGGTTATGGAACAGCAAAGTTGAGTCAGGAAAGACTGGACAGACTGCCCCATGGAGACAGGTGGGTGGGCCAGCATGAAAGCAGGCTCCAAGCATGCCCCCTGTCAGAGTCATGATATAAATCTCATGATACATAAAGTATATCATATTTGTTGTATACTATGTCCCTATACTCATATGCCACACATCATTTCTCTTGCTTTTGTCTTGCTGGCCATGCATATCTCATACATACCTCTGTATAGTGACTGCCCAGGGGACCAGTTTTAAAAGGCGTGTCAGAGAAGGAACTAGCTAAAAGCTGAGGTATGGCATGGTGGAGTGAGCACTGTGCTAGAAAGTCACAGGCTCTGATTCAAACACCCTCTGCTGGAAGGGTGCTATAGCAGGACTCAACCTTCAAGAATGGCTGTGGCACATGGTAGTGGTCCCACTTATACCATCTACCCCACTTTGACCTCCTGGGAAATTATCCTGTTGTCTTGCTTGCCATATTTTGATAGATGAAATCAAAGACATCATGATCTCAGAGGCTCATGTGGGATTTGTATGTTTCACCTGACCTTGTTCATAACTAGGCTTTGTTCAGTGTCCTGAGCAGGAGTCCTTCTCTTATATTCAGTCCTAGTAGCTCACTTAAGTCTGGGCTCTCTGGCCCAATCCTCTCTGGGCTCATTCCCCTTGTTCCCTTTCCCCTCTGCATTGGGCCCCTGGCTCTGACTCTCTGGCACCAATCATGGCCTTATTGGCCATAACCATGGTCTCCAGCTTCCTTCATAACCACCTTTATATCTTGTGGGTTTTCCTCCAGGGCCATTCAAGCCCTGTGTTAGTGTCATTTCATCTAGCCCACTAGGGTCTGTTACCCTAGCAGGACTCAAAGTGCCTTCTGGGCACCCCCTGTGGCCTCCATCTTCCCCTGTAGCCACTTCCAAAACTCTGATCAAAATAATGGAAGAAACATCTAATAAAATGGTTCCAAAACACCATACCTTTACTCTCTTAGCACCATACCTTTACCTTGGGTCTCTGGGTCTCAGGCAAACTCCTGCCTTCTGTCTGCTGCCTCCCTCCAGCTTCCCCAGATGCCTGTGTTGCCTGAGTTCCCTCCCCTAGCAGACTGGTTATCCCTTGGGATGGTTCAGGGCCAGACCAATCTGTCTAGCTGTGAAGGTAGATATAAAATATGCTGTGCTCCACCCCTTCTGGTTAAATTACCTCCAACATACCCAGGGGGTTCTGCTCAGGATATTATTCAACCTGTTCTGACCTACTGCAGTCTGATCAGCTGGTCTTCACCTGCTCCTTAGCTAGCTGATTGCTTAAAATACTGGATAGGGCATCTTGTTCCAGATAGCTGTCTGCAGCTCAGTAACTCATCCTTCCCTGAGATGCTTACTTTTCTTCAGCTACTCTTTGCCTGGCTGCCAGTGTCATATTGCAGTCTTGTCTGCTGCACTTTTCTTCTTAAAGTAATTCAATAGAGCAGGTCTAACCCAGTGAGTGACCATGAACCCCCCTGGGTAGCCACTTAAACGTGCCTCACTTCAGCCTCTCAGTGCATTCCTCCATTATTTCCTGCCATGTCTTGATGTATATGAATTGGGAAGCTGTCCAAGAGTCCTTGGTTGTCTTTAACTGTCTTAGCCAGACTCTCAGTCCTACTGGTCACTCTTTGGAGCCTTAGTCTTGTCACCAAATTATTGACCAAACATATAACTTTAATGACAAGGAAAAAATAAAATGCCACCCCTACTGCTTTATAAGGAATCAGCATAGCTCTTGTGAAAATTATCCTGAATTACTGAATTAATTGAAGAAATTAACACATTTGGATAATCTGGATAATACTTGGTTGTATATTACAAGCTACAAACATCTGTAGTTAGAGTAAATGTTCAGCCACATACCACTGATTTGAACACAGTATCCTTTGAATTAAATAGGTATGGAGAGCCTAACAAAAATATATTTTTCTTAACTACCTATTGCCACTCATGTGGATCTCTCATCCCTGTTTCACTCATATATAGAGGTATGGATTCATATCAATCGCAGGTCAGCACTTGGTCAAAAATAATTGCCTCTTATGTCCATGGTCCCTAATGCCTACATTCCTACATATAATTCCTACATATAATTTTTATACCAGTATAATTATTTTGTTTATTGGTGTCTATTTCTTCTTCTTTTCTTGCCAAGACGCTCCCCTTGTGTAAAATACAAAAATAAAAAACTGTTTATCTTGGCATCCTTTCCCTTATTGCAAAAGTATAAGCTATGTTCATACAACTATGTAAATGTTAAGAATGTTTGCAATATTTTACATACATGACTGTATAAATAGGTATTTTTTTGTAAATAGGTAAAGAGCCAAAAACAGTTTTGCAAGTCCTCCTGCAACATCTGATTCTCCATCTCAGTTCTCAACTTAAGATTGTAATACATATTCACATTTAACATCAACATGCTAAAAATGAAATCTAGACTGTACTCAGAAATGTCTAAAGTAGATTTATACAATAGATGGTTTAGATTCTAGAATCAGTCTCATTGATGTTAAAAATAAGATGCAAGAATGGCTGCCTTGAATTTGTATATGATTAGTGTGGACTCTAAAATGGCATGTATTGAGATTCCTTTGTAAAAATACTTCTGGATCATTTTTTCACTTGTGAAAGAAGTTTTGATGAGTTGTTATTCCCTTCATTGCCTTTTTCATAGTTTCATAGTTTCTAGGGTTGGAAGGGACCTGAGCAGATCATCTAGTCCGACCCCCTACCATGGCAGGAAAGAATACTGGGGGTCAAATGACCCCAGCAAGATGTGCATCTAACCTCCTCTTAAACACCCCCAGGGTAGAAGCCTGCACCACTTCTCTCGGAAGTTGGTTGCAGATCCTAGCCGCACTGACCGTGAAGTAGTGCCTCCTGATATCTAACCTAAACCTACCCTCTGCCAGCTTGTG
>NW_017728918.1:52708939-52719348 GCF_001723895.1 Crocodylus porosus | reverse complement strand
ACTATATCCACTGCTACCCCTGCATCTAATGAGCTGGTGATCTGATTGTAAAAGGCCACCCCTTTTTGGGGGGATATCTGATCCTGTCCTGAACTCACCATGTACCATCCATCTCAGGATAGCCAAATGTATACTAAAGACTATTATGAAATTCAAAACAGCTATCTGGCTGATGGCAATAGAGGGATTTTACAGATGGCAGTGAAGAAATTGTTCGCTGATTCTGATATTTAAAGTAGGACAAAGTTCTAGCTACAAAGCTTATCTTAGGAAGAATGTTATAGCTAACTGCCTTTATACCAACTATAGATGTTCATCAGATAAGCTATACTGTTTAATTTCCCAAATCTAATATTTCAAAGGTCTGCTTACAATACTATAAGCAGACATAAAGAAAAAATCTATTTCACATAGTGGATAACCAAAATGCAGCCTGAGACTAAATCTGAGTTACTCACTTAAAATAAAAGAATCCCCTCTGTGTCTATGTAACTGCTTCCATTATGAGAACATGGAGATGTCTGCAAGTGGAATGTGATCCTATTTCTTTCAGGAGAAAACTTACATGCTTAGAGTGATATTAGAACTGCAGCTGAACTTTAACTGACTAACTCAGAGTTAGTCTTAAGCTTCATTTTAGTCATCTGCTAGGTGAAATAGAAAGTGGGCTATAGTGTGAATCAATTGGATATAACATTTTTCTTTTTTTTACTGTAAGAAATAGAATTGGTGTTCCTCTCATGGTTCTCAAAAATCAGGTATCTTTCAGAAAATTGTTATCTTGAATATAGAGTACATTCTTATTTGTGGCTAAACCACAACATGGTTTGAATTATAACTTATAAAAAAGTCATGAAACCATGGTTTGCACTAGAATGAATCATAGTTATTTTGTAGTAAAATCTATTTATATTTCATTTGTAAAAAAAGAAGAATAACTTTCTCTGCTGTAGAGTAGAAACCACTGTTTTAAGACTTGGATCTGTGATATTAAATAGACACATAAAAGTGTTTGGAAGAGTTGCTGTGAATTCATGTTATCATTGCACTCACTCTTCTGGTCATCATGTCATTATATATCACTGTATGCTAGTGTAGACTACCAGTGTTGATATAGCAATTTCAACTATTTAGCTAATCGTGATGCAACCCCATGAAGTTGTGCTCACTCTTTATTGACTATTTTTATATTTCAGGCATGTCCCTTAGTTTGTTTTGGCACTTAGTTTGTTTTGGCTTTGACTTGTCACTCCATCTTCTTTAAACATTAAAATAAAAATGTATTTCAAAATAGCACACATTTTCTTTCATAGTGATAATATTTTAATAAAAAGATTTTTTTAAAAACATGTTCTTGCATTCTCTTTAGCATAGCATGGAAACACTGCAGGAAACACTGTAGTAGAAAAATGCTTTAATTTTATAGAAGTACCAAGACTGGAGTAAGGGTGAGAGTGATCTAATCTCCATGTTGCAAATGCATGGGAAAATATAGAAAACACAAAAGGGATCTTGCAAACAATCTATGCAGCTAGACAAGTTGTCTAACCATCAAGTATGTAGTAAATATCCCGTTTACCTTGGTACTTTCTTATATCCCAATGCCCCTCCTCAAAAGCCTGTAAGTCCCCAAATGGAGCAGGAGACATGAGAGGCATGATACTCTCCAGGTGTCCTGATACAGTTAAACTCTCTGTCTTCTCTCCTATCTCATCCTACTTTAGGGAGATGAAAAATGGTAAAATGAAAAAATAATATCATTTAAAAAGGGAAATATTTCTACAATTCATGTGAAGAATAAGACACCTAGGAATGGAATAGACAAAAACAGAAATCTGTGTAGAATGCCATGCAAGGTAGCTAGTCCTCACTCTCAAAATGATGTCTCTGTGGTTAAAGTACACCCAGACTATGGTGTGTAGTTCCTGATGGGAAGTTAATCTGCATCTTTCAACAAGAAGACTTTTACCGCTTAGCTTTCAGATGTACTGCTGTAGGCATACTCAGCCTCCTTGTTGAAACTGTGTCTTGTTGAAGGGAGTAGGTCAATATTTATTAAACTGAAGTGAGCTCTTGCAAGAGAGAGAATGTCTCCATGGTCTAGTGGATGGGACACTCATCATCAAGGAGGGGCCCGATCCCTTTTCCAAAGAGTATTTTATATCAGATATCCATTTGATCCAAGATTGGGCCCTAAGCTTTCCCTCTTCCAAGAGAATATTCTAATATGAGACCGCAAAATCCTTCATACTTCAGCTTTTACTCTCTACCAATGAATATTTAATTAGTCCATGCAAAGAGGAGGCAAGAGGGAGGCAAGAGGCATAAATTCACATTCCCTTAAACAGAGATGATGATTGAACTGAGGTTTCCCAACACTATGGGTCAGCATTCAAAATTTTGATATATTAGCTAAGCCCTATAGACCCCAATTTAATAAGTATTTTCAAAACCTGCTGAATTAGGTTTCAGAGATGAAATAGGTGTAGGCATATCTAGCTTGTGAACCCTGACTGGACACTAAACATAAAAATTAATCCACTTTTATAAAGTCTCACTGTCTTCAATGAATTTTTTGTACTCTTACAGTTAAGTACGTGCCTAAATGCTTTATGGGGTCAGGACCTTAATCTATTAATTGAATTGATAAAACTGCAGGACTAAATAGTTTTGCAACTGTTGTCCTAAGAGGTCAGGACTTTTTTCCCCACTATGAGAGTTTGTGCAATAGATAAGCAATAGTAGTTTTCCTTAAGCAAATTTCTTCCTCACTACGCATATTTCACAGAATACTGCTTGAGCCTAGATTATTACAATCCTTAAGAAAATAAATATTTCCAGATGTTCTGATAAGTTTTGTTTTATCATTTACTATAGATAATTAAAGTATCACCATGAGTCTTTAATATTTCTTTAGAGGCAGAAATCTGAAGGACATTTTGGCAGCAAAGAATTGTTTTGTAGAAAATAATCTGGTGATCGTCCATTAACAAAATTGAGATGTTAATCATATTAAGGACTGCATATTAAGGACATTATTCAGAATTGAATGGATAGAACAAAGAGTGGTGAAGCTGTCATGGATTTATTTACTGTGTCTTGATATTCTGAAAGGAAAGCAGACCAAAATTGTCCATGGACTACTGTAACCTGCATCAGCAGGCTTGCATTTAGAAGGCAATGTACCTTAGTTTAGGTTTGCTGGCGCACATTTAAGTCTGGGAATTTATCCTGCCAATTTACCTCCATTTCTTTTCTGCCCCCAACTCACCTCTACATAAGAAACAGAGAAGAGTGACATGAGATCTAGATGTTCAATAGGGCCGTGCAAATCTTTGGGTGCTGATTCAATTTGGAGGAGATTCAGCCCAATTCAGTGGCCAAATCTCCAAATCTGAATCAAATCAGGAGACAAATAAAAAAGGTGGGAACTGATTTGGAAAAGATGTGGAGATTTGGGCAGTCCCCACTTACCGCCGCAGGGAACTGGACCTGGACTCCATGCTGGTAAGTAGGGAGGGAGGCTGAGAGATGGGGAGAGGGGACCCCTCCCAGGCCCCATCCTCTGCCTGCTCCCCCCCCGAGTGCCGCCCAACCCCCACCTTCTCTACCAGTCCCGCCCCATGGCTGCCCTGCCCAGCCCCAGCTCCTGGTTCTTTATAAAAATAAAAGCCCCTATTCACTGGCTCCTGCCAGGTGGGGGGTGATCCCCACTACCCCCACTGCTGTGTGCTGCATGGGGGGCTCTTCCATGACCCCCATCTCCTGCCCACTCTTCCAGCCCTGTCAATACCTTCCCTGCCCAGCCCCAGCTCCTGGATCTTTAAAAACCTAAAATAAAATAAAGTAAAAAGCCCTGCACTCACTGGCTGCTCCAGCAGCCATCAGGTCTTCTGGGGGCTCATGACAGAGCCCCTCATGCAGTGTGTGCATGCTGGTGCCCCTCAGCACTCTTCTGAATTTCTTTATCCCATCCTGGATTTCCCTTAAATTTCCCTAGGTATAGGGCATTTTCTACTTCTACCTCTGATATTCCACCAGTAAGCAGAAAAAGTTTTCAACATTTATTGAGCCAGAAAGTAGGGCATAAGAGGCAGCTTACTCTGAAACTATTGGTTAAGGAACCCTCAAAGAACATGAGATAACTGTGCTCTGTTCCCAAGTGTGTTGCTGCATTTGACATTGATAGGTTATTAGATAAAATACAGGGACAGTCCTGAAATCAAGGAACAGAACACAGAAGAGCATCTAAACATACAGATACAATGACACTGATGGAACCAAACCTGAACCTTCCACTTCCTGGGTGAGTGCTCTCATCACTACATTAGTTTATAATGGATAGGGACATGACCTTCTTTTTTTCAGTAGTTGTGCTTTAAAAACAAACTGCATGCCCTTCTCTTTGAAAATACTTCTGTAGGTACCTAACTTTTAGAGAGATTTCTGGGCTGTGGAACACAAGTAGAAGAAAGTGTCTCCCTGCTTATGAATAAGGCATGTTAGTTCTACAGAGATTCCAGATGCTTCTGGCTGAGTGGTTGACTTCAGAAAGTTCTCTGCTCAGCTTGCTGACTGTTTAGGTGTACAAGATACTTAAATAGTAAATGCATGTATACCACTATCCTGCTGTGCTAGGAGGTGCCATACTTATTGCACCACTCCATTTATACTATCTCCTGAACCTGAAGCAACACAGCTATGTTCTGAGGGCACTGCACTCTGGGCAGTTAGTTCTGCCTCTTAGCAAAGCAAATTAACCCATCTGTATCTCCAAAGAAAGGCAGGCAAAGTTGGCAATATAAATCATACAAAACTGGCTGCATATGTTCATTGTGAGACATTCCACTAACCAAATAAGATCTTATACTACAGTAGTTATTTCTTAGATTTATATCTTGCCCTTTTCAAAAGGCTCAGGGTGGTGTACAATAAACAAACACTCCACAATCAAGTTTCTCAATCAACCCAAGTACTCCAACTCCACTACTCCCACCAAGCCCTTGCCCCCCTGGCCAAACCTCCACACAAGCAAACCTTCCTGCCAATCCTAACATGCTTCCCTCACTCACAAGAAAATCACTCACAAGAAACTTTTCCCACCTTCCCACTCCCCTTCAACTCACCCCTTCTCACTACCCCGCATCCACATCAAAGAACCCCTCTTTAAGCCTGCTATTTCTGTCCATTACTAGCATCTGACAAAGTAGGTTGTTGGCCCAAAGCTGGTTGGTGCAAAATTGGTCCAAACTCAAAGTTGGTTCAAAACTCATGCTTCTTGAACCAGATAGCCTCCAAGGTGCCACTCTGCCATACATACTGCCTGATTTCAGACTCACAGTGTACAGTTTAACATGTGAAGGGATTTAAGGTATAGTTTTAATGGTAAATTGCATTGCAGTAGTTTAGTCTCAAGGAAGCAAAGGTGTGAAGTTCACTGGCAGGATCTGTATCATAAGGAAAAAAGATACAAATGCTATCCAAATAAAATCCAAGGAAACGTAGTTGTAACTACAGCTGTGAAATGAGCATTGAACAGTAGAATGGCTTTTAAGCTCTCTCTCAAGTTAGGAACCTGAGCAGCAAATAGAAACAACCTAACTTCCCTAGACAAAGCAAATTTTTGCCAGACATGACAAGTTGGGAATATGTGTAATTTTCAAATCCCAGTTGATTTTCTGCAATTGCTGTATCATTGAATGCCTCAGTGGATGTGGAGTCAGCCATCCAATGCTAGGGCTTGTGCCACATCTCAGTTCACCAGGGATAACTAAGAATCATAAATAAGAACAACTGTTTCAATGGGAGCCATGTAGAACTATGAAGTCACTGAATTCCAGAGTAACTAGATAAATCAAGTGTTTTGCAGAAATAGAAAGGGTGTCTGAGGAAATACTAATGAAATGATTTAATCTGAAGTACATTTATTTTCTGATTTTTTTTAAAGAAAGTGTATTTTAAATGTTTTTCATGTTTGTGAAATTTAAGACTGAATATATGCATGTTATAAATGAGTCTTGAGTAATATGTGTTGCATTATAAGTATCTGTACACCATAACATGTTCTGCTTTAAAGTGCAATGCATTTAAGGTAATACAATACATGGCAGAAAAATTGACTGAGTTTACATTTTATTTAAATGTAATTAAGCAAGTTTCTTCTTTCAGAAAGCCCGTATATTGTTAAATTATGATCTCTTGATATTTATGTTACAATTAGCTCTAGAAATCCTAAATCAACTTTAAGTATACATTTATAGAGTACCTTTCTACAAGATAAAGAAGATATCAAGACACAGAGACCAGGATGAGAAGAACTGAGTCCTATCTTACTCATCTTATCTGGCCGTGATGCAAGTTACAATTCATGCGAGTAAGGTTATCATTTCTAATTCATACTTGCTATACATGTGTGGTGTGCATAACATCAGCTTATCAGAAGGCAGGGCTGGGTGGCAGCTCATGGCAGCTGAAAGACTAACTCATTCAAAAAGGCAAAAGCTAACCAAACACACATCATCCTACTCGACTGTGGACAAACTACCTCCCCCAATCCCTTCTGCCCCTCCTCAACCCCAATTTACTTCCATCAGACATACAGCCCTGATGACCACTAGTAAAACTGGAAGGGAGACAGTTTGGTAGGCTCAGGGAACTAACTGGTTTGAAGGTGGGGTGGGGCTGTTGTCCATACAAGGGTGGAGAGTGGGGTCAGGGGCTAAAAAAATAGCTGGCAGGGGCAGGGAGGGATGACCTCAGCCCCAGGGCTGGGGATGAGTGGATGGGCTCTCCCAGAAGTGCTTCAGCTTTTTCTAACTCCCCCAACCACAAGGCTATTTTTAACCCCTGGACCCCCTCTCCCTATTCCCAGACTTACAAGCCTTTGTGCAAGAACTAGGACCCTCAAGCCTACCAAACTCATACCCTGGTAGGTCCACACATGCAGGCACGTGCACTTGCAGCAGCTCAAATAGAAGCGGTACAAATTTGAACACGGACTTTTTGCCTCAGCGCACATGCCCAGACATGCACTTTGGTGTGGGGCAAATCATGCCACTTGGGGCAAAATAATCCTGCCTGGTTTATTCCCTCTGGGCCAGATGCCAGTAGGCTGGGGCTGCAGAGTTGGTCTTTGTGTGCTGCTACTGCCACGTATGCCCCCTGCCCAGCCATCTGGGCAGCTATTGCCCAGAAGATATTCCCAGTGTGGTGACCTCCTTTGAACTGTTAAAGCATGTCCTCCTGGCCCCAATTGGCCAGGAAGTCATCCACTTCCAACTGGGTCCCAGTTGCCAGCTCTGAGCGTGCAGGGTCCTGCCACTGGCTTCCCTAGCAGGAACTCTGGTGTTCCCTATTTAAAAACTGAAAAATCCCTGATAAATATCCCCAAGTCACTCTGTCTCTCACTCTATCTCTTTATATATAGTAGTCTTTTGTTTTAATTGTGGAGGAACATGGATTTCAGAGCATTTTACAAAGACACAGAGATTAGCTGGGCAATGTTTTTTTGCTATATCTACAGTATTAAAACAATTTGAAAGCTTACCAGTATATCTATCATCATAATAAAATGAATTCTAAATACCTATATGTTTTGCTGTTTGCCTTTGTTTTTCTTACCATAGAGCAGTTAGAGCTCCCTGTGACCCCTTCACTAACCAGGATGTGGGGCAGCTGCTCCTGCCAACAGGCCTCATCCTGTCTGTCAACTGGGCAAGCAGGGTGTGTGCTGGGGGGATCTGGGGTTTGCAGGAGCGGGGGTGGGAAGCGGGGTGGGGGGATGTCGGTGGCTGTGGAGGGATTTGGGAGGTCGTGGGGTGTGTGGGTAGATGTGGGTGGATTGTGGAGGGACTGTGCAGGGGGTGTTGCTCAGGATGGGTGGCTAAAGCCTCCCCCAACAAAGGTTACAGTCCCCCCAACAGTAACCCCATAGTCCCCACCTGGTCCCATCCCATGCCGGCTCCTGCAGCCCCCCCAATGGCTTAGCCACCCAGCCCCACTCCCAGATTGTACCCCCACCCCCTTGATGGATGCCCTCCGCCAGCTGCCAGAGTGTCTCTGTGGAGGCCTGAGCCTCCGGTTACCTCAGGGTGTGGTCCTGGACTGTGCCCTGCCCTTTTTCTCTTTTTTTTTTTTTTTTTGCCCCCTGGATATCCAGAGGTCTAATTTTGCCCCCAGGGTGAAAATCTGCAGTGTGGGGAACTTTTTTTCATTCCCACACATGCCTCTTGCAGTGTCTCAAAAGGCTTTTAGATGCTGTAAAAGGCACATGCATGCTCATTTGGATGCATCCCCTGAGTCCACAAGCCATCCCCAGTGCTGGTTTTATTAGTGTTTGCTCTTACCCAGAGCCTGATCAGAGAAAGGCAGGGTGTGGGGAGAGATAGAATGGATTAAGTTGGGGTTTGGTCCTCAGGGTGTCTTGTTCATCTGGGTGCTAAAAATAGCCCCTGGGGGGAAGAGCCTCCCTGAGTCTGCCAACCCCCTCTTGGACACTAAACCCCCTCCCCCTTCAGAGCCACAGGTTAACAAAGTCCTATGACACTAGCACCAGGAATGGTTTGTCCAGATTCATGATGGGGTGGGCAAGGGGGGCAGGAGGGGATGGGGGTTGGTGGGGTCCACAAGGGTTTGGCAGGATTGGAGACTCTCTGATTCTGCTAACCTGCCCAGGCCCTAACTCCTCCCCACAAGACTCTAACAGGCCCCCTGATCCTGCCAAACCCTCCCTGCTCCCTGGCTTTCTTTCTTCATGCTCCCAGCACCAGTGAAGGTCTGTAAAACTGGCAACTGATCTACAATCACAAAGCTTAGAGAAAGTGATCCCAGGAAGGTCTGTACTGTACATGTAAATAATCACTGGGGCCATTTTTTACCTGATTTAACCTCCAAAAAGTGGGGCCATTTTTTACCTAATTTAACCTGCCAAACTTTGAAGTATGATGTCTTCACCTATAATCTACTAAAAAATAATTGGAAGCAACAAAATGTATTTTAAAATGTACATATGCAGAACTGATTCCAGTCCCAAGGTGTGCAAGGTCCATGTGTTATGCTTTATTATATATATCTTCCAAATATAGCATAACCAGAGACTCGTTTTTAATAAAATATTTTTCACTGTTTCTATTATATATCTATTCACCATAGCCTTTTAATTTTTCTTATTTATTTCTACAGTGAATTAATTTTGCCTACCCTATTTAACAATATTAGTAGAGAAGTTTATTTTAAATTGTTAGAATATTTCAAGTAAGTAGATTGATGGATATTCGTAATTTGCTGTTGTATTTTCTTATTGAAAAGCTTTGTAATCACTATGTAAGAAGTTTCCATATTTCTCCTGTCTTTATGAAGTTGTTGCCAAACATTGCTAAGGGGCATACTTCAAATTGAGTTACACTAGACATCATGTTGTGTTTCAATGACATGTTTTGTTTAAACAATGTAAACATGTGTTGGGTATACAGTTCACTGTGGAGCTTTACATTTCTGTCAGAAAAGAACTGAGAAATATAAAAGCAGTTTAGTTTAAAGTTTGTTATCATCAGAATGAAATTGCTCCTTTATTGCAGGTCTCCACTGAATTTCTTTTTATGCATGCATCTATTTCAGAAGGATTAAGTTAAAATACAGGAACAAGAATTACTTTCATTCCATTATCCAATGGGATTTTCACTGTCTCAAAGCTTGTATGATGTACTAAAATGAAAATCATGCTACTTTCTTTGTTATATTCCTTACCTTACCCACATCATTATGGAAAAAAAGCATAGTTATTCAGAATAAATATTTAAAAATGGTGTTGACCCTGTGGCCTACAGAGGCAGACTATTTGACATCGGGTTCTGCTTCTGGTTCTATCTATGATGCTTTACATTAAGTAATAATTGATGCAGTGTGTAAACAGAGCAGAGAATAGATTTCTTCACAGGATGGTTGACCTCCTTGAACCTGTTTCTTAGTTGTATATGAAGTGGTGATGTGTAGAGGGTGCACATGCACCTGATGAGAGCACTGGTGCACCCCCTGACAGGCAGTGCTCCCTGCTTAGGCAACAGGCAGGGGGGGCAGGCAAGAGTACCAGTGCTCCCCTGTGAGTGCCGGCTGGGAAGTGGGAGCATTGGATGATGTGCCATGGCCACTTCTGGGAGCACCACAGCCACTTCTGTGAAAACTGTGGCTGCTTCCCAGTCAGTGAAGCTGTGGGGAAGACCCCCTGACTAAGGTGGTACCAGTCACCCATACTGAACTACCGTGTTTCCCCGAAAATTAGACACTGTCTTATATTTATTTTTCCTCAAGAAGACACACTATGGCTTATTTTCGGGGGATGTCTTATTTTTAAAACAGCATTTTTTTTTTTTCTGTTTTTTTGCACCAGTCCTGGAAGCACTGTAATACCAGGT
>NW_017728918.1:52685530-52708764 GCF_001723895.1 Crocodylus porosus | reverse complement strand
GCTGCCCGTCTTATTTACCGCTTCGCGCCGGTACGCTTAGCCACGCCTATCACTATGTCTTATTTTCGGGGTATGGCTTATATTGCGCAAATACGTAGAAATCCTGCTACGGCTTATTTTATGGGTATGTCTTATTTTCGGGGAAACACGGTATCTTAAAACCTTCCAGTAGAAATTCTGGCAATGCTTCATGAAGGAAAGGCCTGTTTTCAGACATTACCCAGTTTCATTAACAGAAGCATTAATGTGTTATTAGCAGCTCTCAAGGTCTCTGCCTCCTTTCAGATACAGAAACCTATATGTGTACATAATCAGATTCAAATCACCTTTTCTCTCTACTGTCAAATCTCTCAGAATCATGATTGTTTTGTGATACTTCTAACCATGGATCCAGGAAACATAAAAAGATGGAGTGCCTACTAATTAATGGCAACTAGTTTGTTTGTTTTTTTTAGATTACTCTAGGCAAAACAGGCCAGTCCCTTCTCACTTGTACTAATGAAGCTATATCGGGCTAGAATATACCCACTGTTAGAAAAGTATAATAAAAAAATTAAAACATCTTGTGCAATGGCTTACTCTAGATTTTCATGAGCATAAGTTTAATCACATTAAACAAATTGTGTAAACAACCTCAAGAACCATTTCATTGTGAGGGGGGTGCTTACCTTATTAAGCTGTGGCTTTGAACCTAAGACCTTGGCCTGGCTAACATAGCAGCTCACCCCAGTCTGTCACTTCCCCAGCTGAGAATTATGGCAGATATAAGTAGCCAGAACCCTGCTGCTGGGCCAAGGCACACACCACTCCCTGCCGCTGGAATGGCTAGTCAAGGTCAGCTGATCTATTACCCTTTCCCATATAGGCCCTGACCCAGAAGAGGTACAGGTTTGTATCTAGGCTGCTACATCCTTGAATTGTGCTGCAACTGACTCTGATGTGTTCTCTGGATATTTGACCCAGCTAGCCTCCCAACTTAGAATTCTTCCTGACCCTCCGGATATCTGACCCAGCTCTGGCCTGAGCTCCCGGATACCTGACCCAGCTGGTCCCCATGATCTTGGCTAGGGACAGACATTCAAAAATCCTGAGCCTTAATTGGTTTATTTTTTGCAGATTAGTCTAACCTGAAGAGCTTAAAACAATTTTCAAGTGGATAGACATTCACTTTTGAATGAAGAAATGCAGGCACAAACCTATAGTGGCTGAGGCTAGAAGCCTGGAGATGCTAGAGTGAGCCCTCCCTTCCTTTCCACAGTGCTCCTGCTAGGGATGTAGAGGCAGAGACAGCTCTGCTCTCTGGACCAGATAACCCAGCCCAGAGCTGAAAACCATGCTGGGGGACTATGATTTAACTTAAATCAGGAAGGGGTCTGGGACAGAAGTTGCATGAACCAATTTGACCTAAATCAGTTAAGTCTGATACTGCATTCCACCAGGTTTATCTTAAAGCGGTTTTGTCCATTTTGAAACCAGTTTATGTGCACTGAACATATGTTCTGTTTTAACCTGATCACTTAAACAGGTTTATGTGTACAGTAATGTCTGTCCCTAGCCCACTACCTTGTGTTCTGCCTATCCCTGTGGATCTCTTATCTTGGCTTCCTTAACCGATCTCCTGGCTTCTTCCAACTCAGAGGCGACTGTCAGGCTTGGCTACCTATGGCTTGGCATGACATGTGGTCAGTCAGGCTCCCCTTTCTTCCTCTCCTTCTGGCTTCATTAAATTGCATGTGCATGTGTGTGTGCATGCCCAGTGGATGAAGAATACTCTCAGCTTGGCTTCCCTCTAGTTAGAAGGTTGTTTATTATTATTATTATTACTACAACAATTATTTATATATATAACCTTGCAAGTGCACTAACCACTGGGCTATTTACAAAGAACAGCATTTATGCCAGGGATGGGTAATTATTTCAGCTGCAGAGCCACTAAATGAGTTTTGGTCAGCTGGCAAGGTTGTAGCCCCATCCCTTGACAGGTGTCCCACCTACTGGTTGCCATTGTGAGACCAGAAATCCCACCCCTAATCCCAGCCACCAGAAGTCCCTTTCCTTGCTCCTGGAAGTACTCCTTTTAGGAAGGGGGTTTGGCATCGTAGAACCAGGAAAAACAAAAAAACCCAAAACTAATTGTATACTAAAAATTTAAAAAAAATTAGGATAACATATTTTATTTTTAAAAAGTCTTGATTTGTGTTTGTGTCATGTGTATAGAGGTGATTGCAAAATAGTGCAAAATGAAGTCTTAATCTTGTATATCATAGGAGGATGGTGGAAGGGTGTAGGATTTGTGTTGGTAAGTGTGGGGCTTGTGGGGGCCAATGGGTGTGTGTGGGTAGAGTTTGTGGGGATGTGTGGGTGTGTGTGTAGGTAGGTAGGTATGAGGTTTGTAGGAGGTTGTGGGTGTGGAGTGTTCTTGGGGGACTCTCCTACAAACATGCTGCCCTCACACATGCCCCCCATTATGCACAGCCCCTGCTGCTAGTGGCAGCAGCAGGCCCTAGACGTACTCACAGCCAACATCAGGCAAAGCCTCCCAGTGGCATACGGTCCCAGCAAACCCTAGAACTGCACATGGCTAGGCCACCAGCTCCACTACATGGGCCTCACATGCCTAAACCCTGCACTGCCAGGGAAAGCCCTGCATGATGAAGCCAGTGGTGCAGATGATGTGGCTTGGTCTTGGTGGCAGGGAGAGGGGTGGAGCCAACTCAGCTCCATAGTATAGAGCTCCCTGCCATTTCCCAGGACCTGTGCATAGCAGTGAGAGGAGCTGGGCCACTGGGTCCATGATGCAGGACTCCCCCAGAGGTATGTGGCTCAGGCAGAGAATGCAGGAACTGTATGCAAGCCCTGAGCAATGGAAGCAAGTGGACCCTGCACCCCTGCCAACCCAAGCTCCACACTCCTGATGCCCCACCCTGGGTCCCTGCTGGTATCAGCGCAGGCCCCACACTCCCACCTGCCAACACCATCACTTCTGCTAACTGCTGCTGCTGCCCTTCTCCGGTCACGTCCCTACTTTCCCCCCTGCCCGCCTGTCACCACCACTGCACCTTCCCTTCCTCCCTACCTCTTGCCCATTGTCACCACTTCCCCCACCAACCTGCCCACCCATCACTGCTGCTACTTCCTTATCGGCAAGGCTGGGTTAGGGTTGTTCCATGGGAGAGGGTGGGAGTGTAGCATATGCTGTCTCCATTAGAGTGAGCAGGGCTCGGCCCCAACCGAGCACAGCAGGGGCAACCCAGGACCAGGCCAGATACAGTGAATTAATAGGCATGCACCCATGGGCTGGATTAATCTGGCTCATGGGCTGGATTTTACCTGATTTATGTTATACTGAAGTCAGAACTGCTATAGGTGGATGCAGTTGTTCAGGCAGATAGCTCAGATCCTGAAATATCACTGGCACTTTCTTTCATCATCACGATTGGGTAGAATTACAGCAGATTCTTTTATCCTTAATGAAGACCCTCCATTGAGATAAAGGAGAGAGATGCACTTCCTGGCAAAATAGGTTCCATCCCTGAAGACATTAACTATAGGACAAGTAAAGGGGGACCTATGTGTTCTAGAGGACAAAGTAACACATGCCTCTGGAGGTCAGAGTAGGAGAACTACCTATTTCCACAGCAGTATAATTTGATGTATTCTTCAGCCATGTTAAGGTTTCTATATTCAAAACTTTGTACTTGATTTGGATGTCCAAGGTGAACTACATCTCAAGTTCCTTTTTGAAAAACCTCACCTTGGTTTGTAATTTAGCTTTCAAATTTGGAGGGGAAAAAAGATTTAAAAAAAAACATAATTAAATAAAAATCTGTGCTTGCCATTACTAACAGAAGTTTGTCTATATTCAGGAAAACAAAATTGATGCCAACAGGATCAAGGTGGAACTTTTAGTAATGCAACTGCTCACTTGTTACGGAAAAATGGTCATTGTGGTACACAAGAGCATTATGTGACTAGAGAGAAGCTGTGTGAAAAAGCACAGAAGTGTATCACTGGTACAGGAACATCAGTTACAAGAGAGGTACAGAGGCAGTGTTGCAATCAGTGTATGTCACTTCACATTTTTGCAGAGAGATAGCTTTTCACACTCTAAGTATGTCATGTCATTGCACATGTCGTCAAGAATCATAACAATATGATATATTTAACTGACAAAAACCTAGCTCCTTACTGAGCATTTAAAAAGGGTGAATACAGTAATGTCAGCTGGGAAAGTGGCTGCCATTTGACAAACTAGTTTTACTAGCTGAAAAAACAACATAAAAAATAGATCACTATGAATATTTCCTAGACAGGTTGCCCCTCTTCTGTCCAAGAGAAGTGTAAGATACTTTATATACGCACAATCTGCTCATTCCTTGTCTGCCCCTTGGAATATATAGAACAAGGAAAGAAAATGTATCATACCATTTTTAGGAGCAGAACAAAGTTGTTTGGAAAAGATTTTTGTAAAAATTGGCTTAACAACATTTTTGTTCCTTCCTATCAAAAGAAGAAAGAAAAGGATTTTTTTTAAATGTGTGTTTGTTTTGCTAAGATCTAATCCACAAAAATGCATATGGAATGCAAAAGTGTCTTGTAACTGAGTAAATCTTTTGTACTGATGGATGACAAACATTGTGGAGAGTCTGTGTCATTTGTAATGGCAGGAAAACCCCCCCCCCCCACACATATGAAATAACGTTTTCTCCTTCTATCCAACTCCTAAGAAAATGGAAAAAAA
Organism: Crocodylus porosus; assembly: GCF_001723895.1. Lineage (NCBI taxonomy): Eukaryota > Metazoa > Chordata > Crocodylia > Crocodylidae > Crocodylus > Crocodylus porosus. Next base: position 52,704,023 of record NW_017728918.1, on the reverse strand, counting down.
ACCCCAAAGATGACTCAAAGCAGTTTCTGAGTACATTTAAGGAAATAATTTTTCTGAACACTGGCAATTAATTATTACAGTTACTGTCATATACTGTACTGCCAATGCAAGAAAATAACTTAATAGACTTTTGTTTTTCAGATTAATTTGAAAAAGTTCTCTCTCTGCCACTGCTGACACCATGTAATAATCATCAGGTTCAAAGAAACACAAGAATGAAAACAACATTTGTGGAGCAATATACAATGTCTGCACACTCTTTATCTGACTAACTTACCTTAGGCTTCGTCAGGCTCTGGGAAAAGCTCCCGAAGATGGTACAAGCTCCCAAAAGCTTGCAGAAAAAGGACAATTTTCTTGCCATTTTCCAGTTGGTCTAATAAAAGGTATCATTTTGGATCCAAGAGTTCTAGTTTTTTTGTATGTCAAAAAAGAATGAGACCCTTGACAGGCACAAATTTATTAATTTGCAAACAAGCAGCAGAACACAGTATAGATCAGTATGTTACTGAATTAAAGAGACCGAGCAAGACCTGTGTTTTTGGGGAAGTTTATAGAATCTCTCATTAGAAATAGAAATATTTGAGGTATTTTAGTCACTGCTTTACAAGACAGGCTCTTGCATGAGGGACATTTATCTTTATAAAAGACGCTTCAGATCTGCAGGGAAGCAGAACTTGTGAGGGACCAGGCTGTAGAGATAAATGCACCAAACAAGTAGTCTGTGCAGTAGGCATGAAGAGTGGCCAGAAGAAGCTACCTTACAGAGTGGAATTTGATTGAGAGGGAACATACTGAAAGAGAAAAAAAAAAAAGTGTAGGAAGCAACATGGGACCAAGTGTGCTGTATTTGGAAAGCTCTGTTTTACCTGTAACATTTAGGCTCTGGATACCTGGCAAAATAAGTGTGTGCAGCTGAAATTTTTCTGTTTGGGGTCTGCAGTATGTGGCAAAATGGGTCCTCTTGTTACAGAGGAAACAGAGCTTTCCAAATACAGCACATTTGGTCCCATGTTGCTTTCTACACTTCGTGCATGTCAAGATCTGTGCTCCCTTTAAAAATATATGGGGTAGAATCAAGCAAAAAAAAGTAAATAAATAAACTAAAAAACCGGCAAAAAACAAGGAGTGATACTGCATTTCCACTGGCAAAAAAACAAGGAACAATGGTTTAATTTAAATGGGATACTGAAACTCAGGTTAATATGTTACTAGAGAATAAATATAGAAAATTTAAACAGACCAAAAATGAGTCAAAACAAACATCAAAATATATGGCTATTTAGGAACATAGAGACCAGCGAAAGAAGATGCATTACCATGCCAAGGGTTAGGACTTGGTGATCTGCTCTGGTCCCTTCTGACCCTACCAACTATGAAACGATGAAACATTAATATAAAAAATAGGGTATACAAATCCCCATTCATTTTGGTGAGGACAGAGACACCATTTTTGGGTATAAGAAGGAGATACCATTCTGAGGTTTAGGAGCCTGTGTAAAGTAAATCTAGTTAGGTGTGGGCTTGCATTACGGGGAGGGGGGGGAAAAAGCCCAATATTCATGCCTTCTGATGATCCTCTTAGCTGTCATTGCTCAAAACTGGACAGTTTTCTTTAGGGAGAAACCAATCATTCCAGAACACAAAAAGCAACCATTACCTTATGGGAAAAAAAAAAAGCTTCCTTACACACAAAAAGAAATGACTGTCACGCAGAAAGAGGAAATCAGCCACAGCAGTCTGTAGTTAATAAAGTTTTCTAGGTGTAGAAGCACAGCTACCAAAATTACAAGCCAATCAGATTCCAATGTAAGGCTCAAGAGGAAGAAACAGAGGGTGGTGGTGGTTGGAGACCTGCAGGGGATGGAGGCATCCATGTGCTGTCCTGACCTGATGTCTCTGGAGGTGGCTGTACACAAATGCATGGAACCCAAGAAACAAAAACAGAAACAGTTGGAAGTCCTCATACAGTCACAAAACTATTATATGACTGGAATAGGTGGGAAAAGACTTGGTGGGATAGCTTCCCTGACTGGGGTACTGCCACAGATGGGTACAAAACTATTCAGGAAAGATAGACGGGGAGAAGAGGAGGAGTTGCTCTTTATGTAAGAGAGCTGTATAATTGCTCAGAGCTCCAGTATGAAAGTGGAGATAGGCTTATTGAAAGTCCCAGGGTTAGAGAGTCAGAGAGGAGAGCAATAAGGGTGATAGAGGTGAGGTGTCTGATATAGACCAGACTGGGAGAATGAGGTAGATGAGGCTTTCTTCAAATTGCTAGCATAACTTCCCTAATCACAGGCCCTGGCTCTCATGGGGGGCTTCCAAATCACCCTGACATCTGCTGGGAGGGAAATACAGCAGTGCACAAGCAAGCCAGTAAGTTTTTGGAAAGTACTGGGGACAACTTCCTGGTGCAACTCTTGGAGAGGCCTACTAGGGGCCATGCTCTTCTTGACCTCCTTCTCACAAACAGGGAAGAATTGATGGAGAATGTAGTAGAGGATGACAGTTTGGGCAGCCGGGACCATGAGATGATTGAGTTCATGGTCCTGAGGAAAGGAAGGAAGGAGAGCAGCAGAATAGGGGCCCTGGACTTCAGAAAAACAGACTTCAACTCACTCAGGGTATTGATTGGCAGGATCCCCTGGATGCCAGTTTGAGGGGGGAAGAAGAGTGCAGGAGAGCTGGTTGTAATTTAAGGAAGCCTTACTCAGGGCACAGGAGTGAGCCATCCTGATATGCAAGAAGACTAGCAAGTATGGCAGAATACCTGGCTTGACTTGGCAAGAAACTCTTCACAACCCCCCCATTCTAAAATAGAAATATAAAAAGAAGCCAAAATACAAAAAGGAAGCTTATTGTTGGCACTGGATTTATGACCCAGATACATTGTTCAGGGCAGAGCCAAAACACTCAGACCAACCATGACCTTTCCATTCAATAAGTGAATTTAGGGATACACAGTAATAGTAGATAAGAATAACACAAACAATTCTATATCTACCAGTTCTAGAGCTGTCACAGAGTCAAAGTAAATCTGGCCAGTATAGAGGCATCACCCTGATTCTCTGTTGAATGTCAAATGTTAGCAGCCTTGAGGCCAGAGGCCCAGGCCTACCCCCTCTTCCTGCCAGTGGGGTGGATGAGATGGACTGGTGGTATGCCCTCTGTCCATGGCGGCCTTGGCTTTCCCCTCTCAGAGACCCTTTGTTGCTCTAAAATCCCTCCTTTTATATTCTCTCTCCTCTGTGATAATTCTTCATTACCAGGCATTGGTCCCCCTGTGGTCATCATCCTTTCCACATTCTGTCCTGTCAGCATATTTTTCTTTCACAAACTCATCACATGCACACATCCTAATTTGGACATTTACCAGACCTCCTTATTGGGTCTGTTCACCAAAACTGGAAATCCCAAGGGCCCTGAAGTTTGTCAATGTGACCCAATGCCAATGCAGAGTCCCTTATCTCTGTTTAAGTACACTGTTTATGTTATGGAACAGTGTGGTACATGTCTTCAATTTCCCAGCCTGTGTGTCTGATTGTTGTTTTCCTGTGTCAGATAGTGTGGGCCTTGATGGAAGCTGTCACAAACAGGCTTTCAGAAATCAGTGAACTCTTGCTGTTGCCCTGGAACACTGTTCTAACACAATATTTACCTACAAGCTGATTCCCAAAAGCAAACCTCTAAATACCATTTTCTTTCCATCACTCACAAGAAATAGAAACTTGGACAAACAACTGGAAAGAAGTACGAGAATATTGTCCAGGCATGACAGGAAGGCCACAGTGCAACTGAAGTTACCCTTCATGTCCCTTACTAGCTGTAACAAGAAGGGTTTCTACAAGTATTTTAGCAATAAGAGGAAGATCACAGAAAGTATGGGTTCCTTGCTGACTGGGGGAGGCAGCCTGCTGACAGAAGATGCAGAAAAGATTGAAGCACTTGATGTTTTTTTGCCTCAGTCCTCACAGACAAGGACAGCTCCCAGGCTTTTGCACAGGGTAGCAATTTTGGGAGACAGTGTGCAGCAAACAGTGGTGAAAGAACAGGTTAGGGACTATTTAGAAAACAGCCTCCGACCATTATCTTTGAAAAGCCATGGTGATTAGGAGAAGTCCCAGAAGATTGAAAAAAGGGCAAAAATAGTGCTTATCTTTTAGAAATGGATAAAGGAAGATCTGGGGAACTACACACTGGTCAGCCTCACTTCAGTCCCTAGAAAAATCATGAAGCAGGTCCTCAAGGAACCAGTTTCCAGGCACATGAAGGAGAACGTGATGATTAGGAACAGTCACTATGGATTCACCATGGACAAGTCATTCCTGCGAAGCCTGATTCTCTTCTATGACAAGATGCCTGGCTCTGTGGGTGCAGGAAGACCTGTGGATGTGATATACCTTTACTTTAGCAAGGCTTTTGATATGGTCTCCCACAACATTCTTGTAAGCAGACTAAGGAAGTAGGGGTTGGATGAATGAGTTGTAAGGTGAATAGAAATCTGGCTGGATCATTGGGCTCAAAGGGTAGTTTTTCATGACTCAATGCTTAGTTGGCAGCTGGTATTAAGTGGAGTACCCCAGGTGTCAGTCCTGGGGCTGATTTTATAAACTATTATACTATAACTATTATACTATTTTATTACCATTTATATTATTCAAGTACATAATTACTAATAAAAGGACAGTAGATTTCATCACACTATGATAACTGACAGCAAATACTGATGCTATAATGGTTACAAGTGTAGGCATGGCTATTTTATATATAAATAGAAGAATAAGGGAAATATAGCTTAGGGATTCTTTTGAAGAATTACTTGTGCTCATGTTATTATTAGAATACATGTTTCACAATATACTCTTACAAATTACAGACATGTATTAATAAAACTGCTCAACATTAGATTATTAAAATACAATGTGCAATGCATTCTCCTCTTTTTCAGAAGCACTGTCCAGTGAATTGATATTAAACCTTGTTCATACAATGTATGCCCTTTAAAAGTAAATGCAGAATCTATTCCCAATCATGCAATAATGTACATGTACTACAATCTTTACATTATACATTCTAGGTATCCTGTGCAAAAAAACTATAAAAAATATATATGGTTAAATTGTAAAAAAAAAAAAAATCTAGTTTTCAACATATGTATTAGTTCCATATTGGAAAAGAAGCTATATCTTTTACAGTTTCTAAGGGGGACAAACAAAAACAGCTCTGTTTTTTTATGATACTTGCTTGGAAAGTGGGTGAGCTAGGTTTAAGTCCAGGTCCCCAATGAAGGTCATGACCTTGCCCTGATATACTTATGGTTACTCTAGATCGTCACTTTCTGCTCTTTTCTCTTACATACCCATTTTAACTCCTTCAGTTTATTTTGTGATTAGATAGACAGACGGACATAATCTGGAGTTATACCTAGACACCCACATTCCAAGTAAGTGTCTTTAACAGAGTTGTTCTGGGAAGGAACTCTTGCTGATTATTCCCTCTCCCTTAGAAATTGCTTTGTACATTTAAATAATGATTACAAGACAAGTTACCGCTGAAGTGTGCTATTTATAGCCATATTTTCTTGCCCTGTGATTTTCACTTCACTTAAGTGTGGTGTGAAAAACAGAAAGCATTAAGAGAAAAGTGAACCACAAAGTCATCCCAAGTCAGAACTAAGAACTCCCCTTCTGCAAATGTGATACTCTAATAACTTGCTTAGTGACTTTCATCTTCCACACTTGACCATGACTGAGTTCAGGAACTTGAGGAAAGGAAGGATGGAGAGCAGCAGAGTACGGACCCTGGACTTCAGAAAAGCAGATTTTGATTTACTGAGGAAACTCATGGGCAGGATCCCCTGGGAAGCCAGTCTGAGGGGAAGAGGAGTCCAGGAGAGTGGGCTGTACCTTAAAAGAAACTTTACTGAGAGTGCAAGAAAAACTATCCCTATGTGGAAGAAAACTAACAATTATGGCAGAAGACCAGTTTGGCTTAGCAGGGAACTCTCCAGTAAAACTAAAAATCACAAGAAGGAACTTATAAGAAGTGGAAACATGAACAAATAGTTATGGAAGAACATAGGAGTATTGCTCAGGCATGAAGGGATGCATTCAGGAAGGCTAAAGCAGAATTAGACTTGCAGCTAGCAAGGGATGCAAAGGGTAACAAGAAAGGTTTGTACAAGTATATTGATAACAAGAGGAGGATCAAGGAAAATGTGGGTCCCTCACTGAATGGGGGAGGCAAACTCGTGACAGAAGATGTAGAGAAGGCTGAAGTGCTCATTGCCTTCTTTGCCTCAGTCTTCACAGGCAAGGTCAGCTCCCAGACTACTACCCAAGGCAGCACAGTTTGGGGGGAGGGGGGAAGGGAAAGTACTAAGGGAATTGGATGATGTGATAGCTGAACGATTGACCATAATCTTTGAAAAAACTCATGGAGAAATCAGGAGAGGTCCCAAATGACTGGAAAGGGAAAACATATTGAAGAAAGGGAAAAAGGAGGAGGATGCTGGGGACTACAGGCCAGTAGTAGCCTCACCTCGGTCCCTGGAAAAATCATGGAGCGAATCCTCAATGAATTAATTTCTAATCACTTGGAGAAGAAGGTGATTAGGGACAGTCACCATGGATTCACCAGGGTCAAATCATGCCTGACCAACCTGATTGCCGTCTATGATAGGGTGACTGACTCTGTGGATGTGGAGGGACTGCTGGATGTGGTGCACCTTTATTTTAGCAAGGCTTTTGATACAGTCTCCCACAACATTCTCCCAGGCAAGCTAAGGAATTATTGGATGGATGAATGAACTGTAAGGTGGATAGAAAACTAGCTGGAACATCAGGGTCAGAGGCTAGCAATCAATGGCTCGATGTCTAGTTGGCAGCTGGTATCAAGTGGAGTGCCCCAGGGGTCAGTTCTGTTCAATGTCTTCCTCAACAACCTGAAAGATAGCATAGAGTGCACCTTCAGCAAGTTTGCAGATGACACCAAACTGGAGGGAGTAGTAGATATGCTGGAGAGTAGGGCCAGACAGAGTGACCTAAACAAATTGGAGGATTGGGCCAGAATGAATCTCATGAGGTTCAGCAAGGACAGAACAATCTACCAGTACAGGCTGGGGGGGTGACTGGCTGGGCAGGAGATCTGCAGAAAAGGACCTAGGGGTTACAGTGGACAATAAGAGGAATATAAGCCAGCAGTGTATTCTTGCTGCCATGTAGGCTAATGGCATAATGGACTGCACTGGTAGAAAATGTTGCCAGTAAGTCAAGGGAAGTGATTATTCCCCTGTATTCAGCACTGGTGATGCCACATGTGGAGCTCTGTTTTCAGTTTTGGGCACCCCACTACAGGAAGACTGTGGACAAACAGGCAAGTCCAGTGAAGGGCAAGAAAAAAAGTGGGGGTGGGGGGTGGGCTTGGGGACATGCTTTATGAGGAAAGACTGAGGGAAACAGGCTTTTAGTCTAGAGAAGAGGATACAGAGGGGGACTTAATAGCAGCATTCAGTTACCTGAAGGGGGGTTCAAAAGAGGATGGAGCTAGGCTATTTTCAGCGATGGCAAATGACAGAACAAGGAGCAATGGTCACAAGTTGTCCCCAGGGGAGTTTAGGGTAGATACTAGGAAGAATTCTCTCACTAGGAGTGTAGTAAAAGCACTTGAACAGGTTACCCAGAGAGGTGGTAGAATCACCACCCTTGGAGGTTTCCAAAACCTGCCTAGACAAAGCTTTGGCTGGGATGATCCATTTGAGAATGGTCCTGCTTAGAGCAGGAGGTTGGACTAGATGACCTCCTAAGGTCCCTTCCTGCCATAACTTTATAATTTGCAAAAACTAGATTGTAAATACCTGAAGTGATTTGTGACAAAGAACCTTTCAAAAAACAGACAAAAAAAAAAGTATAAAAACACATACATCCACATATCTGCCATGACATTTAGTCTTTTTGGGGCTCCCCAGAACACTAAAACAGTAATGTCTCTCATAATAGAACTGCCTTATTGAAAGTGAAACCTAGAATGAAACCCAGGTACTTTGAATAAAAGCAAAGATCTCCATGCTCCACCTGGCTTCTGCTTCTTCACATTCCTTTCCATATGGGCTTCTCTAAGCAGCCAACATTATTTCAGTCTCAAACTGAAAAAAACAAAAAACCCCTAGTGTCACCATGCACATACACTCAGAATATCAATCAGTTTCCTCTACAGGTGTGCAATAAAATACCTGAGGTGATCCTTAATTTAGTATTGCAAAGGAGTTCTTAGTGGCTTTCTGGACAAGTTGCTAGTGTTTTGTGAACAGTAATCTACCTTTGAGATTATTTGGTTCTCCCCCGCGCCCCCACCGCCTTCTTATATAGTTTTCAGCATGTTATCATTTCCTTGAATTGTGGAAACTGGGTTTCCTCAGAGTATAGAAACTTAGCCTGAGACCAGGTGTAACAAGAAAACTAATTTGTATGACTTACAGTTTCTTCATTTTAGATTTCACTGCCAGAGGGTTTGTGCACATATCTCCTGGTATTCTTCCTAGTTTTCTTGTTCTGAATAGGAAGGGTTTGCTCAATATAAAACAGCTTCACACCAGATGTTCTTGTTGTTCACAAATTTAAGTTGATTTAATATACATAGATATGTAAGGAACATGCACCAACTTTGGCCTGCAGACAAAGTTGCCATATATTTATAAAGGTTCGCCACATTAATGTTTCCTTGTATAATGAATTTAGAAATATGAAATATTCAAATTCTCTCTTAAAGCCTTTCCCAATATCCAGGCATTTTTTGGCTCAACGGAAAACATATCCAGCTTATGAACTCTGCCTAGAATTCCTGTATTTCTGTTTTAAACATCTGTACTCAGCTGAGATATATTCCTCTGAGAACAAGTCTTTTCAAAAATTGCTATAGGTTTATCATAGATCTAAAAAGTACAAAGTTCAAGGGAAAGGGAAAACTACAGTAATGTGTTTTTTTTTTTTAAATCACAAAGAGTGGTGAGGTTTTTGTCAAATAAATAATTGAAAGGAAAAACATTATAAAACAAATATATGATTCACAAACATTAGGTTGTCTGGTTAGGGTCCCAATTTTCTCTTTTTTTCTTTATTAATTCTTGTAATCCATTATATCAGTAATGGAGGTAGAATACTATTATGGATGTGTATAACTAGTTTGGGAAGGACTGGAAGGTGAGGAAAAGAGGCATTCCCTTCTATACTGAAGACACTCTTACTCTGAAATGCAGCATGAAGTGGAAGGTATAGGTTTTTAAAAGGGGAAGAACAGTAAGGGAGAACATTCCAGCAGCAGTCTACTGTAGACCAAACTGGGTTTGGGGGTAGGTGGATGAAGGGTTTTTCCCAAATATTTAACTGAAGTAACTAAGTCGCAAGGCATGGCCCTGATGGGGAAATTGAATTACCATTATCTCTATTGGGAGTATGATACAGAAGCACACAAACAGTCTACCAATATTTTGCACAGTGTTGGGGACATCTAAAATAGAAACTCTCCTGGGTTGGCTGCTTAAAGCAACTTGGACAATAGTGACGCGAGTTCAAGATTCGAAGGAAGGTGGCACCAAAATAAAAATACTTGATTTCAGAAAAATCAGACTAACAAAATTAGGCAACAGTGGCCACAACCCTACGAGAGAAAATACCAAGTAGAAAAGGTATATAGTAGTGATGGTTACACCTTAACAAATTGATATTAAAGGGGACAAGAGAAAAACTAACCCAGTATAAAAGGAAAGTCAGGAAAAAGAAAAAGGATCATACTGGCTAAACAGAATATTGTTCAATGAACTAAAAGGTAAAAGTAATCTTACAAGTATAAATTTGGCCATATTACCAAGGATGAATAATGCACACAAGGAGGAAGTCAGGAAATACAAGGCATGAAATTCTTCCAAGTCAGCACGGCCAGATGAGATCTACACTAGATTACTCAAGGAATTGGCTAAGGGAATTGCTGACATTTGATAAATCATGGAGCTTGGGTGAAGTCCCAAATAAACTAATAAAAGCCACATATAGTGCCTATCTTAAAGACAAAAACCACACAGAAAAGGGAAGACCCCGGGGAACACCTTAGGAGTCCATCCAACTCCTAAGGAATATTTCTAAGAGCCTAAAGGATAGAAATGTGGTTGGGAATAGCTGACATGGATTTCTGAAAAACAAGATTAATAAATCTGATTTCCTTCTATAAAGAAGTGAAGGTCTTTGTGAATGAGAGAGAAGCGAGATTAGAATCCCGTGGGCCATGACAGTCTAGTTAGTAAATGAAGGAAACGCTTTTAATGAAACTGAGGCAGATGCATTGCTGTTTGGATAATCATGCTCAAAGATCAATCTTCCATGGTTCAATATCTAACTCAGAAGATGCATCAAGTAAGGCTCAGGAACTGTTTTATATCTTCATTAATAACTTGGAGGATCAGATTGAGTGTGCACTTCGTACATTTGCAGATGACACCAAATGGGTAGTGTCAGATTTTCTGAGGAGCAGGGCCAGGATTCAGAATAATTGCTAAACTGGAGAAATGGTCCAAACCTCCCCCCAAAAAACACAAATAAAAAACCCCCAATGAAGTTAATAAGCTGGGTATGTTTTTGTTTGCGCCAAAAATACCTAGAGATTGGGAAAGGCTTTGGGGGGGAGGGGGGGCAGGGGGGGGAAGAGAGACAGACAGAGAATTCTGAAAGAGGGAGGAAAATTTGAATATTTCAAAGGACAGATCAAATCACATGGACAAATATAGATGGAGGAATGACTGGCCAGGTTGCAGCATGAGAGAAAAGAACCTGGTGGTTATAGTGGACTGTAAATTGAATAAAAGTTAACTGGCTGGAATTGCAGATGCTATGGAGTGTAAGATTAGGATTCAGAATGACCGGGAAAAGTTGTCCAAAATTAATTGAACCAAATTCAATGAGGGCAAGTGCAAAGTATCCCACTTCACATATAATCTTCAAATATGTAGCTACAGAACTGAGCAGACTTACTTCCTAGGCTGCAGTGTTGCAGAAAAGGACCTGGGGGTCCTTCACTGGACTTCACTCTAGTACTAGGCCGCACAGGAGATCAAGCCCTATGGGGTAGTTGTGTGGCTCCAGAAGTCACCCCTATACCATACCCCACACCTCATGGGTGTTATAAAAATGTTATTCCCTCTGTCAGGCCCTTGGCCTCCTTGCCCATTTAATCCAACTAGGCCTTCAAGCTTAGGCCCACTGTGTCACACCTGGCTTTGAGACACCAGCTCTAATCTGTCACTTCCAGTCATCAGGCCCCTGACCCCTGTTTGGTTTTGCCCCTGACACCCTGACTCCTGTCTGCTCTAGCTCACTAGCTACTCAAGCCTTGAACCTACCTGTAGGAGGACTCACAGCATCTGCTTCACCCCCACACTCCAGCACTAATGAGACCTTTCTCCCCTTACAGCCCCATCCCAAACCTCCAGTTCAAACAGCAATGTAAACATAAGCCCCTGAGCTATAACATAATAATATCAATGGAGACAATGTTCTGCTCATTTAAGAGGGCAGCTCCTCTAAGAGGTCAGCCTCTAGCCAAGCATAGCATAGCACACCTCCTAGCCCTAGGTACCTTGTGAGCTCCTGGAGCCCTCTTAATCTTGTAGGCAGCAAAACAGGCAACCAAACACCCCCTGGGTAGATTTCACATACAGGAACTTCTTCCCCAGCAGGGGCCAGCCTTGGGTTTATATGCTCCCAGAGCCCTACTTCCCTCCCTGGGAGCTGACTGCCTGCAGGTGCTGTATAATTATCTCATAAGCGTGTTACTCAGTTTATCTGCAGTTGTGGTGCCCTGCCTAGCCTGCAGCTCTCCTTGGTTAGAGTGCTTGTACTCTTACAGGAGCAGGATCATCTTAGTGCTCTGCAACACAAGATTTACAAGGAAAAGCTGAAAAAAACTGGGATTATTTAGTTTGGAGAAGAAAAAACTAAGGGGTGCATTAGATAACATTTTTCAAATACATCAAAGGTGGTTATAAAGAGGAGGATGATAGACTATTCTTTTCAGCTTTAGGGGACAAGACAAGAATTAGTGGTCTTAAATTGTAACGAAGGAAATTTATGTTGGATATCAGGAAGAATTTTCTAACAAGGAAGATGGTTTAAAACTAGAAAAGATTTCCTAGAAAAATTGTGGAATCTCTATCACTAGAAGCTTTTGAGAGATGGTTAAAGTAAATACTTGGATGAGATGGGGTGAACCTGCATCAACCAGGAGTTTGATTAGATGACTTCCTATGGGTCCTTCCAGCCCTATTCTTTTGTGGGTCTATTATTTTAATTACTCAAAATAATTTATAAAGTAAAAATGATATTTAGGTTATTGTAAGATAACCTGGTTATAGTCCTTATTTCAGTCTTATTTGTGTGTGTATCAGACTGAGAGTCAACAGAAAGAATCACACTGAATAGTTACTTGAAGGATGGTTGACAACTTGAATTCACTCCAGAAACTCATTCTAAATATCAAACTAAGAATGATCTCAGGATATAATAACCTTCCATGGTTTCAGTTATCCAAACCCAAGAACATGTGGACTCCTGACTTTGTACCTGCAAACTAAATGGTATATGTGCAACCAAAGGGTATGATCTGTTTGTTATGTCTAAGGAAGTCCAAATTGCTAGTAAATTAAGGGCAGGATATTTTGAGGTAGATAAAAAAGAAAAGAAGAGCTGCCAAACTATGTAACATGTATTAACATGTCTGGTTCTTGGATGTGTTAACTGAAAATTGATGCATGATAGTTTTCAGCTCTGGGGCCAGAGAGGGGCAAAGCACTCTTACATGTTTAACTGATGTAATTGCAATTTTACCACAGTTTAGATTGTACCTACCTATGCTCTCCTCTTGTGTTTCCCTCCTGAGGACACAGCACAGAATATGTTATTGGTGTTTGGTAGAATCAAATCTCCACGCACATTCATAACACCAGGAAAGTCTAAAACTTTATTTACTTTTTTTAACTTAAAACATACAAAAAACATGGAACAGAAGAATGGGGGCTCTCTTATCCTAGTGCTAGGACAGTGAGTCTCAACCTGGATGCTATAGGATCCTGGGGTATTTAAAATCCTTTTAAAGATATCAAAAAGTAACACTCGATATTAGCACTTTTAGGTGTGCAAATTCATGATTCATAAGATAAATCCAGAGATTTCAAATAGGAAGCCATAGTGTCAAAAATATTCTGGCTTGTGGTCTTTCTGAGTTCTATGCAACCAAAGAAGTGTTCTATAATTTTTCCATAGTCAAAAAATGAGTGAAAACAAAGCTGGCATTTTCAGAGGTGTTCTTTGAGTCTAATGATGGGTGCTTTGAATCTACAGTGGCTGAAAACCACTGGGCTACAGCATGTTACTTGCTACTCTGCTACATAGAAATGGCTTTTAGTTTCGTTTGCCTACTCTGTGGACAGCTTCAATGTACATGAATAACTGAAGTTAATTACTGGTCTCTTTACAATTTATATTGGCATACAAAAATGATGTAAATTAGAAACTTTTCCCCAAACTTTTACATTTATTTCACCAAATGGAGAGGTTAACATTGCCCTAACCTCACAACAACTAATGTTTTACATAGCAAGAAAGAATCCAAAGTTCTTAATTCAGTCAGAACTATGGGGTCAGGGAAGAGTTAACTTGCCTCTTGGCTGTGACACCAAGGATGGAGGGCTGACGATGGGACTCCTGACTCTGTCTACTGTTTTCAAACAACCCTGATTCCAGTCTAGCACATCCCTTTACTGAGTGTTCACAACTTGGGTTTCAATAGCCCACCCTTAGTTATACTACTGCAACTGCATTCATTCTTCTACGACTATATTTAAAGAGAAAAGAGAAAGTACACAAGTACTAAATGACTGTGTAGTAACTGTCATTACTACATAGTAGCATCCCTGAAGAGCTTTATGGTGATACTGACTGCGCAGTAGCTTGTTACTGCTCAGTAATTTGTTACTAATGTACAGTAGGGCTGTGTCACACTTCGTGCTAGGCAAAGCTACTGCATAATAGTAATGAGAAACTGTGCAGTTAGTGTCTTGTGTAGATGCAGCCAGTGAGGTGTCTCCTCTCCTGGTAGGGAAGAGGTTCGTGTGTTGTAGGAGGGCCCATGCCTTCAGTAAGACAGAAATTTCCCCTCTGCACTGCTTTCCAGGCATTTTGTCCAGATAATATGTTAATAGTTCAACTTCAAAAGGAATGCTGAAGAGGGCCTGGATTGTTGATTTGTAATATGGAAGTGATTGCTAGGAAGACAGAAACACTCAGGTTCAATCCTCGTCTGGGTAAGGGGAGTCCTAGGAGCCAGGTTGTCCAGTTTCCCATGTGAATGTCTTAGCCTCCGAGCTATGCGGGTAAAAGAGGCATACACTGCACACTGTCCATTTCTGTTCCTCACCCAGGTTCAGTATTCATGGGTTTAGACCAACTCCATTTTCAGGCATATTTGGAGGAGCATGTATGGGTGTTACGGCTGCTACAGTGCATGCCCAGTCTGCATGACTACCTATGGCTATATGTGTAAGACTACATATGCAGGAATACAATTCCTTTGAGTAAACATGTCCAAAAAAATTCCAGTAGCCAACTGAAAAATGGCCACTTAGAAAGACTACAATGTCACCCAAAATCTTTAGATCACATAAAAAATTTATCTAATACACACAGTGAAACAACCTATGGACCCAATCCATAGCTCTCAGTGACTTGAATAGTGCATGGTCAATCCCTGCAGGATAAGTAGTAGACTTCAAATATAAACAGAGGTGGGGATGGTGGGACTGGTTGCAGGGAGCGGGTTCTATCATAAATACTAAGCTTGGATTTGGTTTTAGGTGCTCGCAGTGATTAAGCTAATTTGTTATACATGTTATCATTCCCCCCTCCCATTCTCACTCTCTTTATTATTTATTTTAGAGAAAGCTCCAGCTTTTCCACGATGAGCTTTGACTTCTGCATTTAAAGTTATACATTAAAAATACAAACTTAAAGCATTAAAAATCATTTTAACTTCAAAATCTCTTGCTCTCTTGCTATAAAAAAACCCACATAAGCACAATCATGTAAATCTGTGATTATTTTATCATATTAATTCCTTTCTTATGACAATTCTTAAAGTTCCAATTTGAAATCTCTTGCCACTGAGATTTACCTGAGGAAGAAAACATTGCAAATCTAGCCTATTTATATTCAGCTATTAAAGTTTGTGAGTTGTAAAGAGTTACTGGGTAATTTATTGTGGAGTGACAGAGACTGGAAGAGGCAATAAGCAGAGGGAATGATTCATTTGTAGGCTTACAATAAAACAACTACTTTCCAGCTGCTGTTCTGTTCTGAGCTTATACTGACTTAATGTATTATCAATACTGAATGCTGAGATATAGGGATCAGTCATCTGAAACAGAACATGATCTGTTGTGATCAATGGGAATGTCATTGATCATTGTAAACAGAGGATACATTATACTTAGTACTGGGCCATGCAAGATGAGAGATGCTGTGGCACTCAAACATAGTTCATCATTAGAGGCAGATTAGCTTAATAGAAAATATATTAACCATTCCCCTGAAGTCTTTTTCAACTCCTCTAATACTTTAATAGTCTAAAGTTACAAAAAGCTGGATGATATTTGTTAGATGAGTGATAACATAATACAGGCAACCTTGAAATGTCTTCCAGGGAAGATATATTTTTTACAGCAGCACATGACGTTTATGGTGGTGCCTATATTTCAGTTAATGATTTCTTTCTGTCTGCAGTGCAATTTCTTAAAAATTAAAAATGTGCTATGATTGACTAGGTAACAGAACACATCCAGTCTTCATATAGCTTAATGGCCACTTGGGTCCAGTAATGCATAAAGTCATAGACCACATGTTCTTTCTCCCTATGTCCTGGCATATTTTAAAAAATACAAAGATGATGTAGTTGTGCACTTAAACACTCTATCCAAATACCAAATAACTTAAGATAAATGAAGTTTGGTAAAGATATGATTGCCTGCTTTGAAAATTTATCAAAATGAGCTGTCTGAATTAAAAACCACATTCCTCAGTACCTCAAACCAAAACTCACTAAGCTTTTGAAATTAATCAACCTGAAAGCGAAAGAATCCCTTGGTTTTGTTCCTTCCCATGTCAATTGATTCAAGTCAGATTTTCATTTCATGTTTAAAAGAATGAAAGAAAGAGATGCACCAGACAATGGACATCATTCATTGCTCTGACAAATTTAATTCCTGAAATAAATGAACACTTCTGGCACTGAACCTTGAAGCACCTGGCTATATTTTGACTTTGTACTGCCCTCCTGATGTTTTACGATGGAATTATTTCTATTATATGGAGCTCAGTTGTTTTAATAAAAATAGGAGAGTTTACAATGGAAGAATAGCCAATCCTGCAATTCAGTTCTGTTGATTTTTTCCCTCTTGTGTCTTCTGTTAATTCCATAATGGCTTGTGCTGAAAGTATTTCATTTTCTGTACGTTAATCAAGTGCTGGAATTCAACGCGTGTATCATAAACAAAAAATTAATTACTGAGTACATTTTATCTCCTTTCAGGAGAGTTTTTGTTATGTAAAATGCTCAATTACAATTTCATTTTTTACAGAAGCCTTGCTATTGTGTTACAATTCTTTGGTTATTCAGTGATGTAATTTCATAACAACTAATAAAGGGGCATTCAAGCACTGTACCAAGCACTCAATTTAGATAGGAGCCTCCCAATTATTTGCTTCTGTTTGGCAGGTAGGCAGCTGTGTGAGTTGAAAGATACTTTCTGAATTTGATCATATTTATTTTAAAATTGCACTGGTTTCTTTCTCTACTACCAATTTATTGTCCTTCTCTTTCTCTCTCATTCCTCCATGATGAGCACTACAGACATATTTGATGTCCGTTATGATACAAGTCCTAGTGGGAAAATATTTCACTTGATGCTTACTTGTTGTCATTATGTGCATTTGATATCACTTGCTAATTACCAGCCACCTTCTGTAACATGTCCAAGTATGTTGTCATAATTTGTAAATAAGGGCATGTTGCATTTAGGACATGTTGATTGCACTTAAATGCCTGAATGTTAACATGCATGTATTCAGGCAGTAAAAGATGTGGTAAGTAGTGGTATGGTAGCAAAATTAGGACTTTTTGTGAGAGGCATATTTCCATATCATTTTAACTAACACATATTCTACTGTCACACTGCTGTGTGGAGATAATAGGAGAAATTTGACGTCCTGTGGGCGAAAACACATTCGAAATGTCCAGTACCACAAGGTCCTGTCTGTTTCTGCTTGCATCTTTGCCTTAAGAGCATTAAAACATAAGAAATATCATTTACTGGGTGTGTCTACACAAGACAGTGACTGCACAGTACCCCAAGACTACTGCACAGTAGTGTCACATGGCAAAAACCATGATGCAGTGTTACTGTGCAGTAGTCTCAGGCTACTGTACAATACTGTCACAGAAAAGCCATTTGTTGGCACTACTAAACAGTAACTCAGGTTTACTGAGCAGTCATTTAGTACTTCTTTATACTAAATATAATGTTTATACAAGTACTAAATGACTACACAGTAAGGACTGTACAGCTAGCATTTCATGGAGACGTGGCCACTGGGTCAGACTGTAAATCATCTTGCCCAATATCCTGTGTCACACAGGGTAAGTTTACATAAGATGCTTTACTACACATTAGGTTAATCTAATGCACAGTATAGTGTCACTGTCTACACATGCACAGCAATCACTGTGCAATAGATGCATACCTAGGCAAAATTAATGTTACATTTTTATATGTTATTCTTGGTTCTCCTGTATTTAAACCACACTCAACAAAGTAAGGTTTCATTTCCCAGAGAGTATGAAATTCAAGTGGGAAATTAAAAGAATGATTTTATTGTCTCATCTTTGACCATGTTCTTTGAGAATAATGTTATATTTCAACTGGTATATACACAAGTAAACAGATATCTAGGCTGTTTTAATTTCTAATTGGATTAGTGTTCCATTTAACTTACATGGTTTAACTTTTACCAGTTTATAATTATAAAATACACAACAAAACTAAATTATCATTACAGACCAAACCAACATGTTCAATGGCCAGGGCCAGAAATGTATGTACAGTCCAGCTCTTTAGCTATTTTTCTACCAGTAAGAATTTCTCTGAAATTTCTCTGAAATTCTTACTAATAGAAATGAATACCTGTACACAGGAAAAGCCTTGATTCAATGAGGTATTTTAACACATGCTTTGCTAGAAACACATTCAGTTCATAGATTTCATAGACTTCATAGACATTAGGGCTGGAAGGAACCTTGGAAGATCGAGTCCAGTGCCCCCGCCCCGAAGGGCAGGAAGTCAGCTGGGGTCATAGGATCCCAACAAGATAAGCATCCAATTTACTCTTGAAGGTGTTCA
>NW_017728918.1:52674576-52685430 GCF_001723895.1 Crocodylus porosus | reverse complement strand
GCTTGAACCACCTCCGATGGCAGGCTATTCCAGACCTTGGGGGCTCGGACAGTAAAGAAATTCTTCCTTATGTCCAGCCTGAAATGGTCTTGCAGTAATTTATAACTGTGAGACCTCATCATCCCTTGGGGCGCTCTGGTGAACAAATGTCCCCCCAGATACTGGTGGTCACCCCTGATAAACTTATAGGTGGCCATCAGGTCACCCCTGAGCCTGCGAGCCCCATGGCTTTCAGCCTGTCATTGTAAGGTCATTATTAAATATCAAAGATTTGATATTGACTCAGATACCTTTATTTACCAAAGATGAATCTTCTTGCTGGAACATTTGTAAAACATGGCATCTATTTAGTTTAATTGTGGTTAACTGTTTAGTCAACATATGAAATCTAGGAAATGACAGTGACACACAGATCCTGTTATAAATGACACAATTGGAATAAATTTACTCTGGTTTTGATATACAACTGATGGCAGAATTAATTACTATAAGTAGTAAGTTTTACCTTCTATATAAGTTTTACCTCCTAAATGGAATAAATATGAGATGCCCATTGGAAACCCATTTACTTTAGAAGTAATCTCATTGATGTTAAAATATTCATACTTGAACAAAAGGACTCAAGTTCATAACTTCGTAGTCAAATTTATCAAGTTAGTATAATATATCTCTGAAACAGAAGAACATGGAGGGCCTGACTAACCAATGGGGAAAAGGTGTGAAAGATGCCATTCTCTGATCATATTTCTATATTGCATATTTATTGCACTGGTAACACTAACTACATAAGGTTTCAAGCAATGGTGAAGAAAGTGCAGGGGATCTGATCAAACCACCACTCAATTTTGAAAATTTCAGTTTTATGGGTTGTATTATTAGCTTATAATAAAGTGCTAATGGAACAAAACAAATTATTGCAGCTTGTGTTTTAGTTTTAAGGATGAGTTTAATTCCTATTGAAACCAGGAAGATTTCATATGGCCCTTGTAGCTGTAATTCCCTCTTCCCTCCCCAAATGGTGCTTTATTTTAAAGTCAGTGCATTCCTGAGCCAAGCCTGTGTATGCCCAGAAGAGGCAGTGGGTTACTTAAACCTGGCTTGCCCAACATCTGTAAAGATCAGGTGCTTTACTACAGCTGTTTTGGTGCTTTTATCTAATAGCTGATTGAATCAGCTTTAACTAAAAGTGCCCAAAAAGCCCTGCTGAGGAGCCTGATCTTTACAGATGCTGTAGAGCTGGGTAGAAGTAATGTGCTCTTTCTTCCAGTAAAACACTTAAAAAAAAATCTGTAAGCAGCCATTATCTGTAAGTGCTCTGCTGAATAGAGGAAGATATCTGAATTTGGTAAGATAGTCCTACACTGGCCCTAGAACAGGACAGTTTCTGACAGACCTCTCCTGTCTTCCTTTATATTTCAGAAGCAAGATTTGTTTGGTAGTAATTTCTTATTGGACCAGCTATTATAAATAGATGAGATGTTAGACCAGCTTTGGGGCACAAAACACCTTTCTTCATGGCAAAATAACTTGTTAAAAGAAAAGCTATTTTGTGCCCAAAGGCTAATTTAACATCTCTTCCCAACTATTTAGTTGGTCCAATAAAGAAATTACCAAACAAATCTCAAAAGTTCCAAGATGTTTTAAGATATTACTAAATAAAGTCCCTGCAACATCCTGGCTACAGGAACACTACAATACTATAATTTTCCTTACATTAAAATCCATTATGTAATTTCATCCCATTATATTATGTAATGTTAAAAGCCATATACAATATTCAATATAGTTATATAATCTTTCCTTCTAGCCCTGACAAACATCTCTCTTTATCTTTCTGAAGTAGTTGTTTAATGGTGTCTCATATTTTTAAGTGTCTTTTGAAGGAATGTGTGTAGTGAGCTGTGTGTGGGTATTGTAGCACAGGGAAGAGAGTTCCTTCAGAATAAATCTGGCTTTCTGTGTGCCCAGACGAAGAAACAAACGACCAAATTCAAGCATCCCTTAAGTTTATTTTATTTTCAATTTTATTTTTCTTTCTTTCTTTCTTTTTGGCTGGGTTCTGTGATTTTTTTTCTGACTTCATCTGAACAAAATCTTATAGTGAATTATAAAGCAAATGGTCCCAGTGATTGAAAAGTAGTGTCTGTATTCTTGCTGCGCACAGGGCAGTGAGCTTTCATTTCATACAACATTTATAGCTTGCTTCAGTGATTCCACAAAGTTACTGCAAATCTTTTACACAAAGAAAATCAGATATATTTGTTCTGAAAAGTAAAAGCTACAGTTAAGTTTATATCTGAGACTCTCAATATAACCCCATGCTTTTCACATGCTTGGTATAACTTCTAAAAAAATTCTTGGTTTGACTCAAGGGATTACCTGTATCCCAAAAGGATTAATGGGGCAGTATATTTTCAGAAGTTTTGAGCAAAATCCACTTTCCCATTATTGGAGCAATTGACAGTTGGAAATGTTTATTTCCTGGTGTGAGAGAGAATTTTTTTTTGGCTTTTTACTATCATGTAATTAAAGTTTTTTAAAATGCGAGGATCTAATACTCCTAGCCTTCACAGAAATCTCATTATTTTGGATGGAAACCTCAGGTGTGGAAGACTTCTGGATTGTGTACTTTTTATGTGTGTGTAGAATACCCCTAGTCATGTCTTATTTTCCCCTCAATATAAAAGTTATAAATTGTATCAGGGCCTGTACTTCTTCCAATTTGTTCCCCATTCTTCTCACATTAGTATACAAACATTTCAGATATTTCAATGACTATCCTATCGTCTCCATGAGAACATTGCTCCATTGTTGCTTGCTCTCACTAAGTTTTATCCAAGTTTTTTAGCTACCTCTGGGTTTTTGTTTCCATCGCCTGCTGAACCTAGTTTAAAGCCATCCTCACTAGGTTAGCAAGCTGGTATGCACGCTTCCCTCTTCTAGTCAGATGGGCCCCTTCTCTTCCCTGCAATCTATCTTCTTGGAAACCACCTCATAGTTGAAGAAGTCAAAGCCCTGCTGAAGACATAATCTATATGGTCAATTTTTTCATTAACCTTTTTAGGTTGTAGACAGACCTACAAGTAAAATCTTCATCAAATAGTACTGTGGTAAACTGAGCCAATATAGTATAAACAAAACAAAACTGTAAATTTAACTTGTTTCATTCAGGTTTAAAGTTACATTGATTTTTGCTCACTTATATTGCCATAAGAACATACAGACACAGCAGTTAAATAAGGTAACTGGTACATTTAGTAAAACATCAGCTCCTTTTCCCCTTTTACAACAGCTGACAGTTAACACCTGTCCACAGATTGAAATCCCTCTCCTTTGTCTATGTTTCTGTAATGTCTCGAAGCAGCCAATTAAAACAATGATTATTTGTAATATCATGAATAAATAACAGTATTATAATTACCATGAAAATAGATTACAATTTATTTGGAGATGAATTGTGTTTTCTTTTTTGCTACTAATGTAAACCACCTGAAACAACTATGGGTTGTAAATGTAACCTAACTGAAAAGCCCTTGATTACCTCCTGAGGATCCATGTACAGACTTTCCTCTGGATATACAAAAAAGAACGAGTGTAATCTCTGTAGCACAATTCTCTGTGGGATGGAACTCCCTCCTTAGTGACATTTCCAATAAAAACAGACTCTCTTTGTGTAAAGCTGTGCAAGACACAATACAGCTCAGAACTGTTATCTTCCTAGGGTCTTTTTCAGCTTTACCACTGTCCAGCCACGAGAAGTCTCAGACAACTCCTGCTGAAACTTTGTTGTTCATGTACTGGATGGGCAAATTAGCAAAGTCCAAACATTCCAGCTGCATTTACAGAATATCCTTCTCTTTTCTTCCCTACAGGGTCTCATAGTTCCATAGTCAGAGGGGAAGTTTCCATGGTAATTCTAAGAAGAGACTTATCTTCATTCTCAGGCAGCTTGA
Organism: Crocodylus porosus; assembly: GCF_001723895.1. NCBI lineage: Eukaryota > Metazoa > Chordata > Crocodylia > Crocodylidae > Crocodylus > Crocodylus porosus. The sequence goes on along the minus strand of NW_017728918.1, from coordinate 52,681,477 downwards.
GGTCATTGTTCCTTGTCTTCTCCCTTACAGCCACAAAGAAAACATTATCTCCATGCCCTTTATAATCAGGCTTTAGGTATTTTGAAATCCCCAACAGTCTTCTCTTCTCCAAATTAAGGGTCTTGTTGTACAGTAATTTGGAGTAGCTCTTGGATCTCTTAACATCTAGATTGCCTGCACATTAACACCTGAAATTAGTTTTAGGCACTCATTGGCTAGGGCCAGCGATTACACATAAACTGGTTTAAGTGATCAGAAACTGGTTTAAACCTGTAACGAAACATAAGTTCAGTGCACATAAACTAGTTTCCAAATGGCTGAAAGTGGGTTAAGATAAACCTGGTTGAAGGTAGTATCAGACTCAACTGATTTGGGTCAAACCGATTTATGCAAAGTCTGTTCCACACCCCTTCCTGACCAGAATCACCCAGCATCCCATATGCTTTGCAACCGTGGGCTGGGCTGTCTGCTCCATGTGGTATGCTAGCTAATGCTGAGAGGTGTCTGTGTATGTGGCTCCAATTTCACTGGGACAGGCAGACAGACCAGTGTCTGCTTAGGGCTTTTTGGCGCTAATCAATAGGCCTGTGCAAGTAGGCAACTATTCGATCCGGTTTTGGATCTGGCCACTTTGGATGCCAGGGATCTGATCTGGAGCTCCGGAATGGATTCCTGCTTTGATCCAGTCAAAGCGGCTCCGAAGCTTCAGAGCTGCCTTGGAGATCCAGCCATAGGGTATAATGGGGAATCAATAAAATATCTATAACTTTGTTGGTTTTTCTCTTATTTGGGTAAAACTTGCCAGGATGGTAGCCACTGTTGAGAGCATGGAGCTTTCCAAATTTCAAGAGGATTGGTGCATGGGTTTGGGGGGGAACTGCACCCCAAATTCTTGAAAGCAAAGCTCATGTCTATCTGTTACAACACAGGGGCATGAAAACTGTGGGGGTGGTGGCCCCTGGTGCAGCCACAAAGCCTTCCAAGTTTCAAGAAGATTGGTATAGTGGTTTGGAGGAAACTGCACCTCATGTGGTGGACAAGCAAAACTCATGACATGGTTGACACTGTGTGTGTTAAGAAGCAGTAGGGTGAAAGCTGCAGGCCTGCTAGTCCCTAGTGAGACCACGAAGCCTGCCAGCTGTCAAGGAGATAAGTGCAGGGGTTCTGGCTTCTGTGACCATGCACCTCTAGCTGCTGACAGGCAAAACTCGTGACATGGGTGCTTGCACAATTGACTGTCTCTGTCTTGGGGCAGTTGATTGTCTGTATTGATTATTTCCTCTCCTTAGTGTGGGGTTTTGTAGGTGTTAATTGTTGCTAATTAACAGGTTACATTAGCTAGCAACTGTGTATTGAGCTAGTCCTTGAGTGAATCATGGTTGATTGGTAACTGGTAACACAGTAGCTTAGCAGCCAGGCCTGCAGTAGTTCCCCCCAACACAGACACAGTTGTACAAGCACCCATGTCACAAGTTTTGCTTGTCAGCAACTAGAGGTGCAGGGCCCCAAACCCAGAACCCCTGCACCTATCTCCTCAACAGCTGGCAGGCTTTATGGCTGCATCAAGGGCTACCATCCCTGATGCTTTCATCCTGCTGTGCCTTAACACACACGGTATCACCCATGTCACAAGTTTTGCTTGTCCGCAGCTTGAAGTGCAGTTAGCCCCAAACCCCTGCACTTATCTCCTTGAAACTTGGCAGGCTTCGTAACTTCATTAGGGGCCAGCGTCCCTGCAGTTTTCAGCCCACTGCACCTTAACACACACAGGTTCATCTATGTCACAAGTTTTCTCTGTCTGCAGCTTGAGGTGTAGTTCCCCCCAACCCCTCCACCGATCTTCTTCAAACTTGGCAGACTTTGTGGCCTCACTGGGAGCTATTATCTCTGCATTTTTTTACCACTCTGTGTTGTAACACATAGATGTGACATGAGCTTTACTTGCAAGAATTTGGGGTGAAGTTCACCCTGAACCCATATACCAATCTTCTTGAAGCTTGGCAGACATCATGCTCTCAGTAGAGGCTACGATCCCTGCAAGTTTCATCCAAATCAGAGAAAAAACAAGCAAGTTATAGATATTTCATTGATTACCCACTATACCCTATGGCCATATCTCTGAAGCAGCTTTGAAGCTTTTCTGAAGCTCTTCAGAAGCTCAGAAGTGCTTCGGAAAGCCTAACGAAGCCAGCACTTCAATCTGGACATGCTGCTTTGTATGCTGAAGTGTCCAAAGCTTCTCTGGATCCAAAGCACGGTCCAAAGCCTCGCATAGCCCTACTAATCAACAGGTTTGCTGGTAATGTTCCTTTTTAACCAGCTTTTTCTAAGGAAGGAATAAAGAGCTTGAACTAATGAGAAAGGCTTTTGTTTTGCACTGGATTATCAGCCACCTGCTGGCTCCCTTGCCTGTCAGGTTTGCAAACAGTATGAAGAAGCAGAGAAAGGGAGACTGAAAATGTCAGTATCATCAACAGATACATGCACTACACACACACCCCCTCCCCACTTTGCCTCAGAGTGCTGGCCTGGGGTCTGGCAACACTCTCACCCTTTGAATTAAGTAGCTCACAGTGTAAGGCCCTAAATATTCCCAGTACTTATATATTTTCCTCTTAAGTCCTGCTTCCCAGCTCTCTAATTATTTTTTTGTTTTAAAATATTTGAATTACAATTGTGGGCAATTATTTGGGCCCACAGCCCTACATAGGGAAGCTGTCATTGGCTGGTCAGCATCTACCTTCCTCCCCGCCCACTGCAGTAGTTCACTGTCCACGCACCACTGCCACCAGTGTGACGGCCAGAACCAGAGGGATTAATAAGCAATAAATATGTGCTTCTTAGAGGCATTTGGTATTTTGCCTAAACAGGTAATATTAGTTAATATAAAGCTTGTAAGTTTGTAAACTGCAAATGTAACTTGTCTGTCATAAGTTTAACCAAAATAATAAAATTAACTTTTCGTGGAACTGACTGGGCCCCATAGGCAAAGCTGTAGATGTAAGATTAGCTGACTTCAAAGTTTGTTCTCAGGGTTCAGCTTTGACGATAAAAAGCTGGATCCAACTGCCTGGCACAGCCAACACATTCCAGAAAAGCACATCCCAAGAAAGCATATCAAATGAAACCTAAAGAAGGTTGGGGCTTAGGTGGAGCAATGCTAATTTCAAGCCTAAAAGTGTTGCATCATAATTTGCTTACTGGATAAACTCGAGTCTAGGTAGTAACCTTTTATGATAATTTTAACACCTTTCAATCCCATAGGGTAACAGCTATATGGTAACATTCTGAGTGGCTCTAAAACCAACATATTAGCATAAAACTAGGTATAAAACATGTGTGTGTCAGGTGACCAGCAAGAAGGAGGGAACAGAATGGTCATTTCTGTCCCATGCCCAGACCCCAGACTCCCAGTGTGAGTGAGGATTGGATCCTGATCAAGGGACCTTTCCCAGTAACCCTCTGAGAGTGTAGATTGGGGATGCTGACTTCACTGGAATCACTTGACTCGTACCTGGCATTGAGGGACTATTGATAAGTTGCCAACCCATGTCTGTTTATTTTTTATTTTGAACAACCCAGTGGCTAATACCTTCACAGTGCCTGTAACAGAATTGATCTATCTATCTGTTATTATCTGTTATTATTATTTACTATTAGCTCTTTAATACGGCATTATCTGCTTATCGCATTTATCTTTCTACTAACTGTTGTGTATGTGTAAGCTATAATAAATTTGCCTTTACTTCACTCCCAACTTTACCTCCTCGATCCAAAACTGAATCAAACAGCCCAGTTGGCCTGTGATAAAATTGATATACTGACAGTGCCCAACTGGCCTGTGACACAACAGCACCCAGCAGCAGCTGAACACACAACACCAGTTCCACAACCCTAGCCCATCCTGCACCAATTCCAGTCACTCTGGCTGAAGTGGACCAGCTTCAGACCAGCAGAAACCTGTGCATACAGCCAATTCTTATATCTCATAACCACATCTTTCTTGAAGTGGAAGGCCCTGTGCCTGCTCCAGATCACTTTCCTATCCTGAGCAGCAGCAGTGACAGTGACTGGGCAGAAGCTACTGCTTGGCATGGGGGAAAAGTGGTTTTGTCCCCCTTACCGCTGCTGGGCGCTTCTTGCTGCCACTGCCCAGAGCCTGCACCCAGGGTACCCTGTGGCTTCTCCCCACTGCCACCACTGCATGGCACTGCAAGGGTGTTGATGGTGGCGGAGAGGCACTGCTGAGTAGCCTGAGCGTGGACTCTGGGTGGCTGCAGCATGAATGGCTGAGCAGTGGTGAGGGTGAGGTATTTACTTTTCCCCTGTACATAGCAACAGCTTCTGCTTGGCCCCTGCTGCTGCTCAATGTGAACAGGCAGTCTGGAGCAGGCACAGGGAGGGCTGGGATTGGGACTGTGTGTGCAGGTTCCAGTTTGCCTGAATATGGTCCCTCTGGCTGGGGTGAGTCCAGAGCAGGCATGAGGTGAGATAAGGTTGGGGTTGAACACATGAATCCCCAGCAGTAACATGGGGCTGGGACCAGCAGCAGTGGCAACCAGGAGCTTCTGCCTAGGTTGCCTAGAAATGAAGTCCAGCCATGGAGCTACCCCAAACCTGCTGTGCACCTAGGACTAGTGTGACATGCCACGGGCTGGATGGCACCTGGGTCAGGCAAGACCAAGGGACCTCCCATGGGCTAGACAATGTCTCTCCATGTGCCAGATCCAGCCCACGGGCCATATTTTGCCCATCCCTATTTTAATATAACCCAGGATAATACTGGCTTTTGTTTTCAAGAGATTTGCTCTTGGGTTATATTCAGCATATGGTTTATTACAGCCACCAGATCTTTTGCAGTACTATAGCTTAGCTAGCCATTCCCCAGTATGTATTTCAGTATATTGGAAGGCTTTGTAGTTGCCCTTATTAAATTTCATTTGATTGAATTTGGATAGTTTCTCAAGTTATCAAGGTCATTCTGAATCCTAGCCCTGTCACTCAGAACGTCTGCAACTCCAGCCAACTTGCTGTCATCTGCAAATTTACTAAATGTACACTTAATCCCATCTTCCAAATCATTAATGAAGATATTAAACAATACAGGATTCAGGACACTGGAGAACCCCACTTTATACATCCTCCCAAGGTGACACTGAGCCCTTGAAGACTACTCATTTCACTTAGTCTGGATTAACTCAGCTTGTTTATGAGAATGTTGTAGTAGTCAAAAACCATGCTAAATCAAGGTATAACAAGTCCAATCTTCTCTCCCCATCCACAAAGCCTATCACCCTGTCATAGATAGAAATCAAGTTGGTCAGGTAAAGAGAGTCAGGCAAAGAAAAATCACAAATACAAACTTGAAGGAAAATCCCTCAAGGTTGACAAGGTTCCATTTCTGTGGTGCAAGTTCAATGGATAGAGGGAATATGAACCCATGGTCAGGGAAAAAGGCCTGCAGCTTGCCACTACAGTTGAGTTAAGTGCTTCTAAGGCAACAGACTATTGCTTTAATAAGTAGAAGAAATACTTTAACCTAATTTACACAAAGATGCATGCAAAGAAACATTTAGCAGATATACCACCAACTAAGGAGTGGTAACCCTTCCTCAATATTTTGAGAACTTTACCTTGGCTGACATCCACAATGATGTATGAAACAGGATATTATTTGAAAGGTTTGTTGGTAGAGGACAAGGTGGACAAAAGGAAAGCCAGACTTTGGAAAAGAATGGGTAATTTTGTTTGTATGTGTCAACATGAATAGATATAACGATACATGTGCCTGATCATTGGGAAATCAAAACTCCCACAATGTCCTTGAAGGCAACTACAAGTGGCCCCCAGCTACGGCAATTTATGAAGGTCCTAGATAACATCATGTGGCTGAAATAGTGAGAATGTCAGTTTATCATTCAAGGCAGTAAGACTTGCTTTCATTATTTCACATTTCTCCATAAGTCCCAAGGATTAGTTTTCACTCATATTTTACCCACACACAATGGCCAAGGTGTATTTAAGAACAAGAGACACTAGCAAGCAAAGGTCAGAAACTGGACTATTGTTATTCACAATGAGAACCTGCAAAAAGATATTAAAATAGTTCTGAAGTCTGTAAATTTACAGGATTGTGTTCATCTAATTGCTTGGGCATGGGAAGAGGAAAGCTGAAAAATATATCCATTTATTTCAAGCAAAATAAGTTTACAAATCCAGCACTTTGCAAGGGGAAAGCAAGAAAAGGATATATAAAAGTCTGACAATTCCTTGATAATGTTTCACTTCTTGGCAATATGGCAGAAGAAGACTTAGCAGTTTGTGTGACTATAAAGGAGGAAGTACCATTTTTGAGAGCTAAAAAACAAGTTCTGCATCGTTACAGCTACTGCTGGACCAAATAAATGAACTTGAATTAACAAGGTTTTGACTATCATTTGGCTCTTCCCAGAGCAAATAGGTCACTTTAAGACACTGAATCCCATTCAATAACAATTTTTTGATCTATAAAAACAGTTCTTCAGTCTAGCTCCACACTTAATGTGTATCAGATTTATTCTTGACTTTGAGTCCCATATGTTATAAAGAAGATTTGTAAATTTACCTGCTTGAATAACTGTTTGCTGGGTTATTGTGCAAATGGATATGTCAGTGTTAGAGCCAAGCTCATTGGCTAATAATGAGTGCAGTTGGTTTTACGTTGTTCTGTTATGAGAATTTCATTTCAAATTTAACTGAGTTTGAACTGGTGCTTAAATTATTTTCAAAATAAATGTTTTTTTGTTGGGGTCAGGGCTTCATTATGCTAAATTCTATTTGCACATAGAAAGAAAGAATCCCTGCACCAATGAACATACCCAGAGCAAAAGAGGATGGAAGGAAATATCCCGTGTGTACCTCA
>NW_017728918.1:52600357-52674476 GCF_001723895.1 Crocodylus porosus | reverse complement strand
GGATCCTATGACCCCAGCTGACTTCCTGCCCTTTGGGCAGGGGGCTGGACTCGATGATCTCCCGAGGTCCCTTCCAGCCCTAATATCTATGAAATCTATGAAATCTATGATACACATATATCAGAAAAAAAGGGGTGTGGGAGCAACCAGACAAGCCCTGAAGCATGGTAAATACCCATGGTAGAATACAGGCGTAACTATGCCTAGATCATCCCCGACCTGTGGTTGTCCAACCTTTTCTTGAACACCTTTGGTGATGAGGAGTGCATAACTTCCCTAGCCAGTTTATTCCACTGACTCACTATTCTCACAATGAAGTTTTTCTGGATATCCAGTCTAAATTGACTCTGCTGCAACTTCAAGTCATTGGTCTCTCTGCAGCCTCTTCTTTTTGTTAGCCCTTTCAGTATTTGAAGACTGCTATTGAAACTTCTCTTATGCACCCTTTCTTCAACCTAAACACACATAGCTCCTTCAGCCTCTCCTTGCATAACTTGCCTTCCCAGCCTTTGATGATCTTTGCTGCCTGCCTCTGGAGCTTCTCTAACTTCTCCACGTCCTTTTTAAAGTTTGGAGCTGGAACTGAACACACTACTCCAGATGAGGCCTAACTAATGCCAAGTAAAGAAGCACTATCACCTCCTGTGTTTTGCACCTAATGCTTTTATTAATGCACAAAACCACATCGGTCTTTTGTGTGGCTGCATAACACTGTAGACTCATTTTGAGTCTGTGGGCTACCAAGACTCCCAAGTCCTTTCCCATAGAGCTATCATCCAGCCAGATGTCTCCCAATTTGTATTCGTGTGCATGTGTATGTATTGGGGGTGTGTGATGCCTTTGGTTGCTTCTTTAATTCGGAGAAGATTCGGCCAAATTCGGGGGCCAAATCACCAAATCCAAATTGAATCACAAAACCAAAAAAGCCCTCCGAATTGTTTTGGAAAAGATTTGAAAAAAGATTCAGAAGTTCAGAAGGCAGTCTTTCAGGGGAACAGAAACTGAGAAGAGGGAAGGGGAGCAGGGGGCAAAGACTAGCCAATGACTGTGATCTTTCCCTGAGTCCCCTTCCAATCACAGTTGTCTGGGAGAGGGACATAGAAACAACATATAAGCCTCTGTCTGCAGCCTTTCTGTCCCTTTTGTGAGCAAAAGAAGGCTGGGCGGCTGGCCCAGGAACAAATGAGTGGGCAGAGCTCTAACTGGCACCAGGAAGGCCCCCTTTTACAGGCTACCATCCCTGCTGTTTTCATCCAAATCTACCTTAACATACACAAGTGACACTAGTTTTGCTTTTAGCAGTTTGAGGTACAGTTTCCCAGAAACCCCGGCACCTATTTCCTTGAAGCTTGGCAGGATTCATGCCCTCAGAAGGGGCTACGATCTCTGCTGTTTTCATCTAAATCTTCCAAAAAATGACAAATTTATAGGTATTTCAGTGATTCCCCAGTATAGTCTATGGCTAAATCACCAAATCTCTCCGAATCATTGTTGAATCTTCCGAAGCTGATTCAGCTGAATTGATTCAGGACAGTGATCCATATCTCCAAATCAAATTGCTGTCCTCCAAATTGGCTGAATCTGAATCCAAATCAAATATTTCCCTATTTGCACAGGCCTAGTATGTATGTATGTATATATGCATATGTGTATGTTTGTGTGTATATAAGCACAAGACTTTACTGACTGAATCTCACTTCTTTACATGCTTCAGAAGAGAGCACATAAAGAAGTGAGCTTCAGCCCATGAAAGCTTATATATATATGTACACACATATAGACACACACGGACACTTTGATTAGTCTATCACATGAAAATCTTCCCTGCCTTTCACTTAAGTACAGATAGCTCTATTTTCCCTGAATTGTAGGCACATAAATATGCATGCATAGACTGAACATGAGCAGTAGGTGGTCAAAATGCGGTATAAAGTCAAAACCTCTTTGGGTGAGTGGGGGTTATAACATGGACCTTTGGCTTTGTGGGTAAGCTACCTAACCATCGAGCCAGTAAAGCTAATGCTGGAAGTGGTCTTTCCCCTGTCCTCATTTTTTGGGGGACTTGTGTTCAAGGACTTGGGAATGTAGTCAAACACTCCACTTGCCCATTACCCTCTTGTCAATGCTCAGTCTTTGTGTGCACATTTATGCATCTATAACATACACCTATGTCTAAAAATGCCCAGGTAGATGTCTAGAAAACTGGCAATCAGATAAGCGAAGGGTGTATCTACATGGGACACTGACCGCACAGTAGCCTGATACTACTGCATAGTAGCATTATGTGACAGAAAACTGTGATGTGATGCTACTGTGCAGAAGCATTACAAAAAAGGTGTTTGCCAGTGCTACTGCACAGTAACCACTGCACAATAGCATCGCGTACAGAAGCAGCCAAAGGTAAATAGAACTTCACTCATATTGTTATATAAATTGTATTGAGTTCCAGAGATTTCATGGCATCAGTGATGAAACCAGCAAGTTGGCACTTGGAGGCAACTGCAGAAGAATGGGAGAGAGGGGAGTGTGGTTCTGAGAGGGAGAGGTAAGCAGATTCTGATAGCTTGAAGGAAGGACACTCAAGTTCCAACAGCTGGGGTGAAAGGTGCACAGTTCCAAGAGTAGGGTCAGGAACCAGCAGTCTTACTCATGCTGGGAACTCTTAAAACAGCAGCCAGGGATGGTTCTGGAGTTCTTGGCATGGGTATGCTGCTGAGGCATGGACTGTGCAGGAATGGGAGCAATTCTGGAACCTCTCTTAATTTGTCACTTGGTCCAACTTTCCCCCTCACCCACCCCCAGTTATGCTACTGGGTGGAATAGTCAGTAGTCACATGACAGACCCAACCCATTTATATTTAAAAAATCATGAAATGTATCAGGAATAAACTGGAGTACACTTCTGAACTATGAGAAGTCATTTAAAACAAACTATAAACTCATATGTCTTTATGTACATCTTGTGCAAATGTGAGCTTAATGTAAAATATCTCACAGGCTGTTCAAAAGCAAACATCTCTTATTTTTACTCCTGAACTCTCCTGTTTATCTGAAGGAAGGAATAAGGATTTTTTTAAAAATGGGATTCCACAAAATGAATTGTAACTCATTTGAAGTATAATAGGGATATTTAATATAAAGATAATGAGTCATTGCATAGAATAACTGGTAGTAGTGAGGAAACCTGAAATACTGAAAATTTACAGAATGAAATAATTCTAAAATAAATTCTGGAACAAATGAAGTTTAGAAAGAGGTGTGTTCCCCTTATCAAAACATCTGAACAGAATTAAACAAAACATTATTATTATTATTAGCAATAGTAAATTTTCAGTTTTTGCCATGTCAAATATGCTGTAGGGAAGAATGCAAGATAAAATATCTGAAATATCTGAAAAAAAAATCTAAATGTGGGGAAAAATCTATGATTCCTACATTATTTTGTTTAAAATAATAAGTGAAACTAGCATGAATAATGCATAATGCCACTGGTGAGTAGGAGACAGCAGAATCTGGGAACTGAAATAGAGTATGCTAATTATCAAGGTACTCATGAACCATCTACTTTATATTATGGTAAGCTATGTGTGGGCATATATTGTGTAAAATGATTCATTATAGGCACTTAAATATTCTCAGCCTAAAAGAACAAATCTGGTAAGACAAACCCTCAATGGGTACAACATTCTTGTACATAAAATAGCTTACCCAGCAAAATTACTACCGTGACAGGACACATTTAAAATTAGATTTTGTAATAAGCTTCATTTCTGAATATGCACAAATTGATAGCTTTTGTTAATTTATACTCAGCTATATTTAAACTTTTGAAATAGTCACTTGAATAGTTCTCGTTTTTAGAAAAATTTATTTCCAATATTGCCAGTAAGAAAAAATAATCCTGTTTTGCAAAAACTCTTTTCAGTGCAGTTAACTAAAAAGAGATGTACCAGTGTGATTAATACCATCAAATCTGGGAAAAAAACAAAGCTGTTCTTGTTGCAATGAATCTAGCAGTTAGATTTTCAAAATTGACCTAACTCAAAATGACCTAAATTTCCTCCTATAGAAGATAGTGGGAGACTGAACTTTGACATCAGACCTGGGTCATAATAGAGTGCTTTTGAAAACTCTGCTTCATAAGTATCATATTAATGCTTAATGTGTATCAGATTTATTCTTGACTTTGAGTCCCATATGTTATAAAGAAGATTTGTAAATTTACCTGCTTGAATAACTGTTTGCTGGGTTATTGTGCAAATGGATATGTCAGTGTTAGAGCCAAGCTCATTGGCTAATAATGAGTGCAGTTGGTTTTACGTTGTTCTGTTATGAGAATTTCATTTCAAATTTAACTGAGTTTGAACTGGTGCTTAAATTATTTTCAAAATAAATGTTTTTTTGTTGGGGTCAGGGCTTCATTATGCTAAATTCTATTTGCACATAGAAAGAAAGAATCCCTGCACCAATGAACATACCCAGAGCAAAAGAGGATGGAAGGAAATATCCCGTGTGTACCTCAGAGAGACCAGATTCTATTCCACCTATTAGTTAAGGGCTCGAATGGATTTAGATGCCTAAACACAATTCCATTACATTCTCCTTTAGCCCTTTAAATTCCATTAATGCATCTACTTTTGTAAATTTTATCTTTAAAACTAAGTCACAAAAACGGAGGACTCACTCAGTTTGTATTAACAGTTTTTTCTCCTAGTAAAGTAGGATGGAGTAGAATTTCACATGGCACCGAAGCCTACTTCTGTACCTCATAGGTAGAGTAGAATCTGGCTCTATGTGACTTTCCCAAGGTCCCAAAAGATATCTGTTTTAACATAAGATCATTCTGAAATATTACATATCAGAAACCATGGCAAGAGCAAAATCCATTCTAGTCTTATCTTTAAAGTATATCTACATTGATTATAACTGAAAACTCACCTTTTCAATTATTCTCAAAGAATGTATAACACAGATGCTCATAGTAAATGATGTTCTATTCTTTCCCACACCGTGTTTCTTTCTTTATCTGAAGGGACAGCCTTCAAGATGAGAGGGTAGTTCAGTGTCCATGGTATGTGCAATTTCCTGAATGACACTTGGCTGCATTGTCAAAAACTTTCAGGGTCAAGATAAATCTTGTTAAAGGAACTTAAGCCTTCTTCAGCATGCATTTCTTTTTCTTTTTTCCCCTGAAAACATATTCTTATTAATTCAGAAATAAGATAAAGAATCAACGTCCAACAGATAATGAAAAGCAAAATTTAAGAATATAACTTTTGCAAAATGTAAGCCAACATGTTCTTTGATATACCTTTTTTCTGGGTATATTATTATTACTAGCTTTATTTAGTAGCGTGCTATGCTGTATCAATAGCAGTGTTAATGATAAGGGGTTTGAAATTGCTTCTTCTAGTGGCATATTCTAACATGTTTTGATCACTTATATAGAAGAAATACAGAAAATAGACTATCTGCAAGCTAAAATCTATTTTTGTCAAATCTAAATTTATCATTGCAGTCTTCATACTGCAGAAAAAGAATTTGCCAGTAAGCTATGAAAAAAATACCACTGATCAGGAACAAAACATGATTGCAACGGATGTGAAAGAACTTTGACCCTGATTTACCTTTCACTTCGGGCTAAATTTAACAGAGCACTGAGGCATGTTTTAGCTTTAAAGGTGTGTGTAATTTGATTGAATTCAATGAGATGACCTGCTCCTTTAATCATAATCTTATTTTGAGCATTTTTCTGAACTGCACCCTTAAATCGCAGTGGGCACATTTACATGAGATATTTACTGCAGGGTAGACTAATTAGCTGTGTGGTAAATGTCTTGTGTCTACCTGTGCTGGGCTATTAAGCTGGAGTAAATAAATTAACTCCACAGTAGGATAATACAAGGACTGATCCCTGGGCCCTGCTGCTAGCTGGAGCTGCTCTGACCTGACTCAGCATGCTGCGGTCCCAGGTGCATGTTCAAATTGAGCACTCAGGAGCAATAAACACTGGAGCAAAAAGCTCTGGAGTTTATTGCTTCACATTAATTACATGTGTAGAAGCAGCCAATAAGTAGCTAATATCAATGGATAGCCTCATATCAATAGAACACCATCAATTGATATGAAAGAAATATGCCTTCTATATTTAAAGTCACTCCAGCATAAAACTGATTATTTTCTTGACAATGTTAGTATTTAGGTGGAAAGATATTGTGTTTGTCTTTTTCAGGTCCCTGGATTTCAGTTAAACTAAAAATGAGAATATTGATGTCCCCGAAAAGAATGTAGTTTATAATGAGGTGTTGAATTGTCTAGCAACAAATCTGTTTTAATAGTTAATCAGAAATGGTATTGTTGTTCTAGAAGATTTATAAAGCTTCCAGATAACATAAAACCCATGTAATTGATGTAATTGAATGAATTACATAGTTGCTATTTTGGTTCAGGGGAAAAAAATGAAATGGGGAACAAATAATGCTTGCCACTTCTCAGTTAACTGCCATGGTGACTAAAATGGGCTTATGGTCACAAGCCTACTTTAAACAATTCTAAAGAACAGGACAGTGGATCCACAGAAGATTCCTTTGCAATTTCCTTAGTTTATGTCTTCCAGTGCAAAGACGATGAAGCTCCAGGTTTATGTTTCAGTGTTTTAGTTTCGATACAACACACTTGCACATGCACACCATGCATAAATAAAATATATGATGCACATGTATAGGAAAAACCTTTTTGTATGAATTAATGTCATAAACACAGTGTTCACATTTAAACATTCTCTTCCTCATGTAAGAGTATTGCTGAGATCGGCATTATTCTTCATGTTAAGTGCAGGGAGTGTTCAGATAAGCTGAGGCTTTCAAAAAAGAAAACTATATTGAGGTGTGAACGATCTACATCCTAATTCCATGCCAAACAGAAAATCTGATGCATTTCTGTTTTAGCCAAGAGAGTGCTGTCTTTCTTCATATGTTCAAAGAAGAGATGCTACACAGCATAATAATCTGAAAGAGTCTTTTGAGAACTATAGATGTTTTCCATGACAACAACATCTCAATGATGATGAAACCAGTCCTGTAGAAATACTGCCTGAGAGCATTTCCATTTAAAAATTATAACATGCTTAGCACTTACTAGTAGATGGGATCATGGGTCCTGGATCCTCAGCCAAATTTGGAAGTGGGTCTGAAAGCTAACTAGCTGGACTTCATGGAGAAATTTACCTTATTTTGTAAAACTGGCTTTTTAATACTTTTCCCAAAAGTAAGTATTTCATAAAATAGTTACCTTGCTTCCCATCCACTACAGAATTTGCAGGCTGTACTTCATTTAGTAAAGATTGAATCAAATACATACAGGGTGTATCTACATTTGCCCCTACAGCACCTTTGTTACTGTGCCATGCCCCTATGGCACCATTGTTATGGTGTGTTACTGACAGTGCAGTAACAGCCCATACTGCGCCATGGTTATTTTTAGCTGCTACAGTGACGTACTTGAGGTGCTATGATTTTGTCCAAGGATACTATGTTGCCATAGCATGTAGATGCCCCATGTCACATGTAGACACACCCCATTGTAATAATAAGAAATCTAATATTTTGCAATAGGATATATGGAACTGATATGTAAACTGGTTTCAACCCTGTGACAGAGCGTTATTCTTAATGTCATCAATAATCTTGATAATCCAGCCTGGATTGCAAAGTGTTGAATTGCATTTTCTGTTAATCTCTTTATTACTGGGGTCAGGTTTCAATGAATAAATATTAAAGCTACAACTACTAGACGTGTGTGTGTGCATATATATGCATGTCCATATATGTCATTATATATATATAATATATATATATGTATCTTTATATATATGTATCTATACATGTCATTATATAGTGATACAAAGTGTCATATATATATATATTTATATATATATATGTCTAGTAGTTGTAGTCAGAGTGAGAATAACAAACATTCTTAGCAATATGTGAATAGTAGAAAACAACATAGGTCACACTGGGCTAGAAGTTTAGTAATGGTAATGTCATATTATTTTTCCTTTGCCTTTTGGTGTTGCAAGAGCATCAGATTTGTGACCTTTGTTTTCAGTATGTAATTGGTGTAGTGATTAGTGGAAGGTAAAGGACTGATTATTTCAGTTGCACTAGCAGATATATACAAGCACAAAACAGTAAAGAGGAAGATAAAGTTACTCAAAGACTCTCATTTTGCAGAAATGCATAAATGGAAGATGTAGTGGAAATAGGTAAGTGTTCTGCAAAGTTTGTTACATTTTTCCACTTGAATGTAAAGGGAATTTTTTGGACAAAAATGTTTTCCATTTGTATTTCAGAGTTTAAGATTATTTTTATGTTAATGTTAATTAATACCGCTAGGAAAAGCACTGAGCAGATCAGAGAAGACTAACGCTCTTGGCAGGAGCGTTAAAGAGCTTGGAGCACCAGTAGTGTTCTCACTGATCTTCCCAGTGTAAGCCAAGGGCTTAGACAGGGACCATTGTTTCATGGAAGTAAATGTGTGGTGAGATGGTGGTGTTCACATCAAGGCTTTGCATTTTTTGACAATGGATAAATGTTCTGGGAAGACTGCTATCAAGAGATGGGCTCCGTCTGACCAAAACTGGAAATAGTATCTTTGGGCATCATCTGGCCAACCTAGTAAGGGGGGCTTTAAACTAGGCTTTGTGTAGAAAGGTAACAAAAACCCTCCAGCAACAGATTAAACAATCCAGAAAGGAAAGATCTGGAAAAAGCAACTTCACTCTGAGGCCACAGGACACCAACAAATGACACAAAGGGAAGTTAGGAGGTTGGAATGCAAAATACATTTGATTTATGTATACAAATGAGAGAAGTTTGGGAAATAGATACAATAAGCTGGAAGCCACAGCTTGTGAAAAGAACTATAATCAACTTGGTATCACAGAGACCTGGTACAATAGCTCTTAGGACCAGAACATCAACACTGAGGAACACACACTATTTTGGAAGAATAGGGTAAGAAGAAAAGGTAGTGCTGTCAACTTGTATGTAAAAAAACAGATAAGCTTGATCCTGGGTTCAGGATGATGAAGACAGAAGTGCAAAATGCATTTGGGTGAAGGTGAAAGGTACAGCAGCAATATCATGGTGGGGATTTATAATAGAGCACCCAGTCAGGAAGAAGTACGTAAGGCACTCTTCAAGGAAGTGACAAAGTTATCCAAAATCTATGAGATGGTACTGATGGGAGATGTCAATCTTCTGGACATCCTCCAGAAGAACAGTATAGCCAAACATAAAATGTCCAGTCAGCTTTTAACTTGTGTGGAGGACAACTTCCTACTTCAGGAGGCTGAGGATACAACTAGGGGATAATCTACCTTAGTTCTGATCCTGACCAATAGGAAAGAACTGGTGGAGGACATTAAGGTGAAGGGCAAGTTGGGAGAAAATGATAACAACGTGACAGAATTCCAGATTCTGAGATGGGGAAAGCATGAGATCTGCAAAACTGGAATGCTAGACTTCAAAAAGGCAGATTTCAATTGACTCAAGAAGTTAGTAAGCTTGGTGCCATGGGAAGGCAGAATGAAGGATAAAGGTGCACATGACAGCTGGGAGTTGCTAAAGGGTACAGTATTGGAAGCTAAATAAGGAATGTTTTGACACAATGGAAGCATAAGAAGACTAGGAAGAGGAGCTGCACAAGGAGCTTCTAGGATGCCTCAAATGCAAAAGCAAAGCATACAGGGAATGTAAAAAATGGGCATATCATCAAGGAAGAATACCAAGAACCTGAAGGACAAAATCAGCAAGACAGAGATAAAAATGAGCCTTACCTGGTGAAGGAGGTTAAAGACAACAAGAGGGTCTATTAGTATGTTGACCAGGAAAGAAAGACCAAGGAATCTGTGGGTCCACTGTTAAATAGCCCTCTTAACAAAAAATGTAAAGGTGGAACTACTCAACAATTAGTTTGCCTCCACCTTCACTAAAAAAATTAAGCTGCTGCTAGACACTTAATAAGGATTATTTGGATTAGGAAGGGGGCAAATTGAGGGAATTATATATATATAAATGTCAGACTGAAGGAACTGGCATAAGAGATCTTGAAGGCTTTGACAATAATATTCAAGAAAGGTGAGGGGGGAGGGGCAAGGTACCAGAAGACTGGAAAAAGGCTTTAGAGTGGTAGAGGAATTTGTGTGCGTGTGTGGTGGGGGGTTGCATCTCTCTGCCTGTACCCAGGCTCTCTACAGTCTGTGCTGCCCCTGCACACCCAGATTCAACCTCCCCCTTCAGTTGTGGGGTACAGCAAAGGCTGGATCTGGGTGAACAGGTTGTCATGGTCTGCATGGACCCCCAGGAGGGCAGGGAGGAGAACCCCCAACCAGCACTTCTACTATTTTCGGGCTATTCTTCATGGCAGAACAGCAATCAGGGAAGGATTGGGGTCAGCATGAACAACTGGGGTGGAAGGGGAAATATTTTGGGGTAGAAGGTGGGGATTCAGGGTTTGGGGTTATTGGTGGGGGGATAGAGAAGGTAGCAGCACGGCAGCCCCTACACACCCACTCCACCCCTTTGTCCCTTCCCCCTTCCCACCTTCCTGTGCCAGTTACCTTGATATCTTAGGAAGAAAAGCATCCCATTACATGCAATTAATGAGGGTGTAGAGATTTCTTAAGAAGAAAAGGATTTTTGCAGTGTGATGTTAGCAGATCTCAAAATTCAATATACATGTATGCAAGGAAAGGCTGCCAGACATTTAACTGCCATAGTCACGAATAAGCTATTAGATCTAATTGGATTCTAGCTGGATTGTGGAAACAGCAGAAATGTAATCCGAACAGCACTGATAAGCAGCAATATTAGACTAGGGAAATATGACTATGGAATAATATATAGTAAACCATTCTTATGCTACTGGGTAAATGCAGTGAAAACTGAGTTTAGAAACAGACCTCCAGTATTCAACCTACACAAAATGAACTAAGCACTACATGTACCACAAGGAACACGGATTATAAATTATGACATTCATATGCGAAAAGAAATAGTGAAGGAAGGAAAAGACAATCAAGGATCATGATACCAAGTCCCTGAAAAGATGCTGGATATAACTGAATGCAGACAGGATGAAACTCAGAAATAGCCAGACATTATGGATGACAAGAGCTGAGACTAAAAGTGGAGAAGTAAATGAAGCGGATGGAATTTGAACAGAAGAGGAAGATGATGGAGTTAGATCTGGAAACAGAAACTACAGCTGCAGCAGGAGTGGCTGAAGTGAGGACTGCCTACCTTCTCTGTAGAATCGAGGGGTAAGGAACAGTTTTGGGATGTTTTGAGGATCTGTATAAATATAATCTGTGTATGTGAATACATTGAAGGAATCAGCATTTACAACATTTTAGAGGAGATTGGAAGGGTCTGCATGTTGCATAAGGGGAAAGAAGGGAAAAGGAAGGGGAAAGGGGAAAGAATACTCTACCTCCTTTAACTGCTGCAGGGAAAAGCGCCTTCAAGCTTATTTTAATATGATTTTGGAGGACAGTAAAGGCTACCTAAAGGTGAAAGGGGCCTTACTGATAGAGTCTGAAATAACCCTAGAGTAGTATCACCAAAGGTTTAGGCAAATGAAGAGAGAAGGGAATAGCACTTACTGGCAGTTGGCCACATGCCTATGGGAAAGCCTGAAAAAATGGCTTCTGGGAGAAGGAGTTGAAATAGTTGACAAGATTAAGCATGTTCTGGTTCTGAAAATGTTGTATGTGAACTGGCCAGTTGAGTTCAGATTCTGAGTAAAGGACAGACACCTTACCATGTTGTGGGAAGCAGCAGATCTTTGTGATGAAAACAAGGTTATCTGTGTACAGTAGGGTGTTAGAAGTCAGGAAGAAAGAAGGAAAAAAAAAGGCTTGGGGAAAGAAATTCAAGCTTTTTTTTCCCACCAAGAGTACTATAATCTGGGAGAAAAAAGAGGAAATTGGTGTAAAGAAGGGCTGACCAGACCTACACCTGGAGGGCCAAAAAGAGAGCTAGAGGACAAAAGACATTTTCTCTATAATAAGGCAGGACATCTGGCTAGAGAGTGTTCTAAGTGTTGCAAAGGGTGGGATCCAGGAACAAAAAATCTTCCAAATGAATGTAGTAAACCAGCCTCTTATAGAACAGTCCCAAGGGCCAATTGCCCCAATAAGTCTGATTGGAAGGGAGCCTAGTTGACCCCGAGACAATTAATAGAGCTAATGGATGTAGATGGAAAGGTTACCCATGGGTAGAGGGACACCAGAACAGAAAGAACTCTGGTACATCCCATATTAGTGGATACAGGAAAGATCACGAGGGGAAGCAGGCTTTATCAAACCCTTAGTGGCACCCACTGAGAGACTGCCCACAGCCAACTATGCATTTGAAATGGCACAATTGGGAAGGTCACAAGGTCATAGGTCTCTCAGATCAGGTCCCAATCCCTATATTATTAGGGGATGACTACTGGAAACTACTGGAGAGACTACTGGAGTTAATGGGGTTAGCCAGAGAACACTTAGCTGCTGCTCAGACCAAGCAGAAGTACTGGTATGACTGGAGGGCTAGGGCATGGACTTATGCTGTGAGAGATCAGGTGCTAGTCTTGATACCAGTGAGAGAGAACAGTGAAGAGTGTGGGAAAGTTCATCAGTCAAACATTAGTTGTCAGATGTAACATATATGGTGGGGTTACCTATCCACAATCACAGTCATCTTGTTTGCCATGTTTACCATGTAAACATGATACAACCTTATTGTGACCTGGCTGATGTCATCTTTACCCTCAGTGAGGACATGGGAAGCAAAGAAAAAGATTGCAGTGTGGAGTGGAGGAACAAAGAGGAAGGTCAGAGTACCGTGGAGATGATTATTTCCCCAGAGCTAAGTGAGAGCCAAGGAGAACAGATCAGGGAGGTACTTGCTGCCTATGCACTAGTTATCCAATAGAGCAGGCAGAGTTAAAAGAGCCCTTTACCAAATAAATAGAGAGAACCATCCACCTATATCCACCCTGGTTAGGCTTATACTGGGGGTTCTATTGAAGCAACTAGAGAGAGAGATCCAAGAGATGAGGAATATGGGCATCATTAGGCCATCTCAAAGCCTATAGTCTTCCCCAGTGATACTGGTTCCAGCAGCAGATGGTGGAGATTTGATTTTGTGCAGATAACAGAAAATAGATCTTACTCATGGAGTTGGATACATACCTTATGCCCTGAATGGATGAATTTATTGATAAAGTTGGGGAACAAAGTATGATACAACCACAAGGGCCCAACTGAGGGATACTGGAAGATCCCTTTAGACTAGAGGAACAGGCCCAAATGAAATCAGCCTTTTTAACTTCAAAGGGTCTCTATGGCTGCATCCCCATGAAAAGGGGCATGTGGTTGCCATGGGGGAAAAAGCAGCAGCACATATTTGTGCCCCTGCACATGGGGTTTGTGTGGAAAAAATGCTACCAGTGGGGCAGGGAAGCTGGGGCCAGCTCCTGGGGCTGGCTCCAGCAACCTTACTTAGGGTCCTGGGGGGCTCCCAGGGATCCAGTGGTGGTGATCTGGATGCACAGAGCCTGACCACCAGTCAAAGGCAGGCCAGGCTCTGATTTCCAGGCTCAGGTCCGTCTCTGGTGCAGGCACACGCTCCACCCTGTTTTTTTCTGCCTCTTTTTTTTTTTTGTTTACACTGAGATCTCCTGGTTCAAATTAGAAGCACGGTTAATGGCTGCAGGTGTAGCATATGCAGTTTGCAGCGCTACAGATTGAGTCTGTGGCCCTGCAAACTTCGAATGCACACTTGTCTGTAGTGTGCCCTATGAGTTCCTTGTTCTTCCTTCAGGATGTAGATTGCCCCTGAAACTTTCATTAGGCTGGTAGATCAGATGCAAAATGCTCTGGGTGATTTTCAGTTGGATTTATCAGTGACAGCATTATTTTCAACCAAAAGTGGAAAGAACATCTAGTACACCTAGGGCAGGTCCTAGCAAGGATCCAGGTGGAAGGCTTTACCATCAAGGCAGAGAAGTGCTGCGTAGAAGTGGCACAGGCAAAATACCTGAGATATTAGGTAGAACCTGGGGCTATACACCTAGATTCAGAAAAATTGATGCCATCCAAAACTGGTGTGTTCCGAATACTAAAAGAAGGTACAATCTTTTATGCATTTTTGGGGATTTTACAGGGGTTTTGTACCCAGCATTAGCTCCATTGCTGCCCTCTTGACAGACTTGTATGAGAAGGTAAACTGGACAGAGTATGCTGAACTGGAACTTGCCAACAGGCATTCGATACATTTTTAACAAGCTCAGGAAAGTGAACTCCTACAGATGACCCCTAACTTTTCTAGGCCCTTTGCCATGTTTATGGATGCTCCAGACATTGGCCTAGATACTGGCTTGAAAAAGAAGGATGACAGTGGCCTACTTAAGCAAAAAAACCAAAACAAAACTGTCACCAAGGTAAATAAATTATGCCAGAGTCAAGAAAAAAGGGTTTGGAAATTGTTTTAGCCTTAAGGAAATGGCAACTATATTTGTATGGCCAACATTTTACAGTGTATACAAAGCATGCCCCACTGAAATGGTTATAGAGCATGAAGGGATAGAATTCAAAACTGATGCGAAGGAGTGTGTTGCAAAATATGACATGTATTGAAACTAAAAAAAAAAAGAACAACCAAGTTGCAATGCTGTCAACAAAGAATGCTTCCAGGACAAACACTCCAGCATGGCTTTGTTGAGAAAAAAATCCCTGCTGGGTTTGTATCAGAAGGGAGATCTATGACAATTATGTGTTGCTATTGGTTTTGACATTCTCTAATGAAAATTATTTTTGGATGGATTTTTGTTCTGGTGATGAAAGGGCTCATAGCTGTACTGCAAAGAGGTTGAGTGTTGCATGGCGCATGGCACTGTGCCTTCTGGATGGTGCTGGAAGGGCCCCTCGCCTAAGAACTCCAGGTCTTTCTACAAGCTGAGGGGAGGAGATATAAAAAGAGGAGCCAGAGAGCATGAGAGCATGTGGCCTGCTGGAGTACACTGAAGCGGCTGGTGTGAAGCTCTAGAGAGTGGAAATGGAGGGAGTCTGCTGGGCTCTACAGCTGAGAGGGCTGGAGTAGTGAGGCAGAGACAATCTGCTGAGGGCCAGCAGAGAAGCCAAGTCCTCTGGGGACAAGAGGGAGTTTCACCAGGAAGGCAGTGATGATTCCTGTCTGCCCCTGAAACCAGCTGGGGACTCAAAAGTAACCAGTGGCCAGGTTCAAAAGTGAAATGTTAGGAGTTAGCATGTTTAAACCCTTTATTTTATGTTCTGTCTTCCTTACATCTGTTGTAGTGTGTTTCCCTAATTATTAATGTCAGCCCTTTTATTCATAAATTTTGAGGTCCTTTTAATTGTTAGCTTGGGTCAAGAGAAGTTTGCATTTTCATGTCTTGGCTGGCTTGGGATCCCATCACTGGACCTAAGTTAGGTCTAATTAGAAGGACTTCTAGAAAAATAACTTCTGCATACTGACAATTGTGGTGTCTTTGTTCATTCATAGATCTAATCCAAAGTGGTTGTTGTGTTAGTAATAACTGGTTTTGGCAAGTAGCAAATATGTATACAAAAAACAAAAATGAAAACACAAAAACAATATAGATTATCAAAAGGAAAGATACAGTGAACTTCTTGGAGCTTGAAGGAAGAAAGACAGGTGGAAAAAAATTTGGGAGAGGCAATAGGAAGTCAGTCCTCATGCATATGATTAGGATGCTAATTGCCACAGCAATATCTGCAGATAATTATCTTAATGAAAAGCTAGTTTATTTTTATAAGCATGTTACTTCCTAACATACAATTCTTGAAACATCTGGAGTAGTGAAAAAAACTGAGAGATGGATTGACTGGTTGACTCGCTGATTGTCACAATCCCTTTCCTAATCTGTTATTCCTTACTGAGAATAAATACATACTTGTGATTAGTATTTCACTAAATGCTTTAATTCAAAAAACTATGTTTAAAAACATGCTTAATAAAATCTGTAGGCAGGACACTGACTTAGCTGAATTACTAGTTGTTGTAGTGTTAGGAATCTTACGCCAACAACTGCAGTCTGTGAAAAGCTCATACTCACTGCACTTACTAAACACAGTAACCTAAACCAGTGGGGGGGCACCTTTCTTTCCAGGGGTGGTACAAATTGAACTCCACTGAGTCAGGCAAACCTGCACATTAGCGACGCATAGGGGGTGCACCCTCGAGCATGGCAGTGCACCGACACTGCTGGTGGTGCCTTTGAGCAGTCACTGCTCCCCCCCCCACCGCCACCACCACTGGCATTGGTGAGCGATCTGCAATTGCTGCTGGCCGCTGGCCACTGCCACTGGCTGCAGGTGGTCACTGACCACCAGTCGGTGCTTGCCACCCCCCCACTCCTCCTACTGTCGTCAGCGCCATGGCCATCTGCAGGAGCTCCTCATTTGCCACCACCACAGTCCCACTGCCAACAGCACTGCCATCACCTGTGGGAGCTCACTGTGCCCCCCCAGCCATTTGGGGCATGCAGCATTCATGACCCTGGAACTCCAGTGAGTGGCACTCTGATCCCCTTCACGACTCTGCTGCTCCACTTTCTTCTCTCACCCTGTACTCCTTATTTTATCTGCTACAGTCCTGCCTATACCTTCCCCAAACTGCTGTACACCACAAACGGGCATTCCTGACTTTTGTAACAATTACTTCCTGTAGAAGAGTACCTAAGTTTTGCAAAAAACTTTTTACACCTGCTCTGTCAGAATCTGAGCATTAAAATCCACTTCTTGGCACAGTAAGTCTCTGTTGAACATCTTTCATCATAGCAATGTTTATTTGCTATGCTAGCAAAAAGCTAGCAGAAGCAGGATCCCAACGTTTTCTATAAGCTATTTGTAAGGGTTGCCTTGGCAATAAGTAGTCCATCTAAGGGGACCATGCTGGTCAGGAGTATACTGTAATGGAAGCTCAATTCAAAGCTTGATATCAGTCTTAGTACAGAATAGTAAACCTATTACTGAGATGAGGCTGTGGTGAAAGACTGTAGATGATCCAGGATGGGAGGTCCAAGGCAAGGTTAGAAGTAATTGAAACAAGATAATGTAGAAACAGATAGGGGGTCCAAGCCAGAGGTTCAAGGAAAGGAGTCAGTTTTAGGTCTTCCAAAGAGGACAAAGGCATAACAAGGCCCAGGAAGATTTGTGCTGCCTGGTCTGAGTTTATATAGGCTCAGTATGGGTGGCACCCTCTTCCCTGAGGGATGAATCAGCCCAATTCTCTGATTACTTTCAGCTCTGCTTAGAAACTGGATCTGCCACAACTGGGCCTCAGCTCATTGTATTATTCTTCTTTCATTCAATTATTGTACATGGTAAGTGTTTATTTATTCCATTTTTTTCTCTGTTGGGTTATTCTTCTTGTAATTATGTTCACAAACTTAGACTTGTGAGTTCACACACTAGGTATTCTGTTTCTTAACTGGGCAGTGAATTATTTGTGGAATAGTTTTGATCTGTGCTGCATATTTTGAAAGGATGTTTTGGAGATTCGCTCAAATTCTTGTCACCAATCTCAAAAACTTGATGGGAAACTTAATGCTGAATTTTCCAAATCTGAGCTTCACTGGCCTAACAACAGCAACCACAACAAAATCATTTGCTTTGCTTACACCCAAAAGTATTCTATGATACTTTACCAGAGGTTTTTTAAAGGCTTTTTCCCACTAATAGCCCCATCATTTGTAATAAATAATTGAATAACAACCTGTTTCCACAAGGTAAAGAGATTTAAATAATATTTTTGTACAATTTGTCATAGCTGGGAATCAGGGAATTCTAGCGAATAATGTTTCCTCTCTGTTCTGCTGCAGCATTTTCCCACAACTTCTCAAATTAAGTCCTGCTTATCACTCACTTCGAAACAGTCAAAAACAAATCATTATTGTTATAACAAATGTTCTTATGAGAAATCATTAGGATTACTGGCATGGAAAAATATGAAACAGAAATATATTCCTAACATTTTCTTTCAGATTGTTTATTTGATGACAAGTGGCATTACTGTTTGGTTGATAATTGTTACATTTCCTGTCTCATGCATGAACATGAAGGTATACATTACTATGTACTGTGAGGAAATGGCATGCACATTTATCCCAGACCAGTACAAAATGTTATTAACAAGGACAATGGGGTAGCTTAAGCTTGAGAGAGAGAAGAAATCTGAATGCCCCAAAAGAAGGAATAATATGGAGGAAGATGGGTCTGAGCACATTTCGCACTGCTGCTCTCAAAACCATTGAAAGGATCCTTCTAGAGGATAATTCTAGAGGTGCAATTATGGACATAGAGTGACTATGTGGTTTGAAAAGGTATATAAAAAAAAGGGAACTTAAATTAAATATGTAAGTTGACAGTGTCGCTCTGAGTGCAAAAAGAATAGTAGGATTCAAACAGAAGTATTTCACTTGACAAGTAATAAATGTGAGGAGTAAGTTGTCAGGTAAGTCCACTGAAGCACATACTATAAATGAATTTAAGAGACAACTAGATGTTTTTATAGAGCTAGAGGGGGAATTAGAGAGAGTGACAAAGCAGAAAATGTAGGCTGACCTAAGAAATACAGATGACAAGTTTTCCAGTACTTCCCCAGTTCAACCTTAACTTATGTTCATTTTGAACTGTTTATTATATTATTTATATATTAAAAATAGGTACAAGAGACATATAAGTGAAGCTCATTTGAGCTATTCAGACAATTTGGGAAACTTAATCTTCTTGGAAACTTAAATGCTAAGCAAAAACGTCTGAAAGCATAAGTAAAAGTTGAGTCCTGTAATTCATCTTATTTTGTATGCTAGGAAGCTAACAGTGTAGTTCAAATCATTCTTAGGCCAAGGGGGAGAAGACACAAAGACAGATGTGTGTGACTGATGGTTTGGTTGCTGATCTTACATCTTATGCATTGTGTTAAGAGTCATATTTTTGCACTGTTTTTTGCTGCACCATTGTCAGTCTGTAACCGCATCAATTTTTCTTCACAGTAGGTCTGATTCAACTCTCTTTAGAGTCAATAATAAGACAGTTATGGATTTCTCTGGGAGTTGGATAAGTTATATTATGTGGCCCATTATATAAACAGCAAGAATAACTTGTGCAGTGGGTTGGAAAAAATTGACAAAAAAATTTTTTTAAGAAAAATTGGGAATGTTTTTTCTTTAATTTTTCTCTCCAAAATATACAATTTAATTTTTCCTAATTTTATTGAAACAACTATCAAAAAGTTTTTTTCTATAAACTTAATTTTGCTGTAAAAATATCTTTGATTTTAGTTAATGTTTTAGAATGTTTCTCTCCAAAATTAGAAAATAATTTCAAATAAAATCTAATACATGAAATGTGGTTTCATTTTGATCAAGTTAAAAAAGAATAAAAATATGCTAAATGCATAGTTTTGCATTTCTCAGAAACTTCTAAAGTGTGGAAACTGCTTTAACTTCAAGTTTTAGGACCACTGAAGAAATGGTATGGATTCCTTTCTCAAATTTTGATATTAATACTTGTCAAAGAATTCCTTAGAAAATGATGAAATCTGTATTGGAGATGTATATACTCACACATGGACTTCTGAGGCACAACAATATTTATCCACACAGATTTATTTTGAAAACCAGGCCTAAAATTTTTTATATCTGTAAATATTAAGCCCAAATTGTTATATTGAAATGATATATATGGTTTTATTCAGAGACAAAATCAATAAAATAGGATAAATAAATACCAACTTTGTCTTAAACTCAAACATGTTTATATATTTTTTGCATTTTTATTTTGGTTCATATCTTAATTTACAGTGTTAAGTAGACCTAATAATAACTATTTACCTATGGAAATTTAAATAAATATTTTGTTGGCTGCATTTATTTATCCCAGTGCAGTATTTCAGTGGACTATCTCATTAAAGATAGAACAGAATATTGTTAAAGAGGTATAGAGGTTGATCCACAGGTAGGATACAGCCAATGGAGCTATTGGATCTGGTCCATATAGATGGAGCTCTGATGGTGTGTGCTGGGTGGCCAGGTGGTGGGGAGCTCTCCACATACCATGGTGTAGCCAGATAATGGGGACAAGTTGCAGTGGGGATAAACGGGTAGTGGTAGCAGTTGACATAGTGAATTTATTATTTTTGCAAAATACAAGAGGAAAATACTATGTTATACATAAAAAAGTAAGAAGGGTTGAAAAAATCTGTGGCACTTGGGTGAGGTCCTGAAAGACTGGAAAACAGCCAACATCATCCCTATCTTCAAGAAAGGAATGAGGAATGACTTGGGGAACTCTAGACCATCAGTCTGACATCCATCCCTGGAAAAATCCTGGAAAAAATTGTTAAGGGATCTATCAACACTAGTCTTATGGAAGGCAAGCATCTGAATGCCTGACTGGCAGGTCTTGCCTGACCAACCTCATCTCCCATGTGATATGACATGGATTCATATCTGGATTTCAAGAACGCCTTTGATCTAGTTCCTCATGATGTCCTCATGATTATGGTCCAATCGCTAGGTAACTGGCTATGGGGTTAGACTCAAATAGTACTAGTTGATGGGAGCAAACCAATGTGGCACAGTGTGACAAGTGGGGACCCTCAGAGCTTGGTACTTGGGCCAGTACTCTTTAACATCTTCATTAATGATCTGGATCCAGGAGTATGATGGCCAGAAAGGTCAAACAGGCAGCTTTAACCAGAAAGATTCCTTTCTGAGATATCTGCAAAGTGGCTGATGAAGCAGTTCCCTGTCTGTCTGAAAAAAGATTTATATATAGCTTTTTATATTAATCTCCAGACAGCATGAACTGAAAATCACAATCGCAGACATAGCTGATTTATAAATTTTGCTTAAAAACAGTAAAAAACTAATGAATGTAATCACAAGATATAATTAACATAGTGGGTTGAACTTAGGTGGGGACATGTTAATCTCAGACCCCAAAGTGATGTGGTGTGATTTGTGTAAACCCAAGCTTGGACAGTGACTTATTATAATGATTTCTAACACCTTTTAACCCCATAGGATAACAGTTATAAAGTAACACTATAAATGGCTATATAACCAAAAAAAATAGCATAAATAGGATATAAAAGAACAATCACATCAAAATAACCCTCAGGAAGGACGGAACAGAAGGGTCATTGCTGTTCCATACTCTCACTGATCTCTCTTACTCCCTCTGAGAGCGAAGACCAGATCCTGACTGAGGTGCTTCCCCCGATCTTTCCTTCTGACTGCCTAGTTCAGAGACATCTGACGTTGCTGAATCAGCTTGACATGCATTTTTTAACTGAAGGACTATTGATAAGTTACTAACCAAGTGGGAACTCTTCGTTAATTTCTTTATCTGTTTTATTATCACTGTCAATTTTAATCTATATTGTTATGTTTTCTGTTTATTAGCTTAACCTTTTTACTAACTGTTATATGTGTAAACTATTTTTTGTTGTTGTCATAAGTAAAATTATTCTTTTTATAAGTAAAATTTGTCATTACTTTCACTCCTAACATAACCTCCTTCAATCCCGAACCAAAATAGCCCAGTGGCTAATATAGTTGCAGTGCTCAGTCAGTCTGCAACTAAATTGATATACTCACAGTGCCCAGATGGTCTGTGACACAGGAGTCAGATGAGAACTGGCCCAGATTGCGGATGATACCAATTTATGGGGGAGGGTGATCACACCACAGTACAGGCTGGGGATACAGGCTGATTTGGACATTCTCTCAAGGTGGGCCAACAAAAACCTGATGGCTTTCAATGTAGAGCAATTTAAGGTGCTGCACCTTGGTACAAAGAACCCTCAATATACCTACAGTCTCAGTCAGCTCACTAGCACCATGACTGAAAGGCACTTGAGGGTCTTTATGGACCACAAGATAAATATGAGTCACCAATGAGATGCTGTGGCTGGCAAAGCAAACCAAACTCTGACATAAATCCACCGACACATTGCAAGCAAAACCAGGGAAATCATCCTCCCACTTTACTCGGCCCTGGTGAGACTGCAGCTGGAGTACTGCATCCAATATTGGTCCCCCTACTTCAGGAGGAATGTGGAGAAGCTTGAGAGAGTCCAGAGGAGAAACATTCATATGATCCAAGGCCTGGAGCACAGGCCATGTAAGGAGAGGCTGAGGGAATTGAGCCTTTTTTCTTACGGTGCAAGTGTCTAGGGTCTGAAACAAACTCCCCCCAGAGGTGGTATAAGCACCTCCTCTCAACTCTTTAAAAAAATGGGTGGATATATTTCTTGTTGGGGTAACTTGATCCCAGCTGACTACCTAGCTATGGGGGTGGGGGGATGCTGGACTTCATGATCTCATAAGGTCCCTTCCAGCCCCTCATGTCTATGAAATGTATGAAATCTAATGTTCTGGTGTTGAAGTCTCATTCCCGTATACCTGCTTTTTGACTGTGGCCAAGAAGCACAAAGAACAGATTGGAAAATGATATGATGGAGTTGTAAGCTTGATGTAGTATGCTAATCATGGTTTTGCCAAAGGCATAATCAGTTTCATGCCATAAGTTCAATTATCTTTTGCTGAAAATTAAAATGACTGCTGAGGTCCTGAAAAGGTCTGATATAAATAAGGGTTTGCATTTTGCAAATTTTCTTCAGGTTATACTTTGAAAATGATAGTGTCCTTCCTGAAGGTAGTTTTGGAGACTTATGCAACTGTAGAATTTTCCTTTGAGACAGTCTGTAGCCATAACATCCAGTGAAGGGGACTCTTGTCCTAGGAGGCAAGGCAGAAGTCTTGGGTTCTGGTCCCTAATCCTGGGAATGCATATGCATTTCGTATTAAAGAATAATTAAATAAATGCACAAATAACATTGGGAGCATGAACCAGAACTTGGGATCCACAGGGCATGTCTTCCTTATGGAACCCAAAACAACTTTTTTGTCTACTGGGCTGTTGGCACCCCTGCTGTGTTGTAGGGGTGTGAAGCTTGGACAACATATTGGAAACACCTGAAAGCTTTAGAACATTACTATCAGCAATGTGTTTTGGAAAATCCTCTGTATCAGCTGGAAGGACAGATGAATGAACACCATCATTTTGGCTCAAGCAAACACCACAAGTATTGAAACCATGTTTATATAGCACCAGCTAGGTTGGATAGGATATCTTATAACCTGACAACTGGCACCCAAAACAGGTCCTGTACTCCCAACTCACTTATGGACACTGCTCTTGACATAAGCAAAAGTAGAGATTTAAGGACACCTTGCTGATCCGTCTGAAGAAATGCAGTATTAGCAACAACACATGGAATACTCAAACACTGAATCATCCTCAATGGTATACAACAAGGCATTGATAATTTTGAGCAAACTTGCTTTGCCATGGAAATGGATAAAGGAGAGAGACAAAGAAAAAGGGCTGTAACCTGATATCACCAGGATCCACTCCTTCCTCCTGGGGAACTATTTAAAACATCTGAAGTAGAATATGTGGACCATGGATTTCCCTCAGTCATCTGTGGACAATCCCCACCCCAGAGTGCTGAGGGAATTAGTTGAGGTCATTGTGGGACCACTGGCACAGCTTTAAGAGCACTCGTGATGCTCTGGTGTGGTGCCAGAGGACTGGAAGAGGGCGAACATGGTTCCCATCTTCAAAAAAGGGAGGAAGGAGGATCCAGGAAACTATAGACCAGTTAGTCTTACCTCGATCCTGGGGAAGCTTTTTGAAAGAATTATCCTGGCACATGTCCACAAGGGGCCAGCGAGGGAGGTTATGCCCAGGGGCAAGCAACGTTGGTTGATTAGAGGCAGGTCCTGTCAGACCAACCTGGTGGCCTTCTACGACCGGGTCACCAAATGCTTAGGTGCAGGGGTAGCAGTGGATGTAGTCTTTCTGGACTTTAGGAAAGCCTTCGCCACCTACACAGTCAAATGCGTCGCTAACTGGCTGGAGGGCCACAGCCAGAGAGTGGTGGAGGATGGGTCATTTTTGACCTGGAGGGATGTGGGCAGTAGGGTTCTGCAGGTCTTGGTCCTTTAGCCCGCACTGTTCAACATCTTCATCAGTGACTTGGACAAGGGGGTAAAAAACACCCTGTTCAAATTTGCTGATGACACCAAGATGTGGGGGGATGTTGGCATGCTAGAAGGAAGGAATAGGCTGCAATCAGACCTAGACAGGTTACAGGGGTGGGCGGATGAGAACAGGATGGGTTTCAACACTGACAAGTGCAAGGTGATGCACCTGGGGAGGAAGAACCAGCACCATACCTACAGGCTGGGGAACTCCCTTCTCGTCAGTACAGAGGCAGAAAAGGATCTTGGAATCATCATTGATGCCAAGATGAACATGGGCTGGCAGTGTGGGGATGCAGTCAGGAAGGCCAACCACACCTTGTCATGCATCCACAGATGCATCTCAAGCAGGTCCAAGGAGGTGATACTCCCCCTCTATGGGACACTGGTCAGGCTGCAGTTGGAGTACTACATCCAGTTCTGGGAGCCGCACTTCAAGAGGGATGTGGACAACATGGAGAGGGTCCAGAGGAGGGCCACTCACATGATCAGGGGGCAGCAGGGCAGGGCCTATGAGGAGAGGCTAGGGGACCTGAACCTGTTAAGCCTCCAGAAGAGAAGGCTGAGGAAAGATCTAGTGGCCTGTTACAAACTAGTCAGAGGGAACCAGCAGGCATTGGGGGAATCCCTGTTCCCTTGAACACTACCAGGAGTGACTAGAAATAATGGTCACAAGCTGGCAGAGGGTAGATTCAGACTAGACATCAATAGGTGCTCCTTCACTGTCAGGGTGTCTAGAATCTGGAACCAACTTCCAAGTGGTGCTCACTCCTACCCTGGGGGTCTTTAAAACAAGGCTAGATGAAAACCTTGCTGGGGTCATTTGATCCCAGTACTTTTTTCCTGCCGAGGCAGGGGGTCAGACTTGATGATCTGCTCAGGTCCCTTCCGACCCTACAAACTATGAAACTATCTGTGGGCTCACTGATGACTTGTCTATTAACTGGAAGACTGTCATCCTCATATCAAGGGACTGCTGCTGATATTAATACTTCTTTCTTGCTCTATCTATCTGTAGTCCTATGACTCTTGCTTTGTGCCCCTCTGGGGAATTGGAGCTGTGGGCTTGAACCCTCTCAAGCAAAGAATGGAATTAAATTCAGGTCCCTTACTTCTTGGGTAGCTGCTCTAACCTCTAAGTAATTTTGAAAAGGTTGGCAGAACCACCACCACAAAACTAATCACATGAATTTGAACGGATGATTCTGTGCCAAATTTACTTGAAGGTTTCTTGCTATGAATTGTAGTTCTATATAGGTGCCCAAGTCTTGGAGAAAGGTAGAATGTAAAACACTCTTTCTCCACATTTCTAGTTAAATGGCTTGGACATTCTCCATGTCATTCTGCTCAGCATGCTTAACTGCTGAGTATTTTGTAATTCAAAATACTAGGTACCTAAGATTCAATTTGAATACTATTGGGAATTTAGACACATAACCCTGATTTGTGAATTCCACTTGTAGATCAACATGCCTAACTTTTTAAGCAAAAGCATGTTCAGTATCAACAAACCTAACTCCTTTTTTCTTATGTAGTAGTGAAAAAGGGGAAGTTTGTAACCATCTCTCTCTACATTTTATAAAGTGGAGGCTTCATTAGGAGTGCAGGAGCGTTTCTAACGTTCATTTTAAAGGATAGCACTTGAGTGCAAGAGGTAACTAGCCTTTGGATGTTGCTATTGTTTCCTGTCTTCTGTTCCCAGTTTTCTACTCATATTTCTAGATATAAAGCATGGGGGCCAAGAAGCCCCTTGACTTTCTGAAGCTATATTTCATATTGATATCTAGTGGCCAGTATAAAAAACATCAAAAACTACTTGTACTGGTGCCTGATGTAAGATTCTGGCTTTCAGGCTTGACAGCTTTGTCCACAATGAATTTCTTGTGAGGTACAACAAATGTAAGATCTGGCAACTCTGGATAACTCATTCATGGCTTTGTCATTTGTGAGTAGTAGTCTCATCATACATTTGTGTTGCTAAAACATTCATAAATGGCTAGTGTATAGGATGACAAGGTTTTCTGAGTAGACATGATATATTTGATTATGATGGAATGTAATTTATTCTCTCATTTAATTCATTATATTTATGCCATATACCTATTCTTTAAATATTTTAGGTATGATTAACTTGTATTATCCCAGATTTACTCCATTGAAATGCAGCAGTAAAACCTGTGAAGTTATACCAGCATGGATTGGTATAATACAGCAATAAATCAGAATATTTAAATAATCAAAAATATACCATAAAAAGAAATGATAAAAAGAGAAGAAAAAGAAGAAGGAGCGAGAGAATACATGACGCATTATAAAAGACTAATTAAACCTTTATACTATCACAGGTTTTATTTGATTCACTGAAATCATTGGAGTAATGTTGGCAGTGATGATTTAGGCCCTTATTTCTTCCCCCTCATGTGGCTATACCAGTAAAGGCCACATATAGTTTGTCCTTCAAGATTTCAGAGAAGTGGTTCTCTAGTTTCTTCAGTGTGTGAATAATTTTGGACAAGAAAGTTATTTTCTTTCTTTTTTTATTTTCAGAATAAAAAGTGTCATGTGACATGTGAACCATCAAAACCTTTCAGGTGACTAATGTTTGTGAACAACTAAAGTATATGATAGCTCAAAAAAACCCAGAAAACCCATCATTTCTGTCAGTGCACAGGAGTTTTTAAAATCAAGAGTATTTTTTCTATTGTCATTGCATCATAGTTCAGATAGCATCTTAATCTACAAACATAAAATATTACTGTAATTAACTATGCACAGTAACTTAAAGATAACAAGTATTGCATTTCTAGTTTGCTGTAAGATTTTTTTCTTTGTGTGTGTACTCTAACCTGAAAATGTGAAACAACTTTCAAATATATGATTGTTTCCGATGAAAATTATGGCCCAGGTAATAGAACCTTGAATATTTTAAAATGTATTAACAGCACTGTATTAACTTGAGATAATAGGTCTTTAAACTGCGTATACCACTGTAGCTAGATAAGTGAATGTATCTCTGCATTAAGAAATATATTATTAACTTGTTTTAAGTATTTTACTTACTCAGGGCTGAATCAGAATGTCTTAAATAAATCTATTAAAGTACAAGAAGCAAAAATGCGGGGGGAGGAGGACACGTGGGGGAAGGTAATTAAAACAAGAGGGAAATAAAAACATTATCTATCAGAGCTAATCAGAGTAAGTCTAGATAAAGGGAAAATCATATAAACAAAGTATATGAAGCCACATATGGAAAAAAAACGTATTTCTTGAAGTTGTCAAATTTCTCCTGGTCCTGGGCATTACTTAAAAGGGAACCCTGTCAGGAAAGGATGGCCTGGTAGGGCTCCTAGTGGTGTGGTAGCTCCCAGGAAATATCAGGCCAGTTGCCCCTCCAGAGAAAGGCAGGTAGGGACACCTTAACCCCAGCCCCCACATCCTCATGGGTAACCCAGCAAGGAGTTCAAGGTCCAGAGTGGGGCAAGGAGTGAGTGAAGGGCAAGGAGCCCAGAATTTGGAAAGGGCGTGGAGCCTAGCGAGGTGTGTGGAGCCTAGTGAGAGGCAAGGAGAGCAGAAGCTAGAAGCCCTGACTGTGTGTGTGGAGCAAGGAGGCCCAGTATGAGTGAGGGACACTGAGCCCAGTGAGCATGGCCAAAGTTAGGGGCTGGTATATGGCTACATGGATGCCATCTGTGAGGAATGGCCTGTGGTGTAGGGGTGGTTCAAAGCCACAGCTAATGCCCCCTGGCATCAGGGCATGTAATGGTCAATCTCCCACATTTTCCACCAGGCTGTGGGAACAGCAAAGTCATAGCAGGCGAGATTAGGCAGACTGTCCCATAGAGTCAGGTAGGTGGACCGGCATGAGACCTGGCCCCAAGCGTGTCCCCTGTCACACTTTATCAGGATATAGGATCACTAAGGAGAATATCTGTCTCCTTAGAAACTCTATTGCTGGAGTTGTGCTTAATGAAAAACATTCCAGTCATATATAGATTTAGAAATCCCTATCTCTTGACCAAAGTTCAGGGAGGAGGAAGGATGAGTATTTCATTCCTGGTCTCATCACTTCACAGAACTTTACAAATATTGGCTTGGAACCATAAGCAGCACTAGAAAATGCTATTGGGGGTGGGGGCAGGTGGTATGGAGCATGCCTGCCTGACCCAGCCTCACCTTCCACAGGGCTATTACAGGACTGGTGCATGCTGGAGTGGTACACGTGGTGGTGGAGGAGCACATGGTGGAGGCCCTGGGCATGGCACTGCAGTGGTCGTGGCACTGGAGCTGCTGTTGCTGGCCCAGTTTGGGTGGGGCTAAGCCCTGTTAGCTTTGGCCTTCATTGGAACTTTTATCCAGAAAGATGAAAAAATATTAGAATTCATGAAGATAAGATTAATATTCTCATCTGAGAAGTGTCCTGCCTCTTTTCTACCATGTTCCCAAAAGATAAGATATTCATATCCAAAAAATGTTGGCATCTTCAAAACGAAAATAAATTGTACATTAACAAATATTGTTCAAAGATAACGACAAATGAATTCTGGACCAGTCCCATGTGTAGCACACCCCAGACGAGGCCATTCCTTTAATAACTTTGGACTAATTGAATCAATAATACATAATAATAAAGGTGTCAGAAGCAAGGCAAAGATGAACCACACTGTTGATTCCTAAAGCCCTGATAGAAATCATATCGGGGTAGAAAGACATACATAGTACAACCAAATAAAAGCTAGACAAGAGTAAAACTAAATCAGTGTCTTCCGTTGTACTTGGAAGCTCATTTAGCTTGGGATCTTCTTTCAGTTAAGTAGAGGCCCAAAACATGGCAAAACTCACAAGAGGCCTTATGACTCCAGCCTCATTAAGACTCTCCTGTACTGCTTTAACTGTTATTGGTCAAGGATTAAAGGTAACAGTAGCTCCTACATCCTTCAGAGATTTAAAACTGTCACCAAAAAAAAAAAGAGAGAAAAGAACAAAAATCCTAAAAATAGTGCATAGAAGCAGAACAACTCAAACAGATTTGAGCACAGGTGTTTAGAGTGGCTAAAATATATTCAGGAGGTCTGCATTTCTCAGTACATTTCATAGATTTCATAGACATTACAGTTGGAAGGGACCTTGCAAGTTCATCAGGTCCAGCCCCCTGCCCAAGGGGCAGGAAGTTAGCTAGGGTCAAAGGATCCCAGCAAGATAAGCATTCAATTTTTTTCTTAAAAGAGTCTGGAGTAGGTGTTTGTACCATATCTAGGGAGAGTCTATTCCAGGCCTTGGGGGCTTGGACAGTAAAGTAGCTTTTCCTTATTTGAAAATAATTTCCCCAGACAGTATTAAAAAAGAGATCAGCCTAGATATTTGTGATCAGATGAGAACACTAACAGGTTTCTGAGATTCCTAAGCTTAGAATAAAATACAGGCATGTTTATGGACTTTAAAACACTTAGGTAAGCATATACCTGAAAACATATATCACACGTAAAGCAGACAGAGACACAGTCTAGATCAGACAAAATCCGAAGAACAGCAGTTAAATCATAAATAAATACTGTATAGCCATATTGTCAACTATAAGCCGGCCAAAACTGGCTTTTCACACAAGAGGTCAGTAGCCAAAAATCATGTGTTCACTTTAACACTGGGAGATTCAGCATTATGAACCTCCTGTGCACAAGATAGTTGAGGCAGAAGGAGAAAAATATAAAACAATGAAGGAATACTAAAGGGTACTTCAAAACATCAAATTGCCTTTGAGCCCTAGTTATTGCTGAAACTCAAAAATAAAATTGCATAAGGCATACTTATGGATTGTGAACAGAGAAATAATAATGTTCACAATGTTTTCTAGACAATATTAAAGAGATTCTTTAACTATAGAAATTTTATATCCATAACCTGGAAATTGTAGATTTTTATGGAGTAGATTTTTTTTCCTTTTATCCTTTAGGGTAAAGGAAATAATTCAGTACAAATTAACATTCCTTGCAAGCAGTTTTGGTAAGTGAATAGATTTCTGTTTTCAGTGCCTTATATAACTTCCTGTTCACTGTCACTATGCATGAAGCTATTATTACTTCATTACATTACTGCCTTGACACACACATTAAATTCACTGTGAAGAGACACAAAGAAGCAAAAAAGACACGTGTAAGTAGTAAAATTCACTTTTAATCATATTTTATGGAGAAAATCATTATAACTGTGGGATAAAATAAAGCTGCTTTGTGACCCTTCAAAATTTTGTATCTTATGGTTGTTATGAGTTACATTGGTAACTGCTGAAATCTGTGTTGCTTCAGAGTTTCTATGTAAACTTTAGGAAAATTAGACCTCCATCCCAAGCCTCCAGTCTGGAGTGATGTCAGACCCTTTGTACGGTCTTTTTAGTAGAATGTAGGCCCCTCAGTCTCATAGGGCAGAATCAGTCATCACCTTTTGTCGCCTTTAGGGTTCTATAAAAAATTTATGGCAGCACAAAGCCAAAGGAAATAGATGTCCATACCCTTTCTTGTGACATAATGTGACCATGACAAAAGCTAATAATAATTTGTGCAGTGTTGTTGAGGAAGACGTCTACTTGCTTTATGGTGGAGGAGTGTGGGGAGTCTGCAACTGTCCACAGTCTCCAGCCACCCCCTCCCCAGAGGCCTGAGGCATCAAGTCCTTCACATTCTGGGATTTCAAGTGCAGGATCAGGCCCCACAAGGCCTTGGGATATCTGTCAGGCTTTTTCTGCTTACTCAGCATGTCTACACATGCCTCTATGGCACCACTATTATTGCACCATCTTTAGTACTTCCTTTAGGAAGTACTAAGTGATGGGACAGTAACAGCTGTTACTGCACTGTGCTGGTGGTGTACAGTTATTTTTAACTACTACGTCACCATAGCAATGCTCTATAGCAGGGGTGGCTAACCCGTGGCTCCAGAGTCCAAATTTCTGAGTCTAGACTGAGTAATGTGCCCACGCAAGCAGTTGCATCATGTGACATGACATAGTGGCTATGGAAGCTGGTCACCATGATTCAAAGATTCAAGGAGACGCATATTAACTTCTGAAGAGCCGCACGTGGCTCTAATGAGGGATTGCATCGCTATGATGACATACCATCTTGCGTAGATGCACCCACTTAGATGTGCCCCTAGGATCTTTTGGTAGGCAACTCAGCAAACAGAGAAAGTCATGATTTCCTTGATTCCTGGGCACGTAGATGAGATGTTAACTGTGCAGTAGCCTAATAACACTACACAGTAGTGCGTCCCACCACAGACGATGCTAATACATTACTACATAGTATTATTAGGCTACTGTGCAGTAGTGTCACTAAAAAGGCATTTGCCAGTGCTACTGCACAGTAACCGGTTACTGCACATTTATTTAGTTCTTGATCACACACAGTTCATCCACTTTATTTGACAATATTGATTTCTATGGTTAGATACTTATGGAAACATTAGACTTGGTCTGCATTTCCTCATGAATACGCCCCAACATGTATGTTTCATCTTAATATTCAGGAATTAACATTGGTCTATACCATATTTTGGCACACATACAGAAGATACATAAAATGAAAACCCAATAGAAGCTTCTCAAAAGTGGAAAAAAGGGACAATTTGTTCTCAAATATCTGTGTTTCTACTTAGCCATAATATAGGGGAAACAATTGTTCCTATTAACAGGGAAATACAGGGGGTCAAAGTTTTCTGCATTGTTCTACATTGTAGGGATGGGATTTTCTCCCAGTGGAAGGATACAGGATGAGCCCTAACTTTCTTCATCATGTAATTTTTGCAGCTTAGGGATTTCTGTTGTGTTCTGCAAGCTAACATCGATTTGCTAGCTGACCCAGTTAAAGATATCCACTGATAAGGTCTATAGGCATGAAGGTGTCTGTGCCAGACTGGCCATGTGTGCTGGATCTAGGGCTGGTCTAGAACAGGCCCGTAGAATGGCCTAACCTGCTGGATGCAGTACACAAGGCTGGTCTGAGGTATATGTCACAAAACTATATGCCCTGAACCACATGCACTGCTTATGTGTAGGGCCGCTTTGTGGGCCCAATTCAGCCCAAAGACTAGCCTCCTAATCCAGACTGTGGGACTGGATGAGTTTAATACTTCTGAGTTGGTCTATAAGCTGCATCTCTACCAGCCTTCTGCCTGACTTCACACTAACATGCTAACCACCTCACTCTTAATTAAAACCAAAAAACATGGCAAGTTTACTTACAGAGGGAGTACATTTTTCAAATTTAAGCAACTTTATCTAATTCTGATATTAACAACCAAAGTAAAAGACAGATAGTGGCAAAATAGTTACTAACTATTCAGGAATGTCTCATCAGACTTTGCAAAATTCAGAAGCCAGTGACTGCAGCCTTTGAAGACTACAATAGAGATGCACTAAGTCAGCCTGATAGAGAGAACCAGTTGTGTACTATTATGTTGCCGTCTAAATACCCAACCAATGTCATGGTCCTCTTGTGCTACATGCTCCATAAAGCTAACTGAGAGATTCCAGAAAAGCCAAGCAGATCAACTGGTAGCAAAATGTATTATAAACATATTTAAAAGACTGTAAAGAGGCACAGAGGAGTACAGCAACTTCTTTTTAATAAAATATGTCTAGTGAACAGATAGTAAAATACTCAATTAAATTGTTGTTGTGTGTTCTTAAGACAATGCAGTGAGTCTCAGGAAATGCCTGCCCCATGCCTTAACTGTAAAACCATCCTTTCCGTCGAGCTTGACTAGAAGGATATCAGTCACAGATAATTTCTTCTATATCAAGCAGTACAGAAAATGTCTATGCACATATTGTACATTATATCTATCTACAGTTATCTCCTTCCCTCTCTCTCCGTCTTTCTCTCTATATAAATAAAAGTCTCTTATAATCACACCTCTACAGCTGTCAGTTAAGACTGTAAGACAGAAAAAAAGTATTTTTAAAACCATTCACAGCCTTTTATCACAACTTTTACACTTCAGAGTGAAAAATGATATCCCTGAAAGTTACTTGGGGAACCTAAAGCTCCTTGCTGTATCCACATATTGACAGGGACTGTTTGAGTATGTCTGCCTTTTGGAAAACAAGATTACAGACCATGTAAGGAATGAACAGAAAAACTTTAGGTTCTCATGGTTAAAGTGACAAATTTTACAAGTACATGGATCCATTTTTCTTTGAAGTGTTGTCAAGAGCATTTAATTATCCACCAACATTCTATGTTCGACAGCTTCCTTCTTATTGTTTTAAACAGCAAGAAAAAGTATGTCTCAGTTGGACTACTAGGATAACTAGAAGGAAAAATGAAAAGGATATTTTCACCATAAAATTTCAACAGTTGGATATTAGTCATAACAATTATTGATCTATTTTCAAATTCTAAAAGCTGCTTTGTATGACAATTTATTTCAGAATTAATGAAGTACCAAAAATAGAAGTATACAAACACTTCTTATTTAGAAGTAATTAGCATTATGGAAAAATATTAAAAGCATAAACAAGAAAAAATGCTAACCTTTCATCTTGTTTGAAAAGCTACAGCTTTGTCATGAAAATGCTATGGTATTAGGATATGTTCTGGATAATGTTGCTGGAATGATCAGGCTAAGCATCCCTTATTTGTTTCTAAATGATCAAAGCAGGTGTGTTATTACAGATTAAAATATAAGGAACAGCAGTTAAGAAACAAACAAAAACATCTAATTGCATAAAAAAGATTTTTAAAAATATAAAAATAAGAATAGGCATGAAGTAAATTAGAAACACAAAAGAACAGAAAATATCTTTAAAGTTAATTCATAAGTTATTCTAGGGATGTATATTTTCCTTTCTTAGTGAAACATTAAGTATTCAATACTCTTTGCATTCAATACAAATTGATCAAATATCTACAGGGGGAATGGAATAATTTTTCAAAGCATGTTTCTATGCTGCATTCTTAACATTTGACTACAAGATGCTTTGGGCTCAATCCTTGTTTCTTAATAGCACTTATAGACATAGAACTGTGTAACTGAAATTTGGGGCCCTTATGCACAATTCACAATGCTCATTGCTTGCAGTAACCTATGAAGCATGTTCAGTAGAGCTGTGCTTCAACTGGACAGCTGTGCAGGGATATAGAAATAACCAGGTATATACATAAGACTGGAACAATCCCAAAATTATAGTGTCACAGGCATCCCTTGTCCCAGTGCTCTCCCTCAACCAGGCTATCAGACTACTGTGGTAGCAGCTGCCAGGGGCTTTTTTTGTTTTTTTTTTGAGTCCCTAAAACAGATAAGACTTTCCTGCTATCCCCAAATATCAGCAGCCCTTCACCTCCTGTGCTCAGTGTCTTCTTCTCTCCCCTCCACCCTCTCCTCACCAGCCCAGGGTTCCAGCTACACCTCAGACTCAATGGGGAACCCAGATATCTGGGGCATGTGCTCCAGGAGTGGAAGGAGATGGGGCGGGGGGAGTGCTTTCATTAGAACAGCACCAAGAGTTGCTCTAATTAAAGCACCTGAAGCATCACATGTATCAGCATCCCCGCACTGACAAATGTCAGTAGGTGTGTTTTAACTAAAGCTTACCAAACAAGTTTTAGTTAAAGTGCCTTTGCTGCCATTTTTCAGCATGTGATACATGTGATGCTGGAGTCTGTTGGAATGCAGTAATTACTATGCTTCAGCAGATTCAATGAATCAAGTCTTCTCTGATCTGATAGGCTGTAATTACAATGTATCAGAGAAGCCTCGAAACACATGCCCCTGGAGCAGCAAAGAAGAGCTGCCAGCAGCAGGTGAGCAGCACTTTGGAAGGTAAAGTGCAGTTACACCATGTCACTCCCTCAGAATCCATCACTGCAGGGGAACATATATGCCAGAAAGTGCATAACAATTCTACAATAGAAATTAGGTTATTAAGTACATGTTTTAAAGTTTAAATTATTGAGTTTGTTACTCTTGAACAGACATTTTTTAACTAGTCATCAGAACATAGATCATAGTTTTATTCTGTCTGGTTTTTTTTAGTGAAGTTTCTTATAATACTTTAAAATAGGAAGTGGTTTACAACAACTGTGGTACTAGCAGAACAGTGTAAAGTTCCTCCCCTCATCTTCAGCAATAGCAAAATATATCAGCATTGTTTTTTTCCAGGAAGAAAAATGAGATGTGAGAGAATATTTTCATGGCCCATTTAGTATCTGATCTATCTGCTGAGACTGCCACAGCAATGTATATTGCAATCTGGACAGTTCTACAGCAGGAACTAGACTCCCAAGTAATTTCATGTCCACTAATGAAGCATTCAAAGGATGATGGTAATGTTCTACTCGAAGTTTCCATTGGCCATTAACATCAGAGCCACTCGGTCCTCTAAATGAGACCTTTAAACTAGATCAAATTTTCTTATTTAGATCTGCAGTCATGGCTATGGGTTTTATCCCTAATACTTTTCTAAGATAATAGTTATAAGGATGATGCCTGGATAATTTTTTTTACAATTCACAGCTATTTCTAAGACAGGTGAGTGTCAGTAATAAAGAAACAATCTAAAAATTAATCTAGCCTCCTCTTAGCCTCCTCTTAAAGACCCCCAGGGTAGAAGTCAGCACCACTTCTCTTGGAAGTTGGTTCCAGATGGAGTTCCTACATGAGCAAAGTTCATTTGTATACTGAAGTACATGTGATAAAATATTATAAGAATGATATCATAAAACTAAAGTTACTGCATTTTGTGAAACTCAATAGCAAAGAAATATCATAGTATCCAAGTGCTATAATGATGTCTTAGGTAGAAAAATGTAATGAACTTAAACTGCTTACTTATTTTCCTATTTTTTCACTTAGATCTGGGTATATTTTTTATAAGAACTTATTAGCTAATAATGTTGCAACTGTTTTACATTTGATTAAAATAGATAAAACCATGTCAATCCAAGTAGGCTGTTTTTCGTTATCTCCCTGGGATAGAACTAAATCATGCAATCTATTTCACTCTGCATATAAATATGAAATCATTATCTCTCCTTGTAGATAGCTCACATATTTTAATTGTATAGACTAAATGAATGTGTATCGTACTTCAGATAGATCCAGTCTAAGATCAGTCTAAAATTTCAAAGTATGCACATACTTTTAAATACATGAGCAGGGATCCTGGCATTGGTGGCACATAGTGGGTGTGTGCAGGTGCATGTGCACCACCTGAGATTGGCAGTGCATCTCTTGAGAAAAGTGCTGCCACCAACACAGCTGGATGTGTCCTGCCCCACCTGCCAGGGACACCCTGGCCACCTGTGGGAGTTTACCGCTCAGTCCACCCCAACCACCAACACTGCCACAGCTGCCTGAAAGAGCTCCCTGCTCACCATGCCATGCCACCACCACTGCCACCTGCGGGAGCTCACCATGCCCGCACCCCCAGCCT
This sequence comes from Crocodylus porosus, assembly GCF_001723895.1. NCBI lineage: Eukaryota > Metazoa > Chordata > Crocodylia > Crocodylidae > Crocodylus > Crocodylus porosus. The sequence goes on along the minus strand of NW_017728918.1, from coordinate 52,637,899 downwards.
CTGGGGGCATGTATCATTTACAGATCCTGGTTTTCTCTGAAAAAAAAAATCCCAAATTTTCTGCTTTGAAAAAGTAACCCAAAATCCAGAGTTCTCTGTGATTAAAATAAAACATCACTTTTATATATTTATAATGAAACACCACATATATACATACATATATATATGCCAGACTGGCCCTGTGTGCTGGATCTGGGGCTGGTTTGGGTCAGGACCATAGAATGGCCCAACCTGCTGGATGCAGTACACAAGGCTGGTCTAATGCATATGTCACATGTAGTACATGCCCTAGACCATATGCACTGCTTGTGTGTAGGGATAGTTTGTGGGCCCAGTACAGCCCACAGATTGGCCTGCTAATACAGCCTGTGGAGCTGGATGTGTTTAATACTCCTGAGTTGGTCTATAAGGCGCATCTCTACACTACATGCATATGTCTGTCTGTCTGTATGTATGTATATAATTAGTGATGTTTCATTTTAATCATGGAAAAATGTGGATTTTGGATTACTTTTTTAAATCAGAAAAATTGGGGTTGGGGGTTATGGGGGAAAACCAGGATCCCTGTACATGAATAATCTTTGGTTTCACTTTAATATGATTTCAGTGCAGACAGTTTTATGCTTAAATTCATGCATATATTTAGGGTCACTGGGGACCAGCTTTTTCAGTAGGTATCCCAAAAAAAGCATTTCAGCTTCCTTGAGTGCCACTTCAATCCCCTCGAGTAGTCTACTGCATATGAAGTGTGTCATGTAGATGTGTCCCCTAGTTAGGATCTTGTTGGTTCTTCCAAAATTTAAGAACATACCTAAAATTTCCTATAATTTTAAATGTTTTCCTAAATAATGACAGACTTACGTGTAGGCTCAATTTTAACCAGCTTTTTCATAGTTTATAGTTTCATAGTTGGTAGGGTTGGAATGGACCTGAACAGGTCACCAAGTCCGACCCTCTGCCATGGGCAGGAAAGAATGCTGGGGTCAAATGACCCCAACTAGGTGTCTATCTAGCCTCATTTTGAAGACTCCCAGGGTAGAAGTGAGCACCACTTCCCTTGGAAGTTGGTTCCAGATCCTAGCCGCCCTGATTGTGAAGTAGTGCCTCCTGATATCAAGCCTGAATCTGCTCTCCATCAACTTATGGCCGTTGCTCTCTGTTACTCCTGGTAGTGCTTGGGGAAACAGGGACTCTCCCATTGCCTGCTGGCCCCCTTTGGTCAGTTTATAGACAGCCACCAGATCCCCTCTCAACCTTCTCTTGTGGAGGCTGAACAGCTTCAGATCCCTTAGCCTCACCTTGTAGGGTCTGCCTTGCTGCCCCCTGATCATACAAGTGGCCCTCCTCTGGACCCTCTCAATGCTGTCCACATCCCTCCTGAAGTGCGACACTCAGAACTGGATGCAATACTCCAACTGTAGCCTGACCAATGTCGCATAGAGGGGGAGGATCACCTCCTTGGACCTGCTTGAGATGCATCTGTGGATGCATGACAAGGTATGGTTGGCCTTCCTGACTGCGTCCCCACATTGTCAGCCCATGTTCATCTTGGAGTCAATAATGACTCCAAGATCCTTTTCTGCCTCTGTGCTGATGAGAAGCAAGTTCCCCAGCCTGTGGGTATGCTGCTGGTTCTTCCTCCCCAAGTGTAATACCTTGCAGTTGTCAATATTGAAACCCACCCTGTTCTCATCCGCCCACCCCTGTAAACCTGTCCACATCTAATTGCAGTCTGTCCCTCTCCTCTAGTGTGCCCACTTATCCCCACATCTTAGTGTCATCCATGAATTTGAACAAGGTGCATTTCACCCCCTCGTCCAAGTCACCGATGAAGATGTTGAACAGTGCAGGCCCAAGGACCGAGCCCTGGGGAACTCCACTGCTCACATCCCTCCAGGTTGAAAATGACCCGACTATGACCACTCTCTGGGTGCCGCCCTCCAGCAAATTAGCGACCCATCTGACCATGTAGGCATTGACACCACAGACACCTAATTTTTTAATGAGAATAGGGTAAGAGACAGTGTCAAAGGCCTTCCTAAAGTCCAGAAAGACTACATCCACTGCAACACCTGCGTTTAAGGATTTTGTGACCTGGTTGTAGAATGCCACCAGGTTGGTCTGACAGGACCTGCTTCTTATGAACCCATGTTGGTTTCCCCTAAGCATAATCTCCCCTGCTGGTCCCTCGCAGATATGCAACTGGATAATTTTCTCAAAGAGCTTCCTGAGGACTGATGTAAGACTAATGGGCCTATAGTTTCTGGGGTCCTCCTTCGTCCCTTTTTTGAAAATGGGAACACATTGGCCCTTTTCCAGTTCTCTGGCAGCTTACCAGAGCACCACGAGTGCTCGTAAAACCTTTAGGGGTCCCTCAATGACCTCTGCTAATTCCTTCAGCACTCCTAGATCATTAGGACCTCCTGATCTGAACACATCTAGTCCCACCAGAAATTCCCTGACTAGGTCCTCACTGACCCTGGGCCTGGCTATGCCTCCCCTGGGACCGTTGGAGATCCCAGTATGGTTTATGACCTGGTCCCTGCTCAGAAAAATGGAGGCAAAGAAGTTGTTAAAGAGTTTAGCTTTGTCATCTGATGCAACCACCAGATTTCCTAGTGTGTCCTCAGAGGCCCCACATTCTCTGGTACCTTCTTTTTATCCTGTATGTATTTTAAAAAGGACTTCTTGTTATCCTTGATCCAGGTTGCTAGTCCCAGTTCCATCTTTGCTTTAGCCATCCTAACAGCCCCTCTACAATCTCAAGGAGGTATAATCCTTCCTGGTGATGGCCCCTCCCTTCCATTGGGTATACACCTCGTTTTTAGCTTTTAGACATTCCTGGGCTTTTGAGCACTCTTGCCTGCTTTGATCTATGTTGGGATTGTCATCCTTTGGGCTTGGAGGATCATCTCCTTAAGAAACAACCACTCTTCTGGGACTCCCAACTCCCCTCCCTCCTGGGACCTCAGAGCTTCCCTGACTAGTTTCCTTATCTTACTGAAATTTTCCCTCCTGAAGTCCAGGATAGATGCCTTGCTGTAGGCCTTTGATACCCTGCGCAGGATGGTGAATTCCAGTAGGCGATAATCGCTGTCACCCAGGTCGTCAAGCATGCACAGTCCCCTCACCAGGTCATTGCCTGTGACCAGGATCAGGTCCAACAAGGCATTTCCCTTGGTGGGACTGTGCATGTTCTGGGTTATATGGAGGTCCTATAACTCAGCTAAGAACCTACAGGAGTGGTCAGACCTGGCTGACTGCTCTTCCCAGCAGATGTCCAGATAGTTTAGGTCACCCATGATCACCATGTCCTTTGACTTAACTGCCTCTGCAAGCTGACCTGAGAATTCCTGGTCTAGCTCTTCTCCCTGGCTGGGTGGCCTGTAGTAGACACTCACCATTAAGTCCCTTTCCCCCCGACCCCCTTGTAGTCTGATCCAGAGCACTTCAGTCTGCCCGTCCTCTGACCCAGTGTTGTTTGTTGAGGATGTGTATGGCTCTTTGACGTAGAGCACCACACCCCCACTATTCTTCCCTGTTCTATCTCTCCTGTACAGCCTATGACCCCTGACGTTCACCACGCAGTTGTGCGTTGGATCCCACCACGTTTCTGTGAGCCCCACTATGTCTGGGTGTGTTTTAGCTATCAGGAGGGCAAGTTCCTCCTGCTTGTTTCCCATACTATGAACATTGGTGTAGAGTCATTTAAGGCCTCCTTAATGTGCATGCACCACCTCCCTAATCCCAGGACTGTCTGGGCCCCTGTCTCTTACCTGGGCACTTCTTGTTCTCATTGCCGGCCTTGGCTGGACTGTTCTTGTGGGTGACTCTTGGTTCAGTGTTCTGTGGCTTCATCCATCCTCATCCTTCCCTTCCCATGAGAAGCCTAGTTTAAAGCCCACTGGAGGAGATCAGCCAACCTGAAAGAGAACACACTCTTACCTTTGGGGGAGAGGGGAAGTCCATCCCACCCACACATGGCTCTTGTCCTGAAGTATGGGTCGTGGTCCAAAAAGCTGAAAACCACCATTTCTGAAGCTGCAAGTTGACCTCTCTGATGCAGGTCTCATGGCATCATCCATGTCCACTCACGGGAAGGACAGATGAGAAGACCAACTGTGCCCCAATCTCCTTCAGCTTGCCCCCCAGAGCTGGTAGTCCTTTATCAAGTGATCTGGGCTGCTCCTGGCCACATCATTGGTGCCCACATGGATTACAACCATGGGGTAGTAATCAGTGGGCTGGATAATGGCTGGGATTATCTCTGTCACATCCTGAATCCTTGCTCCGGGCAGATAGGAGACCTCATGTACCAAGGGATCCTGGCAACAGATGGGACCCTCTATACTTCTCTAGGATGGAGTCACCTATGACAAGCATTCAGCATCTCTTCTTGTGGGTCAGCTTGCCTCCTTTAGCCTGTTCTGTGCATGCAGAGGCCTCTCCAGAGGTTTTCTCCTCTCCTTCCTCTTCCTCCAATGTTACCAGGGCCTCATACCTGTTCCCCAGCTGAACTGAGGGAACTGGTACTGCACCGCCGCAAGCAGCACTGGCTCTGGAGGTAACTTTCTGCCTTCCCTCTGTGGAGGGCACCTCCTGGGGTGCTTCTCCCTTTGGTGCATGGCCCTGCAGGGAAAGGGAATGCCCATCAATTTCATCCTGAGCTTTTCTGATCCTCCTCAGCCTGCTAACCACCTCCTGGAGCTCTCTCACCTGTCCTCCAAGGCCCTAAGCTGGGCACCTGCAGTACAGGTGTGGGGGCCTGCATTCCCTGCCCCCTCTGGCCATGCTGGGCATCCCCCACAGGCCAGGGGGCAAGGTGATGCCCGCTCCTCCTGGCCTCCATCTGGGTGGAGGCCTCAGAGAAGCTCCAGGTAGGCGGTGCCCCCCAGGCAGGGGCCCTAGCAGCACTTCGCGTCAATACCATTTTTTGTTTGTTTGTTTTTGGTGTGGTGCCTTCACCTTTCCCTTGTTGAAGACTTCCTCCTGGACCCTCCTGCTTGCCTGCCTGTGCAAACGCTGGTGCAAACACTGGCACACCCTTACAAAGCGTACCTGTTTGCGTACTCTGTTTGCGTGTGTGGCTCCCTGCCAGCTTGGCTAAAAGGGATCCGGGGGGCTTCCCCTCTGGATCCAGCTCAATTGCGGCGGCTCCCTCTGCCCATCTTACTTTAGGGGGATCAGCTGCTGCTGCCCCAGCTGCTGCCTCCACTACCATGGCTGCCTCAGCTGCTGGTCAGGTAAGGGGGCACACGTATGTGCGGGGATGCATGTGTGCCCAGCTCCCTACTCTATGCTCCTGGCTCCTGGCCCCCTTTTAAAGTCTTGCTAAATGAGTGTACTTTTTCCACAGAGCATGTGATCTTACCTTATCATAAATATTCATAAAAACATTCCTATTTCTCTACTTAGTTGATCTGTTTCATTAAACATGATCATCGTCATTATGTGAGCCTCTAACAGAAATGGGGGAAGGGGAGAATAACTGAAGCTTGATTATAAGACCAAAACTGTAGTCAGCAAGCTGATTTGTTTGAAAAATGATTTGACCACATCATTAGCCCAAGTCTCAAACCAAATTAAAGCTGCGATATTTTTATCTTTAAAAGGTTTATCAGGTTTTTTTTTCTTCTTCTAAATTACTATCTAATCTCTCACCATTATTGGCATATCAAAAACTGAAGCAGTAGCCTTGTTTAAAATGACTAATATGATTGTGGTTACTTGGTTTCTTATATTATTAATACTTTCACACATGCTTGCACACAAAGGCTGGCTCATGCCTTGAAGACCACACACTTAAAATTTGATATGATATAAATACTTCTGGATATTAAAAAAACATAAATAAAAAGGTGTTGGTTCAGGCATGGGGGGAAAGGGTGAGGAAAAAAGCAACAGTGAACTGGTATTCATTACTTTTTTTTTTTTCAAATTGGTTATTTTATAAACATAAAAGGTATTTGTAAATGGGCATATTTCATGCATAAAACATAAGTTGTTTTTAGTGAAATAACTGTTGGTTGCTTCTTGGAACAGAATAGTTAAACTCCTCATTGGTCTGGCAAGTCATGCCAGGGGTGTGATCCAAGATTTTGTTTTCCTTCCTTTCCTTTTTTCTTCTTTTTTTTTGTATCTGAATTGAAGTGAGAAATGCTGATGGTCATTTGTGAACTCTTTTCCTAGAAGCCATAATAGTATTTTCCTCTGCTGTGAGGAGACTTGATTGTACTTTATTTTATTTTTTTCCCATTTTGTTATTTTTTCCATTTGATTTTCATTTGATTGTGTTCCATCTTTCCATAGCAAAAGACAAGGAAAATGTGGGTTATATTCTTTTAAATAAATACTATTCAATGAGATATTGTTTACTGGATATAAGTTCATAGGAAAGTATGGCTGGAAGGGATATCACAAGGTCATCTAATCAAGTTCCCTGATCAAGGCTGGATTGTCTCTGAGGCAGAATCATCCCTGCCTATATGCATATGATATATGCAATAAGTATGAAAGGATCCTTGCTATGAGCTTAGTACCTGAAAACAAGGAATTAATTTTCAAAGAATCAATGCTTGTACTGTTCTCAGTTATGAAATTACCTAAGTGCTTCCATATGGTTTTCCTTAGTAGCTAAGTTTATTTTATAGAATGGGGTATGAGATGGATGTTACATTTTTGTGAGATTTTTATCTTGTGATATTGTTAATAGTAAGAAAGCCTGAACTTTCATTTAAGAAAGTGCAATCATGACATCTTTCTGTAATGAGGCCTGGGAGAGAACATTTTTCTAAACTGATCATTTTTCTATCTTGAGTCTGAATGGTCTTGATTTTAATTTACCTTGGGGCATTACAACAGTAACAAATGTGCTTGACATGCATAATAAACATTATACATGATCCTGCTCAAAACACTATTTTGGGGGAAACAGATAAAATATTCATCCCTGTTTCTTGATCATGCCTTCTTTTAAAACTGAGGACATGAACATCTTCTAGGTAAGTATTCACAAGACCTTATGGTGCAGTTTTTACAGCTTTCCTGCATCATATGTTTGTACTATAGGAAAAAAAATCCAGCAAGATCTTCACACTAGATCTATCACATCTTTAAAAAAGTGTGATACTAACCTAAAGTTTGAAGTTAAATCCAGAGCAGATCAATGTAAACATTTGTGACTAGCAGCCCATATAAGCCAAGGTTCTTCCTCCATCAAAGAGGAAGAGTATCACTACATATGAAAGCACAGACCTTTTTCCAAAGAGTTTCTAATATTATAAGAGAAAGGGCATGTGAAATGCATGGAGTAGGAATGCAGTCATAATCATAGAGTCTTTATATTTAAATTTTTCCTCATCATTATAAATAACATTCAGTAAGTACCAACTATCAGAGGAACCAGGAAGCAAACTGAAAACATAAGCAACATTATGTCATGAATTTAGAGTACCTCTTTATATTAATTTTGTTGGTTATCCAAAAGCCTTTCCCTGCGTTATCATGAAGCTTTGTGAAAAGTAAAGTATGGATTGGGATTTTCCAGATATATCATAGAATTGATAAGAAAATCATTTGTTGAAAAACAGGCAGCAGTTAAAATCACTTGGTTTGACATGACAATTTAAGATTGACTATGGTGTTCACCAAGGATTTATATCTTATAAAATTGTCTCAACAGTTTTTTTTAAATATACACCCTGAGTCAATAATGATTGAAGTACAAGATTTTGATTGATAAATCAAGTTTGGGGATTGTAACACAGACAATTTACAGAACACAGATAATAGTATATTAATCTGGGAAGCATGGAAGAACTAAGAATAATTAAATAAAATGACGGAAGTTAGTGCCAAGAAAGGCTTACTGCTGGATGTTAAGAAAATTAATGTTAGAAGGTTAATGATGAGCATGATCCAAACAACAAGAGTGTTATTAAATAAGAAATTATTGAAGTATAACAAGTTTTTAAAATAAATTTGATCTATTATAAATATTAAAGAAAGGTAAATATTTATGGAAGCTATGGAGAAGGTTTAACTATTGTATAAAAAGAACATAAAGACAATTTGGAAAGATCATAAGGAAGAATTCTACTTTGAGGCTAATATATAAAATACATTTTTAGGCATCATACTGCTTCACCTTGTGTAATGTCAGAAAGCATGCAACTGTTTAATTTCCTTGTGCATAATAGCAAGATTTGTACAGTTACATTTTTGTCCTATTTGACTAAGTTTATATTTTGGCACATAGTCAGAAACAATGGAATACTTTGTCACAGGCATCTGTTTACATTCCAGTTCAATTTAACTACACCATAGACTGAAATGCTGCACAGATCCCTGAGATTGTAGATAAACATATGATAGTATTTAGGGTATTTGTCCAGGCTCCATTGCAGGTCCCACAGCCTCTAGGATTTTGCTAAGAAAAGAGAATGGTTAAACATAGTTTATAAACTTATATCACTTCTGCAAATAATATGACTTACTGATATATAGTAGGATATGAGTCCTTGGAGAGGGTTATCATCAGGGATCTCTGTTTTTTGTTTGCCATGGAAATTGAAGAAAAATGCAGAAAAATATGGGTTTCCCCTTGCAGACTGGCAGAGTTCCAGCTTGCAAGGGGTGCTTTGGGCTAGGGGGTGTGAGAGGAGGCTGATTGGACGTAGGAAGCAGCACATGCAAGTGGGCACATAGGCACATGGCCAGCAATACAGCCAGGTAGAATGGTGGAGAGCAGCTCCCCCAGCTGCCTACAGGAAAATCTATGGGGAAAGGGCCATAGGAGATATGTGGGAGGGTGGAGGGCATAGGCAACATGGGGGGATATGAGGTAAGATTGACCTGGCAACAGTTGCTTATGATGAGCCCCCACAGTGAGGGAGGAAGTGGGTCAGGGCTTGACTGGGGCCGGGGGTGCTGCCCGGCTGAGGCAGTGCCCAGCACTGGAGTATCATAGAATCATCGAAGTAGGGTCGGAAGGGACCTTGTAGATCTTCAAGTCTGACCCCCTGCCTGGGCAGGAGAAAAAACTGGGCTCAAATGATCCCAGCCAGGTAGGCATCAAGCCTCCTCTTAAAGACCCCCAGGATAGGAGCCAGCACCACTTCTCTTGGAAGTTGATTCCAGATCTTAGCCACCCTAACTGTGAAGTAGCTCTTACAGATGTCTAATCTAAACCTACCCTCCAACAACTTGTGGACATTATTCCTTGTTATGCCAGGGGGCACTAGGGGAAACAAGGTGTCTCCCAAACCCTTCTGGTCCCCGCTAGTGAGTTTATAAATGGTCACCAGGTCCCCCCTCAGCCTTCACTTGTGAAGGCTGAACAGGTTCATCCCGCAGTCTCTCATTGTAGAGTCTGCCCTGTTGTCCCCGGATCATGTGGGTGATCCTCATCTGGACCCCCTCAATGTTGTCCACATCCCTCCTGAAGTGCGGTGCACAGAACCGGACACAGTACTCCATCTGTGGCCTGACCACTGTTGTATAGAGGGGGAGGATCACCTCCTTGTCCCTGCTAGAGATTTCATAGACATTAGGGCTGGAAGGGACCTCGGGAGATCATCGAGTCCAGCCCAAAGCAGGTCTTGCTGCAGTCTTTCCGTCCCTACTAGCATGCTCACCTCACCTCACCCCAAATTTGGTATCATCAGCGAATTTAAATAGGTTCCTTTTCATCCTGTCATCCCAATCCCTGATACAGAAATTGAACAGAGCGGGCCCAAGGATGGAGCCCTGGGAGACTCCGCTGCCCACTTCTCCCCAGGTCCAATATGACCCATCCATCACCATCCTCTGAGTGCAACCTTTCAGCCAATCTTCAATCCATCTGACTGTGTAGGCATCAATGCCACAGTCGCCCAATTTTTTAATGAGGATGGGGTGGGAGATGGCATCAAAGGCCTTGCTGAAGTCCAGAAAGACTACATCCACGACAACATCTGCATCCAGTGCTTTTGGAGTGGGAATATGTGGCCACAGGGCTTGGCCAGGGAGTGGGAAGGAGCCTTAATGGGGCCTTAGGTAGTTCATCATGGCAAGGGGAAGAGTTGCTAAGGGGGATGACTTCTTGCAATTCCATGCACTCCCGTTTAGAGATCAGGTGCCATAGGTGATGCATTACAGGTAATGCATGGAGGGCATATGTGCCCCACCCGATTTCTGCACTCAGGCTCCCCTGCCAGCTCTGCATGCAGGCTTGGTCTAGATAAGGCTGTACCAGAGCCAATACACAGAGCCAATCCAGAAGGGTGCTTCCTGCAGCATGTGCCCTGTACCAGCCTGCTGTGCTGTGTGCAGCATGTGCAGCCAGTTGAACCGCCTGTGCCACATGCAACTCACCAGCCCTGGAGCTCACTCTGCACATGATATGTATGCTGGACCTGATTCAGCCCCAGAGCCAGTGCACAAGACCATTCTGGGTGTGCATGCATCATGTGCCCTGAATGGCCCTTCTGTGCTGCATGTAGTGCTGGGTTCAGCCTGCACACTACCTGTGTGAAAGCCCTGGTGTGAACCTGAAGCATGCTACAGTTGCCTTAATCTTTTAGCATGCTGTGTGGTTGTAACTCAGGGCATGGGGCTGCAGCTTGGACAGACCTGCACTGGACAGGAGCCACCTCCACAATCCAGTGGGCAGAACCTGGCATGGGAGGGTAGAACAGGGTGGCAAGACTCTTCACAGCTGCAACAGCCATGACCTCCATGCCAAGCCTCCCCCCACCGAAAATAAAAACAATAACACAATAACTGTCCATAATCCCACTCTTTCTGAAATATAGTATCTTCAAGACTACATGATCATGAGTAAGATTAAGTTGTAAGGCACTGTTCAGGAAAGAGATATATATTTTTTTCATAAAGATTTTCATGGGATATTGAAATGGTAATGCAATTTAAAATGCTAAAAGCCTCACCTGTTAATTACCAGAGTCCATGTATTTATGGATGAGAGACATGACTTAATCTTGGTAAAAAGAGAAATTGTGCCATGAAATTCTGAATTCAGATTCCTGAAACTGAATAGCCTGATTCAGGACTACTCCAGATAACATCATTTTTAGTAACTACAAGTCTTTTCTTTGGTTTCTTAAGTTTCATAGTTAAAATTATTCACATTTGCCCATGATAACCAAGTGAGAAGTTGTATGTGGCCATATTCAGGCTCAGGTTCTTGCAATCCATCTCCCTTGGGCCCTGAAACCCATCCTGATCCCTAGACAAATTTATAAAGATTATGCTTTGCTAATACCCCTTGAGAGATGCACACATTTAGGAAAAATAATACACATGGATCAAATTCCTTCACTCATAATCCTCACTACGTTTAGGCTAGGGTAGAAATTACAGAGAAACCAGTATAGGTGATCGGGAACTGGTTCAAATCTGTAACACAACAGAAGTTTTGTTCGTATAAGCTGCTTTCATAATGTCTCAAAGCAGCTTAAGATAAACCTGCATGCATGTAGTATAAGACTTAACCGATTTAGTTTAAATTGGTTTATTGAACTTCTGTCCTAGATCCCCTCCAAATTCAAGTTAACTTACAGTCCCCCAACATAACAGGATGTTTTGCATCTCCCCCACATCCCTTCCCTTGGCCCCAGCTGTCTACTCCAGCCTTGTAACGAGGTGTGCTCTAGTGCCCCTTGGCTTTTGGCCTAGGCAACTGCAGGCATGTGGCTGCATTTCTGGAATCAAAAGTGAACATCTGTTCTCTTGTTTACCAGTTTAATCTATACAGTTTAGATTAACCTGTGAAGATTGAATCGATTCAACCTGAAGCTTTTTTAACTTGGCTTTGAAGTACACTTGAGATACAGGTCAGCCTTATACACCCAACCCACAGATGCTGTCCCTCCTTAACTGTATCTTACTTCATGTTTTGTAAGCAAATTGTTAACTTAGTGCTTCCTGTTCCTTAAAATATATTTTCTAGCAGTTAGTCTGCAAATTCCTTGGCTTTAATAATAATTAGTAAAGGTGGTAGGTGGATTGATTGCACAAGGTTGTCTAGGGTAGGAATTACTCTGGTGGACTTATTCTTGTGCTCTATAGTGTCCTGGTAAGTTCTGAATATGCTTCAGGGAGGGGCAGACTTGGAGGCAGATTCATATTCAAATCCTCCATTCAGCAAAGCTTCTCAGGTTGGCCTTGGCTGCTGTTTCAGGTTGAGCTTCAGTGAAATGTTTGGTGATTACAGACTTGTGGGTGGCTGTAACAGGCTAATCTATGAGGAAAGAGACATTACACATTGTAGAAGCCCAGCTCTGGGCAGTTATCTGATCAGGAGGTGTCCCACTTACAATTAAAAACTCCAGAGCAGAGAGAAGGGGGCAGTAAGTTGGGGAAGGAGCAGTTTGTGGCCAGAAATAGGCTGGAACCCGGATAAGCTTGCTACCAGGAGGGGCCAGAACTAATGAGCCCCTTCTATTGACTGGGGGAGGGCTGAGAGTTTTGCTTGTTTGTGCATTTGTTTGTTTAGTGCAAAGACTGTGTATAGAGCAAGCACAGGCTGAAGAGCTCCCATGACAGCAAAGCTAGTGACCCATGTACAGTATCTTTAGGACTGACCATAATTAACAAAATGGATATATCCTTTACTAGGTTTTAATCAATCAGTGTCTTCAGGTTGCCAAGATCCCATATCTCCAGCTCAGTTGTCTTCCTGTTGATAGGCTTTCTTCTGATTCTTGCGACATGTATCACTTAGCTTGTTCAGGTCCAGCTATCAAATCTTTCCCTTTTAGCTCAGCAGGCATGTCCCTTTTTAACAGACATTTCTAATAAAATTGGTCTTTGTTCTTTCTTTCCTGCTGGGAAATTTCCAAAGCTCCAACTGTGCTTACAATATAAAAGCTGGGAAAAACTGGTTTCTTGTTGGTGGTAGTCAACTCATTGTTCCACCTGAATGGAAAACTATTCAAGTTAACAACTCTTAATTATTCTAGAGTCTGTAAGGTATGTGACACAAACCCTGTTAGCAGATGGCTGATTCATTGTACAGTGAGGCATTCAATAGCACAGCAATTTCATAGAATCAACCACAATTCAAAAGGTTTACATAGACAAATTTCCCAAATTGCTACAGTCATACACCTGCTTTCAACTTCACATCTTTTCCTACGGAGACCAGCTGCAGAAATTGCATATGAAAAGTGGGGGAAATATGCTAGAGAGTTCTGTTGGGTTCTTTTATTGATTTTTCTTCATTATGGTAGGGCTGCATTGTTCCTTCTAAGGGATACCAAGGATTCCAGTTCTGCAATCTGCTCCTTGTGGTAGGCTTACAGAGTTCAATTCAAGTCAATGAAACGCTACAGGAACACAAGGATCCATGCTATAAACACATGCTTATATGGCCTTAGAACTGCATAGCAACTACCATTTTAAATTAAACACACATTATTTTAATGTAATTGTCATTGCTTCCATGTTATTGCTTTGATTTTTTACCTTTTAAGCAGAAAATTATATTTCTATTTCATCAGCTCATTTGCTTTTTGAAACACATTTATTTTACTGACTCCATTGTACAAATATGAACACTCTTTACAAAGAATTTCACAATTTATCACCATTTAATACTTCATTAAACAAAAATATAACAAATTATATTTGAGATAGACTATGGCTTTTAATGCTGACAATTTGTATATAGTCACTTAAAATGCTCTCATACACATCTACCTAAGATGTTAAAAAGCCAATTATGGTTTTCTCCCAACAATATGTGGTACTGTAGTGGTAAAATATGCCTTCAGAAATATGTAAATAAAGTAGTCTGTAATAAACATAGAAGTTAAAAGTTGCAAATGTACTAAATGATGCCTCTGTACTTATTTCTTACTGGCACAGAACATGTATAAGGCTGTTCATTTTTAATTTGTTTGTGTTTTGCTTTCTTTTGTCAAGATCATAACATTTTTATTAAGGTTGTCAATCTCATCTGGGACCTTGCTGAGCATCTAAATACTTGCTGGATCCTGTGCTGTGGAGACTAACTGACAAATATCTCAAAAAGATTTATATTCAAATGAATTCCTTGAGGCTCTTCTGCATGATTTTTCCAGGTACTGAGGGGAGGATGACTGGTCGGTAATTCCATGGATCCTCCTTCTTCCCTTTCTTAAATATGGGCCCTTTTCTGATCATCTGGGACCTTTCTTGATCACCATGAGTTTTCAGAGATGATGGCCAGTGATTGTGTAATCATATCAGCCAACTCCCTTAGCACCCTCAGGTGCATCCCTTAGGCCCTATGGATTTGTATATGTCCAGCTTTTCTAAATAGTCCCTAACCTGATTTTTCACTACTGAGGGCTGCTCACCTCCTCCCCAAACTGTGCTGCCTGGTGCACTAGTCTAGGAGCTGACCTTGCCTGTGAAGACTGAGGTGAAATAGGCATTGAGCACTTTAGCTTTTTCTGCATCCTCTGTCACAAGGTTTCCTCCCACATTCAGTAAAGCACCCATACTTTCCCTGATCCTCCTCTTGCTACTGACACACTTGTTGAAACCCTTCCTGTTACACTTTACATTCCTTGCTAGCTGCAACTCCAACTGCGCTTTGGCTTTCCTGACTTTATCCCTACATGCCCAAGCAATGATCTTATAATCTTCCCTAGTTATTTGTCCATGTTTCCACTTCCTATAAGCTTCCTTTTTCTGATTTAGTTTATTGAAGTGTTCCCTGCTAAGCCAAGCTGGTCTTCTGCCATATTTGCTAGTCTTCCTGCACACTGGGATGGTTTGTTCCTGCACTCTCAGTAAGGCTTTTTTAAATTGCACTCAGTTCTCCTGGACCCCTTTCCCTCCTCAGTCTGGCTTCCCAGAGAATTCCACCCGAGTTCCCTGAGCAAGTTGAAGTCTGTTTTTCTGAAGTCCAGAGGCCTTACTTTGCTGCTCTCCATCCTTTCTTTCCTTGGGATCCTAAACTCTTGTCATCTTGTGGTCACTGCTCCCCAAGTTGCATTCCATTACTTTATTCCCTACCGATTCATCCCTGTTTGTGAGCAACAGGTCAAGAAAAGCATAGCCCCTAGTTGGCCGCTCCACCACTTGCTCTAGGAAGTTGTCCGTAACCCTCTCCAAAAACTTCCTGGATTGTCTGTGCACTGCTGTATTACTTTCTCAACAGATGTCAGAGTGATTGAAGTCCCCCATGAAAACCAGAGCCTGTGATTGGGAAACTTTCACTAGCTGTTTGAAGAAAGCCTCTTCCACCACCTCCTCCTGGTCTACTGGTCTATAGCAGACCCCCCACCATGACATCACCCTTTTTGCTCTCCCCTATAACCTTAACTCAGAGACTTTCAACATGCCTATCTCCAGTTTCATACTGGAGCTCTGGGCAATCATACATCTCTTTTACATAAAATGCAACTCCCCCTCCTCTTCTCCCCTGCCTGTCCTTCCTAAACATTTTGTATCCATCCTTGACAGTGGTCTAGTCATGTGAGCTATCCCACCAAGTCTGTTATTCCAATCACATCATAGTTCCATGACTGTGCAAGATCTTCCAGCACTTCCTGCTTGTTTCCCAGGTCCTTGCATTTGTGTACAGGCACCTGAGGTAACTAGTTGATTATCCCAATTTGTCAAGAAGTATGACAGTGACTCCCTGTTGCCCCCTCCTGCTTACTCTCCCTCCAGATATCCCACTTTCCCAATTACCTCAGGGTTTTAGTCCCCATCCTCCAGCAAACCTTGTTGAAATCTCTCCTAATTAGATTAGTGATCCTGTCTGTGAAGATGCTCTGCCTTCTCTTCATCAGGTGGATCCCATCTCCCCCCAGCAATCCTTCTAGGAAGAAAATTCGATCTTTGAAGAAGCCAAAGCCCTTCTGGTGACACCACCTGCACAGCCAAGTGTTGATCTGTAGGATGCCCCTGCTCCTGGCTGGGCCCATTCACTTGACAAGAAGAACAAACAAGAATACAACCTGAGCCCCAGAACCCCTTACCCTTACACCCAGAGCCCTGTAATCACTTTTGATATGCTCAGGGTCTCCCCTGGCAGTATCATTGGTGCCCACATGGATGAGCAGCATGGAGTAGTAGTCAGAGGGCTGGATGAGCCTCAGTAGTCCCTCCATGACATCTCGGATCCAGGCTCTGGGCATGCAGCAAACTTTCAAAGATAACAGGTTGGGTTGGCAGATGGTTCCCTTCATCCCTCGCAGAAGGTATTCTCCAACCACCACCATCCATGACTTCTTCATGGTATTGTCATCTTGATCCTTCCCACCTTGGTGAGGCTTTGAGTAGAAAGAACATAGCCCTGACTTAAATAGTAAAATGAGTTTTAAAAATGTGTCTAGATTTGACCTTTGTTCTGTAATATAGTTAGACAAAACACTTATAACCTACTGAGATATATTAACAGAAATCATGTTTGTAAATCAAGGGAAATGATTCTTTCATTATATTCAGCACTGGTAAAATCTAATTGGAATATTGTGCCCAATGCACCATACTCCACAAAAAAATATGGACATATTGGAAAGTGGCTAGAGGAAAGCAATCAAAACATATTTAGAGGTCTAGTTAATATGAGTTATGAGGCAAGATTGGAAGATTTGGGGTTGTCTAGCTTAGACCAGGGTTCCCAAACTGTGGTATGCATACCCCTTGTGGTAAGATATCCTTGGGGGGAGTACGTGGGAGAAATTGTATAATTTTCATTATAATAGCAGTTGGCATTTAAGGGGTTAAAATATAAAATGTGTGCTGGTAGGGTATGTGGGCAACTGGTAAATCTGGAAGTGGGTACACATGGAGGATGCAGTAACAGGCTGTACCAGGCAGAGCCAGTGGCACTCTCATTGTTAGCTGTTATGTCTCTGTAGCAATGTGCTATAATGAGGGAGCACGTTGCTATGGCAATGTAGCTGTGGCTTCAGGGTAGCTATGGCATCACAGTTTGTGCTACACTGATGTAGCACATTGCTACGGTGATGTGCTACGCTTCTGTCTCACGCAGATGTGCTCAATGATGTTCAGTTGTTCTCTGTGTCTACAGGGACAGGACAAGAACTAATTGGATTGAACTCAAGAGAATGAATTTATGTTTTAGGAAGAACTTTCTGCCTATGCTGGTGGTTAACTCATTACTACTTTGCAATAGGGTCAGAAATGACCCGTGCACTACTAGGACTATGCAGTAACAGAGGCAACTGTGCAGTCAGGTGCACATGTACATGCACCCACTGTGTCACTGTTGAACTGGGCTTGTCAGCCACAAATGGATTTACCAAGCATCCGACTAGACCTCTTACATGTACACCATGATCCAAAGGATCAATGGTTGCCTACTACTTCTCCCTTATGTAATATCATGAACTTGAGGGTTAGCTAACAGTGAGCACCTGCAAATACTATCTATATGCCAAGTTTGTTTGGCAAAAACGTACATGTGGTCATTCTGAGCAATTGATCCTCATGTCTAAAACTAGCTCCCCCTTGTAGTTTGTCAGAGCTTGAACCTGGACATCTTCCAGAAGTGATGTAAGACGTTATTTAGACAGGCTTTCAGCAGTCAGGGTTTTGTTTTGGTTTGATTTTTTTTGGAGAAGGGGGCGGGCATTGTCTGTGGAGTTTCTTCTATTACATATTTAATTTATATTACTATTTTTATCTGTCTTAACCTGGGTTTTATTGTAAGCCATTTGAGCTTCTTTTTGGGAGGGTGGAATTTAATAAACCAAATGAATGAAAGAGAACCTAAGTCTTCTAAGCCACACTTAAGCTTTTTAATAGGGTTACCGTATTTCCAATTTCAAAAAGGACACCTGTCAGGGGGAAGGTGGTATATAATTGTAGGGTGAAGGAAGAAGTGATATACCTGTGCCTTGCTCCTGCCTCTCACTCCAAGCCACAGCCCCCAGCCCTTCTGCTACCCCTCACTCCTGATCCACAGTACCCCTCCCCCCAGACCATGCTGGTGCCCCTCAATCCCAACCACAGCTCCCTGGCCCTACCTACGCCCCGCAGTCCCAACCCACAGTCCCCCACCCCCCTGGTGGCCCTCACTCTGAAGCCACAAGCCCCCCAAGCCCTACCAGTACACCTCACTCCTGACTCACTCCCCACTGAATCCTGTTGCCTATGCAGCTCCCTGCTTCCCCCAAAGACCTCCTTCCCCTACTGGAAGGGCAGGCAGGTTCCCTGCCTCCCTCCCCTGTTGCAACCACAGTGGCAGAAGGCACTGCTTTGACCCCCTCGACAGTCCCCAGTCCTGGCCATCCAACACCTGTCCCCAAAGACTTACTTTCCTGCAGCTGCCAGGGCTGGGCGCAAAGCATGTGGTACCCCTGCATTCATTCACCCTGCCCCACTCTCCCCAGCCACAGGCAGCTTCTTGCTGGGGCAAGCCAAGAAGTGCTGGGAAAGAGGAAGCAAAGCAAAATCCCAGACATGTCATATTTAAAAATAACTCCTGGATGGAGATGGCAGGACCCAAAAAGAGGATGGGTCTAGGAAAACCCGAACGTATGGTAACCCTATTTTTAATTACTTTACCAGCTTTCTTTAAGGAAAACATAAACAGTGGTTCATATTGGTCTGGAAAAAAAAGGGACATTAATTAAACAGTTTAGCATATCAATAACTTTAGCTATCAATGATGGTGTTTAGAATAAACAGGTGCTCCTTCACTGCTTTCTTTAATTTCTCTCATATTACATCTTTTGGTTGTTGCAGCTGGAGGGATATTGGCAGCCTGAGGAATGACCCTACTAGGAAAGTTTATAGTATTTTTTCCATCCTTTGGGCAAAGAATGCTGGAAATCTCTGTACATGACATTTTCTTATGGGCAAAGAATATTATTCTGGTTAACTTTGAAGGAACAGTTTGCCAGGATTTGTCAGAGAGAAAAAAAGTTCATCATAGTTTTAATTTATTTTGGCTTGATTCTTCAACTCCTATTCCTGTTCACTAACATTTATTTAAAGGATTCTTATTTTAAGGCTTTTTTGTATTAAAGACAATTGCCCTGAATTTTTTTTTGCTTACAACACTTTACACAGATATAATTAAATGCAGTTATTTTGGATTTACAAACTTAGGAAAAAATCAAAAGCCAGTACTCAAATGAGTAAATACTATCCAGGATGAGTAAAAAGTCCTAACCTTTTATAACTGATGATATTTTAATTGTTTGGGTTGGGCTTTTTATTTTTGCAGAGGGGGGTGAGGTTTTGAGAAAAACCAGGACATTTTGAGGAAAACCATTGCTCAGGACACAGAAGGTATACCTGCAATGTACACAAGGAAACACAGCCAATCATTCTAAACAATGTCTATACCAAGTGTATAACAATATTTTTTTATAGCACTACAACGCTATCCTAAAATTAATATGAACAAGGACTTATATATTTATATTACATAAAGCAAACCTGGATATTTTCTGTCTCTGCTCTCCGTGTTGTCTCCTAATCCATCTCTTTGTACAGTCACAGAGCCATATTCTACCCTCATTCCAATTCTTGAGTGTTCTCTTAGCAAAAGTTGTTCCTCTGTCCCCATGTTTTGTTAACTTTCTACCAGTCTCTATTTCCTATTGTGACAGGGAGCACACTCAGGGTCAGGTCTGAAGCTGGCCTGCCTACCTGTCTATGGGGAGTCTGCCCAGTCTCACCTGCCATCACTTGCTGTTATAATAAAATGGTTGTAACTGTGGAAGACTGCCCATTATATGCCCCAATGCTAGGGGGCACTATCCATGGCTTTTTACCTCCCCTACACAATAGCCCATGCCTCACAGATGGCATCCAAGATGTTCTCATACTCCTGGCCTCAAGCCTGACCAAACCTAGTTCTCCACCAGGCCACACACACACACACACACACACCCCACCACCACCACCCTTTCTCTGGAGCATCTCGCACTCCATCCCCTCTCACAGGGTCTCTTGCTCACCATAACATACTGTGCCCCTTTCACTCTGCCCTGCTCTCTCCTGGAGCGACCCTTCTGGCCATCAGACTTGTCTGAATAATGCCTCAGCTGGTGACTTGCAGTCTCTTGGGCCTCTTCCATGACCCTCATCTGGGTAGTGCCAACCAATTCACCAAACGGAGGACCACATTCGCCTTAGCCCTGCACCAGGCTTCTTATATACAATACCATAATATTGTGGGTGTTGGCCTGTGTGCTATCCTTCTGACCATCCTTTAGCCTTACTCAACACACCACTGGGGCTGCCCTTCAGATCATCCCTTCATCCCTACTCAACCCCAAATTACGTCCAGTACTTTAGGTCATGAAGACGCAACTTACTCTGGGCAGGCCCACCTACACCCCTGCTCTCTCAGGATCTCCCAACTGCCCCCTCTCTCGGTCTCCACAGCTGCTGTCTCTCTGGGGCCACTCAACTATCTTCTCCATGGGGCCTCCAGGGTCTTGCACCCCTGCAGGATTAGGCGGCTGCAGCCGTGCCTTGCCCCACTCCTCCCTCTTTGTAAACCAGCCAAAGGTGAGGCCTGGGTTTTAGGTCCCCTACCTGCCTTACACCAAGGAGGTTCATGGTTCTGGTATTTAAGTGGGGCTGCCATGCCACTGGCATCCCACCAGGCCTCCCTATCCTAGCAGGTTATAGTTTTAGGTCATGTCCAGGACTTCCTCCTTCCCCATAGCCTCACCCTTACCTCCAGGGTGTTCCAGGAGCAGCTCAGCCCGTTGTTGCCTCCTTGGCTACTTAACACAGATTGCTGCCTCTCTGGCCTCTGTTTGAAAATGGCCGCCCTCATCAGGCACCCAGTGGCTGCCTGCTCCTGCCTTTAAAGTAGCAGGCAGCAAAGGTACACTGCCACACCTATTTTAAGTAGTTCCAACTTTGCCTTTTCCTCACAATATATTACCTTCATTTTTTTTATCCAGATAGTCCCAGTCTCACCTTTTCTCCCTTATTTCTCAGTCCCAGACACCAATTACCCTGTTCTTTCTTGTTGCCTATCTAACCTCAACAACAGTTTCTTTTTTAGTCAACAAGATTCCTTTCCCCCTGCTGCAGGCCTCCAGTTACCTTTGTGTACCTTCTGCATTTGAATTGCTCTGCTTCATCCCTCATGATAGCTTGTTACCAGTTCAGGGTTTACTGAGAGCAGTGGACAGGTTCTCTTCTCAGATCTCAAACCTGCCCCCTCAGGAACCCAGAACAGTTGGGAGAAGTCATTATAAGGAAAATCCAATTTTATCTCAATAGGCCTGGATCACATGTTCAAGCTATGAAGGCATGCAGAATGCTGTGAGAATGTGACCTCAGAGGTTTTAGCTGTTATGATCCAACATGTGTAAATGAGGATTTTTCAGAAGCTTAAACCTTGGACAAACTGGGAGGGATTTTCACAAGAAAGACAAAATTTTACTCCATGACATAAAGATTTACTCTTGCCACCAACTATTAAGCATCTTCTTCAAGATCCAAGCATTCTGTAACTTTTTTTGAAGAAAAGGTCACAAGAAATGGTTTGTTTCTCCCCACATGCAATACAATACTTCTTACGGTACTCTCCTTCTTTAGAAACAGCTAAACAATTTGGGCTGAAATTTTCTGAGACAATTTTGCCTGACAGACACCAGCACATACAATTTCAACACAAGCCATTAACTCTTCCCAAACTTATAAACAATTTAAAACAGAGTTGTAAAATGGAAAGTGTTGGTCAAATTTAATAATAGACATTATTAATATTAAAGGGATCAGGGTTAAATTTTGGCAGAGGTGTAAAACCTTTGAAGGGGTCAGTGCACAAATGCATTGTCATGGAGCAAGTTGTAAAAAAATCTGCAATATAACTCACTTAAAATGGCAGTATTTGTAAAGCTGAGACTTGGCCCTTGTTAGGTTTTTCAGTATTCTATGCCCCTTATAGGCAACTGCAACTCAGAACAGTTCAGGATGAAACAAGTGCACAGAGAAGCACTGAGAGATCAGTGAAGTGCAAGTGAGAACTTTACTACTGTTGATGTACCTGATGATATAGCCCTACAATTCATTTTCAAAATGCATTCCAATGGTATAAGTGGACTGTGAGAGGAAATCATGTAGTATAAAGATGGAGTGCATCCTTAAACACAGCTATCAACATGTTCAAATGATCAAAAAGTAGAATAATAGATGTACTGATTATAATAAGGATCTGAGAAGATTCACTCACAAAAAATATGCTGAAAGCCAGAAAAATGTGATGAAAGCAGACAAAGAATGCCTGCAACTGGAATCATCAAATCCTTTCTTTAAACAACAATGAGCACCACTGAAAGTACTAATTGCTGCACTAGTCTAGGTTTTCTTCACTTGAAATAGTGTGAAATAAATATTCAGGCTGAAAACAATCTGGAATAAATATGATGGGGAAATAACATATCTTTTTCTTTAATATTGTCCACCCTCTAAACCATTTAAAGGGTCTCATGGCCATTCAGCTTTTATTGACTTAACTTTTAAAACTGATATGGGATGGAATCTGTATGGAATGAAATGGAAACTGTAGAAACTTCAATTATAGTACTTTTAAGGCAAATAAGAAATATATATACAAGTAAAAAAGAAAATTGGCTTAAAACTGACTTTTAGCAAGAGACAATAGAAACATGCAATGCAACAACCCTGCACTATATAGTAGATTTAAGGCCTCTCTCAAATTTCATATTTCTAAAATTTTCCCAAATAACAAACTTCCACCTAAATTAGAAAAATAAATAAATAAATAAATAAAGGTGAGGGAGAGAGAGACAGAGAGTAAAAACACATGTTTAAATTAAGCACACAGCTAATATGTATTAAATATATGATTTTCACAAAAAAGGCAACCCACTGCTTTGTATGGAACTATGTATGTTTCTGTATGCAATAAATGCATACATCAACACTGATAAGTATGAAAAGATGTATGTAGAACTTCTACACACACCTTTCTATGCAAATCAATGGGTTGCCTTTTTCCTGAACTGACATACAAAATCATATGATATATTTAATACATATTAACTGTGTGCTTTATTTAAACATGTGCCATTACTCTTCTTATTTTTACCCTTAATATTAAATATTAATACTTAGCATAAAATGCATGCAGTCTCCTTATGCAGGTTGTTTGATACCTTCTTTCATAAACCCTAAAAAGTCTTGTGGGGGCTTGTGGGGTATCATGAATGTTTTCTGGTGCTTATTTCACTGATATGGTGTGTGTGATATCACTGAAAAGCCCTTATTATGCTCTATCTGTTTTTGTTGTCTGCCTGTAAGGGAAAATCAACTCCTCTAGACCAAAGGTATTTTTGAAAGATGGCCCATTTGCCATAAGAATGCCATATGCCTCCCGGACAGAAATTTTTGGAAGATTCTGTATATTCATAAGAAATTGAGAAATTGCTGATGCATATGTGGAGGGCTGACTTGGAGTTATTTAGCAAGCTATCTGTGTGATATGCCCAGTCTTATGGTTTTTTTCCAGGCTGGAGAAGAGTCCAGAGCCCCAGCAGCAAGGGCTGACAGAATCAGTGGGAAGGCTGATTTCTGCAGGAAATCACTGGCAGGATGCTTAGTGGTTAGAGGAGAGGGTATGACATTTTACTTGTCTTTTCATTCTGTCTTCAAATTTATGGTCTGTTTTCCTTGTATAATTCATTTCTCCTAAATAGTAAATCCTATTGTAGTCTTGTCTGTTTACTGATGTCTGTGTAAAGAGTCATCGGTAGTGAGTGATAATCCAAGCTAGCCCATTCTATGGAAAGAGAGACCTAACATTTCTTTCACATACCAAAAGTAAGCCACCTGGAACCTGCATATTCCCCTGCTGCATCTTTGAGTTCTGGTGTAGGGCAGTGGGCGTGCAGGACTAAAGAGTTATCCTAGGGCAAATCTCAGTGTGTTGCTTAGAGCAAGCAGTGGGACATTAGGGAGAAACCTGGGGCTCTGGGGATACCTCACAGATAGGTTTGTGACACCTTCTAAAAGGATACTTAACACGAATCATTTTGAAAGCTTTACAATGTTCTGTTGACCAGGAGAAGGGTAAAAAAACCCTTGAAGAATAGCAAGTCTGCTGAGGTAGACTGCAAGTGTCAGGTATGTGGGATGACCACTGCCATGACTAAATGTGGGTAATCATAGCAGCAGCCTTGGGTGCCAACTTGTGGTGTGTATATAAGAATAACAGCCACTGATGCTGCCAGCCACAGCACTCCTGCTGGCAGACAGAAGCCACTGCTACCCAGAGGGCAGAGCAACTATCTTATGCCTCTGGGGATAACTATTAAGTAAAAAGAGAAAAAGGAGAAAAGAAAGAGTATTTTACAATTAAATTGAACTGAAAGCCAAATTTATTAAAGACACAATAAAAAATAAAGCTGAGTGAAATCTAGAATTTGCATCTCATCCCATTCACAATTTTGAAAAATATTATTTTTTAATTGAGAAAAAATCAGAATATATTTTTTAAAAGAAAAAGAATATTCTGGAATATTCTTTTTCTTATAAAAAGTCTATATTCTGATTTTTTCTTAATTAAAAATAATGTGTGCATGTGTATTATATATGTATATATATAGTTTATATAATTGTAAATAATTATATCTATTTATATAATATATATATTATAAATATATAAATGTCAGTGTATAATATAATATAATAAAAATCAAATCTAAAGCAAAGCATAATTTCAAATAAAAGAAAAAAGTGAAATGTTTTGACTTTATCAAAGTGAATTGTTTAGCTGCTTTCCCTGAATGAAGCTTTCCCATACTGACACATTGAAGAAGAATACTTAAACTTAATGGCTTCAATATTATCCAAAGGAAATCTGTTAGTTAGAAATGTTTTTATCAGCTGTACTGTCAACTCCTTATTGTTTAAATATGTTGTAAATGATTTTTATCTTATAAAAAATATTTTCCTTCCAAAACTGGCACAGAATTTGGTGGGAAATTTCTATACAAGATGTCAAAAAATTCCCTCTAGATTTCCAAGGACTCCTACTCACAGCCAGAACTTGAGCACAGCTAAAGCACCAGCTGCCAGTTTTATTATGTGTTTAATGATTTGCCATTTTGTTACCATTTTGTATTTGAATTTGAACAGATGAAACCATGAAGTCACAGTCAGCCATCCAGTAGTGATATGCAAACAAATATCAAAGAATTGAATGTTATAAATTAAAGAGGAAAATCAAGGTGTAAGAAATGTCCTAAGGAAGAAAAAAAGAAGTGAAGCTGTATTTGCTATTTTTACAGCAACATATATTTAAATGTTATTTTATAGATGAAAAATAAAATTTGGATATGAATTTTTAAGTGTGTTCAAAGTTGGCCTAAATCTATTCCTGTGTGCTTTTGAAAATGTTACCTTAATGCCACTTCTCCAAGGTGCTTATAGTATAAGTACTCTGGTTTGGCATGTGCCTTGATTAGTATTAATCTAAAATGGCTTTATTTGTAGTAGTTTTACAATAGCATGTAAAGCTTATAACAGGACATGGCATTCATTTCAGGTACTGCACATATAGAAAATAACTTTAACAGAGGGGCAGGGGCAGGGCCGGTGAGAAATGGAGGCCAGAGGAGAGGGGCAGAGTTGGTGAGGGAAAACCACCAAAGGAGAGCGGAGGAGAAAAAAGCCCCATAAAGGAGTTTCCAAGGAAGTGAAAGGGACAAGAGGGGCTAATTAAATGGAGAAGTGCCAATGAAGAATACTAAAGAGGTAAGCCTTGAGAAAAGGAAAACGGGGACAGGGAACCCTTCTCACATTTGAGGATATTGGGACTGGGGGTTGTTGTTGCTGTTATTGGGGTCCCATTGCTGGTCAGTCAAGTTCTAAATAAAAATGAAGAAAGGGAAAAGAAAAGGCAATTGAGAGAGGAGTCTCCACAAGTGCCTGGGAAGAGAGACCATGCCCTGAAGGGAAATAAAGGAATAAAGAAATAGAACCCAGGGTGATGAAAACAGGAGAGACTCAAAAGTAACAGATAAGCAGTAACTCAGTTAAGTTAAATTTATATCTTAGCGCAATTCTGTTTAAGTTGATATTAATATTTAATTGATGTAAATAAGCAAGGACAGTCTTGCTAGTAGCAAGACAATAAGAGATGTAAGTTTAAGTACTGATAAATAAAGTACGTTGTTAACATGAATGACATAAGGCTGTGATTGCAAATTGACGGTCGACATGCTAGACACCCTACAACAGGAAAAAAAAAAAGGGAAGTAAAGGTGCATCCCAAGAGGATCCTCTTCCTCACTATAGATTGCCAGATATTACAATGGTAGATAATAATTGATACTTCCTGACCTATAACATTGTATATTAATCAAGATGTGGCAGGTGAGAGTCAGTAAATACCATTATAATTATAGATGGTGCAATCTGATATACGAAAGTCTAGGATATTGCACCGGGTTAGACGCAAACCCCCCTACACCATGGCACTTCCAAAAGGAAGTAATAAAGCATGGTGCAGTAATCACCTGTAGTGCGCTGTGCACACAGCGCACATTTAGATTTTGCCACCAGTTTGCTATGGAGGTCTACTGAAACAAGGAGTGTGCCAATATGGTGACACAGATGGTGAAAATCATGTGTAGACCCATGTGATCGCTATGTTGCCATAGTGCGCCATACAGAGATGTAGTGCACGCTATGTAAGATGCACCCATCATGCAGTTAATGTTACCTGATCATAGATTTCTGGCAGCGATAAGAACAATGGTAAAAGATAAACCAAATTAATCTTTGTAGTAACCATTGAAGGCAATGGATTAATAGTGAAGTGAAGTTTGACCTGCTACAATATATTACAGTCTTCTGAATCTTGGTTCTTCTGACTAACGGGTGTGTGTCTGTACTTTAACATTATACTGTTGAGGTAGGTGATGAGAAAGACTAAAATTTTCCATTAGCAGTGGAAAACTAAAATTTGAAATTTGAAGAAAGGGAAGTTGCTGAAGATCCTGGAAGAGGCAGATCACTTCAGACATGCTATGTGTTTTTCTATAAATGTTGACTAAACAGACATAAACCCGGTAAACTTTCATATTCTGAAAATGCTTAAAACTTCATGAACAAACCGAGAATAATGTACTAGGCAGGAGTAAGTTGGTTGGGAGGGAGTGGAGGCAGAGAGATACATTCACATTATTTTCTTTTTCTGTAATATAACTCATTTGGCAATTAGCTCTAGTTTTAATAAGAACTTTTTATCAAGGTTGGACAGCTCAATCACATTCCTGTCATAGAATCATTGCCAAAAATAAAGATGATTGTATTCCTACTGTTGTCCAAAACTGGATTAAAATAAACCTACAAAGGATCCTGGTCCAAAACATATTCATAACCTGGCACTATAACAACATGTATAGTAATACAGCATTCATTTCTTCACCTTTACAGACTTTATTTTTATGTCTACATTTTACTTTTTTAGTAGTATCCAATAGATGAAAAGTAAGATTTTCTGTTGTATTGAATTTGGTAAATTTATATATATTTGCCATAAATTTTGCACCCCAGTTTAACCTCTATGACTATATCTTTGATATTTATTTGGGGAAAAAAATCTTACTTTCAGTTGTAAATGCTTGATTTTCTTTCTTAAAAATCCCCCTAAGGTATTTTTCCATTGCTTCAAGTACATTATTGCTGAGTTCTGCACAAGCCCAGCTATAACAAAATAAAGGTAAAGTAAAGGACTTTGAGTATAATTATTTTCTCAACCCCAATGCCACTATGGAGCAATCTTGTATTAACAGCCTATCAGAGACAAGGGGAAAATTCTGTCAGCAAAGGCAAACCATTCTTTTGCTTTGGATGCTGGCAGATATTACACTTGAGATGTGATTAACCAGCCCATGCCTCTCCTGGGCCCCACCACTCTCTCTCTCTGCTGGCTGTGTGTTTGGCCACTTGTTTATCAGGCCATTCTACTCCTGGGCCATGCCCCTCTCTGCTTTCGATCTGGAGGCTCGGACTGTTCCAGGACTGGCATATCTGAGCCTCTCATTCAGGCATTTCCCCAACTGTCACGGGAATGAGGAAAGTCTCCATCAGGGTGGAGAATGCCCCTCTTGGCTTTCTCTTCCTCTCTCACACTACCCCACAGGCCTCAAAAGCAGGGTTATGGCCATGTATTTCTAGGTAATGGAAGAAAAAGACTCATTCCTAACTACCACAAAGAAGCATATGGAAAGGACAAGGTCATCTCTTAAACTCTCTCTTTTGATGAAGAAATATGGAAATCTTTTTGTATCTGGGATACTGGGCACACATATAATAGTTTTTCTTGACACATATCAGGCTTCACAGAGTTACCTGACAGGGTCAATTTATCTCCTCCAGAACAAGCAACGTTGAAATAGATTACTGACTGTGGTACCTGCCCATTTCTCACTACATAGGCTGCATCCAGATGACTGCGGCCATACTGTTGTGATGCCACAGACATGTCTGTGACTCCACATACCTCATGTTCAGTTGTTCCCCGCATGGGAATCAGTGCAGAAGGTTTTTTTGACCTCTGGATATCTGGTCAAAAAATCCGTGGAGAAAAAAATCAAAGCAGTCCACACATGGGCAGCACACACCACTGAAAAGTAGAGTTGGGCCTCTTGGAGCTGCACTGCAACTGCCAGCCAGGCTCCGCACAGATGAATCACCACTGCTGCTGCCCCAGCAGGCCCCCAAACCATAGGTAAGGCTGCTAGGGCCAACCCAGTGCTGGCCCCAGCCTTCCCTAGTGCCCCTGGGGTAACTTGTCACATGCCAGAGGGCACATGGCAAGGGTATTCCCCAAGGACACCTAGAAGCTGTGCAAGGTGGCTGCTGCTAATTGTCCCGGAGGAACCAAATGTCTACACCAGGTGTGGACATGGCCATAATGTTTTAAAGCTGAGGCCCTGAGAGCCTCAGGGAGTGTCCATTCAGTGCTTCCACACAGAGGTTGGGTGTAGATTGGGGGCAGTTCTCCTATGCAAAGACATCAAAGACTCCTAGAACTGAGAATTTATCTGTATGACAACAGGCTATGGGTGTGGGTGGATAGAGTTGAGTTTCAAGTGTGAAGAGTACTCAAACATGGAGCCATGACAGTCCAGTAATTAAGACACCAGCATAAATGTCTGCATTTAGCTTAGCCACAACATTTTTTTTTTAAATTTCTGCTCCTCCATTATTTTACTTTGGATAAATTGATTATTTTATATCTCAAGCCCCAATCTTATTGACATCTCTTCATGATTATCATATTAATATCATATCATCATTATTATAATAAGCCTTCCCTAATCCAATAATTGTTTGCTGCTCTAAGAATATGTTCCTTAGGTAGGGGAAAGAGAAGATAATGCAAGACTTGGAGGCCTGAAGGAAGAGGTGACAACCTGAGATGGAAAGCCAAGATCAATAAAGATGTGGGCATACCAGCCAGGAAAATTCCTGTAGGATTGTTAATTCTATGGGGAAGATAGGGCTAGCTACTAAAGTTGATGTATGCTAATTGCTTGTCCCTCAAATAGGGAAAAGAAAACCACTTGGAAGATAGGTTCTGATGGTTTGCTGAAATGAGTGGATTGAATTGGGTGAGGGCACCCATGATATTTATTAAGAATTTAAATCTGAACTTTAGAACAAATGTCAGAACCAGTGAAATTCTGTTTGGTTGCTCTTTCACTTAAAAAAAAAAAAGGACTTCCTCCAGTAACAGTTTAATAACAAGCACATAAATGGTCAGAACTTTCAACTACGTCTCTGTCCAGTAAGATTTCAATAACTGTCTAAAAGGACATTGTTTCATTTACATTCTAGTTACTTGCAGATAAATTAATTGTTTTTAAAACTGAATTTATCCTATGGAAAGTTGAACCTTATCAACAAAAACAGCAAGAGTTCAACACTTCAGGTGAAAGCCTTAGAAATAATGTAGCTGAATTAACCCCCGCCCCCCCCCAACAACGTGTGAGATTTACATTTCAGCAATACCAATGTTACAATTCAGGCTTCATAACATCCATATTTTATCCCCAATCATAGACAGCTAGATAGATATCTAGATAGCTAGGTAGATAACTTCCATATTATACACCCAGTCATTTATATATATATAGACAGCCACATAGATAGGGGTGTTCAAAGCAGGTTCTATTCAATTTAGATTTGACACAAACTGGGGACAGTGATTCAATTTGTTGTTTCAGATCACTGTTTCTGATTTGATTCAACTGAATCTGAAGATGTGATGCTGATTCAGAAAGTCAGCAATTTAGACACAGACACAGCTTTAAAAGTTTTTTCTACATACTTCAAGGTAGCAGCGTGGCTTGTGAACTCTGTGATGCTGGGGCAGATGGAGCATCCCACAGGAGCGTGGGAGGGTGGTCCCTCCACATGCTTTGCAGTAAACCCAGAATTGTACCCAAAGTACCTAAGGTCCACTTCCAGGTCTGCTGGGGAGCATGCTGCGGAGCCCCCCAAACTTCTGTGGGACACTCCATGCACCCCAGCATTGCAGCATTCATGAGCTGCCTGCTATCTAGAGATATGTAGTTTCATAGTTTCTAAGGTCGGAAGGGACCTGAGTAGATCATCTAGTCCGACCCCCCGTCCATGGCAGGAAAGATGACTGGGGTAAAATGACTCCAGCAAGGTTTTCATCTAACCTCCTCTTAAAGACCCCCATGGTAGAAGCCTGCACCACTTCTCTTGGAAGTTGGTTGCAGACCCTAGCCACCCTGACAATGAAGTAGCACCTCCTGATATCTACCCTAAATCTACCCTCTACCAGCTTGTGACCGTTATTCCTGGTCACTCCTGGCAGTGCTTGGAGGAACAGGGACTTCCCCAGTGCCTGCTGATCCCCCCTGACTAGTTTGTAACAGACCACTAGATCCCCCCTCAGCCTTCTCTTCTGGAGGCTGAACAGGTTCAGGTCCCATAGCCTCTCCTCATAAGGCTTGCCCTGCTGCCCCCTGATCATATGAGTGGCCCTCCTCTGGACCCTCTCCATGTTGTCCACATCCCTCTTGAAGTGCGGCGCCCAGAACTGGATGCAGTACTCCAGCTGCGGCCTGACCAGTGCCGCATAGAGGGGGAGGATCACCTCCTTGGACCTGCTCGAGATGCATCTGTGGATGCATGACAAGGTATGATGGGCGTTCCTGATTGCATCCCCACACTGCCGGCCCATGTTCATCTTGGAGTAAATGATGACTCCAAGATCCTTTTCCGCCTCCCTGCTGACAAGAGGGGAGTTCCCCAACCTGTAGGTATGGTGCCAGTTGTTCCTCCCCAGGTGCATCACTTTGCAGTTGTCAGTGTTGAATCCCATCCTATTCTCATCCGCTCACCCTTATAACCTGTAACCTTGTAGAAAAAACATTTAAAGCTGTGTCTGGTTCCAAATCTCTGAATTTTTCTGAATCTCTCTGAATCAGTGCAGATGTTTCTGATTTGACTCAGAGAGATTAAAGGTCCTCTGATTCAATTCAAATTCAGAGATTCAGCCGCAGAATCAAATCAGGGACCGAAGCTTCACACAGCCCTATTATATAGATACATAGGTAGATATCTACATATCTATCTGTGTATATATATAAATGACTGGGGATATAATATGATAGTAAGAAACCTGAATTGTATATCTATCTATCTGTAAAGTGATTGTGATGGTTTTTTTTTTTTATTTCCTTTATTTATTATTCATCGACTTTGTGATTTGTTACACATCAGATTTAGTTTGTATTGGCACTTCTTAGAGATGAAAAATATAAAATTATGCAAGATTTGAAATTCCTGTACTGAGCTCTATCTTGAAGAAGCTTGAACTTCACAAACACTCTGTGGTAGTATGCAATCTACACATAAGAGAGAAAATTATAGGGGAGCTCCCTGAAATGTGTTTTGTAGCATGAGGCAAGAAAAAGCAGTTAAGAGTAATTTGGATAATCCTCCTGCTAGGAGGGCATCATGTTTCTTTCTTTGTTTGTTTCCACCTAGTTGTTACTCAGAATACTGATCCAAGAAAACATCTAAGAATATGTGAGTTTTAAGTACTTGAGAATCCTGTTGAAATAAAGTTCTACACATAGGTAAATTTATATGTCCCTTCTTGTTCAGAAACCAAGGAAGTTATGGTGGGGGGGAGATACTGAAAGAATAGGAAAACCTGAGAACTACTTTTGATGTATTATGTCCTCAAGATAAAGGGAGTGCGGGGAGGAGTGGGGAGGAGGCATTTGGAAGAGGTTGTAACGGGACCATCCTGGGGCCCCCTATTCAAATCATTGGCCCGCCCACCTGTCTAGGGCAGTCTGCCTACCTTATTCACCTGCCACGCCTTTGATGTAATTAATAGAAGTTAACAAGGTGGGAGGCTGCCCATTTAATGCCCAATGCCAATGGCATAATACATAGCTCCAATCTTTCCTTTACTGTGTCCCATGCCTCCCCTTTACTGTGTCCCATGCCTTACAGATGGCATCAAAATCATTCCTAACTTCCCCCGGCCCATTACTGCACTAGGCCACCAGCCCAAACCATTTGCTAGTACTCTCCCAGGTCCATTGCTGAGCTGCACTCAGCCTCTGGTCCAGATTTCATCTCAGGTGTCTGGAGATTTACTTTGGCCACTACCCCACTTTCTGGGGCCCCTCACTGGGTCCTCAACTCTGTCCAACTTCTGGGGCCAGAGCTATGCACAGTCCTTCAGGACCCTCACATGTACCCTAACTCTACATGCTCCTACACAGCCCTTCAGGTCCGCCTACTCTGTGCAATCCATGTGCAGCCCTTCAGGTCCCATATGGACCCTACTCTACATGGTCTACTACTCAGGTGTTCCATAACATGTCCCCCCACTGTGCCCACTACACTGTCTTCTCACTGGGGCTTCTGGTCCTTATGCCTCTTGGGCCTCAGGAGTCTGTTGCTCCACCCGGGCCTCCAAATTGGCCCCTGGCCCACTCAGGCCTCATGTGCCTATTGATGGGCCTGGACCGTGCCTGCCTCCACTATGGGGTTACCCACCAAGATGTGGGGGCTGGGGCTATAAGGTGCTCCACACTCACCTTTCACTAGGGAGACAACTGGTGTGGTATTTTGTGGGGACCACCCTGCAACAGGCAGCCCCACCCCATCATCCGACCCTGGCAGGGTGTAGTTTTAGGTCATGCCCCAGGACCAGAAACCTCCTCCATCTCCATAGCTCCTACCCTTGACTTTCAGGTGCTCCGGGAGCAGCAGCTCCAGATGGACTGTTGTCTCACTAGGTTCCTAGATATAACTACCAGCCCTAGGTTTATATTGATGTTTCTCAGCCCCATCCTCCAATCCAGGAGCCCTCCAGGGGTCATGTGACTGCCTTATTAATCTTCAGTGCACCTGCCAACTGCTCCACAGCCTGTTCAAGCCTCTTAAATTGGTAGTCACCAAAGGTGCCCTGCTGCATTTGTTTCCAAATGCAATAGATCTTCATTGAATTAGACCAATAGGAAATAAACCTCCTACAGGTCATCCTACCCAAAGAACTAATATAGCTCAGTTTTTATTAACTGTTCCTTGGTAATCTCTGGAAGCTCCTAGAACAGACAAAGTAGATGGGAGAACAGAATTCCCACTGGATGTAATAGGGACAATATTACATATGTTCAAGTTCAGGAGGTGTAAAGGAAAAATGACAGGGAGAGGCATCATCTTTAACACAATGTGACTAGCACTAGAACAGACCTATTAAAATGGAAGCACATGGGTTACATACACCCCGTGAAGGGTCAGTTTATGATGCCTGAGCTTCCACTCAGCCCTCACTCTCTCCCATTACTTGGTTGCAGCAGCAGCACCTGAAGGCTCTGAGTTCTCCCTTCCTCTGGCTTCTTGCCTTCCCACAAGGGTTGTGGCAGAGAAGGTTGGCACAGCCAGTGGCACTGGGAAACCCCATGGCATGGGATAGTGTGGTGTGGTAGAGGAGGATCCCACAAGTAGGGAGCTGAGTGGAGTGCCAGGGCACCTGTACCTGTGGACTCACACATCCAGTACAACAGAGGGGAGAAATGCCCATGTGTTTAGTTCAAGGGAAGAACCCATGAACCCAGTGCAGCAGGGGGAGGAGTGCCAGGGGGGGTTATAGCTTGCACTTCTGTGGCCCTCACAGCATATGTCCCTCACTGGTGCACTCTGCAGAGAAAACAGTTCCCAGCCACTGAGAAGCTGGACAGCTCTGCTGCAGAACATGAAGATGTAGCAATGGAGAATGAGGGAAACAAAAGGCTTTCATTATTTAATCCTAGCTGTGGGTCCTATTTTAAAACCTTTAGCATGAATTCCCTGCTGAAGTCAGTAGGAGTTCTTAAATTAAGGTTTTGGATGTTGAGTTATTCAGCAATTGGTTGTCATATATGCTCTAATGTTTCTCATTGACCTCTAAGATGTATTTACAGTATGTTTACTGGTAAATATTTTTCTTTATTTGTAAAATAGGAAACAACAATTGCAATTATAAAAAGAATTAAAAGGTCAGTGAAAAGGAATGTAAGCTGATAGATGTTGTAAATATTAACTGTACTTACAAGAGTTAATCTCACTTTTCTGGCCTGAATAAAGTCTCTCCAGTGACTGTATTAGAGACCCTAGGTACTAAACTTTGTCAGACACTTAAAGTTTAGCTAGAGAAATGCCTAAATCAAGTCACACACCCAGATAATTTGTAACTTTACTTTAATGGTATAGTTATAATAATGGTTAATATTAACATAAATATTAAAAACATTGTTATTGGTGTCATAGGGTGGGGCGCAGGAGTGGCTGTGATCTCCCCTTACGCCCCTACTGTGCCAAGTTGGGTCTTTCTTGCCCGCCACAACTTTGATGGTTTTAATATGAATGGGAGGCTGCCTTACTGTCCCCTTGGACACGATGTTATATTTGTATTGGCCCCTATCCTATAAGGAGTACCCTGGTGCGTCTCAGCCTTATGGGCTACGCGTGCCTCCAACCACCCCTGTAACACACCCCAAGCCTCGCTGGTGTACTGGACATTCTTATGTCTCTAGGTGCGCTCTAAGTATGCACCCTTATACACGGACCTCTCCAATGAGGGCCCTCTCTGAGCTCCCTAATGTGCATGCGCCCTCCCCGGGCTCTGTCCCGCATGCCCTGCCCTACCCGGGGTTCTCCCTCATGTGCACCCTCTATACGTGCGTTCACCCCACTCGGGCTTGTACTCACGTGCTCAGCTGGCCCCCTGTTGCTCCTGGCGCAAGCCCTATCTCACCCTTTCTGGGCTTCTACTTGTGTGATCGCCCTTCTTCAGGCTCTCAACTGTGTGCTCGCCCTGTCTCGGGCCTCCAACTGTGCACTCGCCCTACTTGGGTTTCTACTCATATGATCGCCCTTCTTCAGGCTCTTAACCATGCGCTCGCCCTGTCTTGGGCCTCCAACCACACGCTCACCCTACTTGGGCCTTACTCGCACTTCTTGCACTTCCCTTGCCCGCACTCAGGCCTGTCCTGTGCTTCTTGTGCTCCTCACCCTCTCTGGGGCTTGTCCCATGCTTCTCGCGCTCCTCGCCCTCTCTGGGGCTTCGTAAAATACTGCCCCACAGGGACGGGATCACCAGAAACCCCCACACTATTGGGTAGCTCCCCTGAAATTATCCCGATAGCCACCCCCACTGGGGTTGGGGTCGGGACACCCCGAAACACAGCGCTCTCTACCGCACTAATTATCCCGATAGTCACCCCCACTGGGGTTGGGGTCGGGACACCCCCAAAAGCAGAGCTTTCTACTGCACTGGGAGCACCCCCACCTTACTGGGGAGCTCCTAATGAGGCCTCCTCCGTCCCCTTATATCCTCACCCGTTCCTCCGGTAGTATAATAACAAAACTAAAGTCTCCCCCTCCGGGGCCACAAAAACTTCAAAACCACAACAGAACAGAGAGCCTCTCGGCTGTAACATAAACCTTAAGCCAACCTGGCTAACCTTCCATCATATCCTTATTAGGGTCCTCTCCACCCTGTATCTGCATGCTGACACTCAGGCTGCTCGGCTCCTAGGCTGCTCGGCTGCTTGGCTCCTAGGCTGCTCCTCAGCAGAACTCCTGCCACTCAGGCTGCCAGAGGGTAACTGCCTTGGGCCTTACCCTTGTGTGTTTAAATAGGCCAAGCCCTGCCCCCTGGCAGTCAGCTGACCCACTCAATTGCTTTGGCAACCCCCGGCTGTGCTGCCCTATTGATTGGCAGCTAAGCCCGCATCGCCATTACTAGTAGCGAACACCCTAGTGCTCCGCTACACTCCTTCCCCCTTAAGTACTTAACCTTCATTAGGAGCGGGGCACACAAGTGCCCAGTGACACTTGGATATTCCAGGAGGTGAGAAGTAAATGCATAGGTGGATATGGGAATAAAAAGCTTCAAAGGAAGTTCCCCCAGAACAATTTCTAAATAGGCGGACTCCACTAGTCTCAAAGCACAATTCTTTTTCCTCCCCTTGTTTTCATACAACTTAATGGCTATTCCAGAAAATTACCACCCCTGAGGGTCCAGGAAGCTGCAGTCCCTTTTCTCTTTGTCATCTCCCAGGACGTGTTTGTACTTTAGATGGTTTGCACAATCACATAAGTAGATTTCCATTTTATAGATATGGGTAGGTTTTTACATTTGGGGGATCATGGAAGGGGTCCAGAAGCTGCTCATGCTTCTACTAAAAGGTTACATGACATCATAGCTGAAGGAGAAGGGTGGGAGTAGAAAACTGATTACAGCAGGACAAAAGGAGGTCCTGGTGGTCTTTGGTGGTGCTTGTTGTAGAGAGTATTACAGGGAACAGAAGGATTGAGGGAAGTCCAGAAACTGAGTCCCTCATACATCTTCCACATAGGGTGAAGAGGAAATTATAGGAATCATGTTACTGACTGTATATTTGTCTGGAAAATTAATGCTATATAAGAAAGCATCACGTAACCTCTCTACATTTTACCAGCTACACTCTATCACCCCCATCCCCTCTCATCTTCCCTTCCGTGCATTTCCATTTTCACAGATGTGCCTTTTGCATATTGGCTTAAGCTTCTATTCTACGTAGGAGAATACACAAACACGAGCAGAGTCTTCTTGTGCCTGAAGAAGGGTCCATGTGCCTGAAAGCTTGTAAAGAACATTCTTTTTCCAACTATTTACTTGGTCTAATAAAAGATATCCCATTTACCCAAAGAGTCTTGTCTGCATCTAAGAAAGCAGATACTCTTTCCACCTCCTTACCATTGAATGTCAGTATTCGGGGTCTTCCTGTACTCTACCCTGCAAAAACTCACTGTGACAGCTATCTCAATATGTAATAAATATAATATATATTTTATTATATTTTATATATTATATAAATATAAGTAGGATTGAGTAATAAGGCTAAACTCTATAACAGTATAACAAGGCCCCTGCTTCCCGGGGGCCCGCATCCGAGACATTGCAGAGGGGATCCCACAGCTCCTCTGGCCCACAGACCACTACCCCATGCTCCTTATTCACGTGGGCACCAATGACAC
>NW_017728918.1:52533476-52600346 GCF_001723895.1 Crocodylus porosus | reverse complement strand
AAACTCCTGCAAGACCGTTTCAGGCTGGACATAAGGAAGAATTTCTTTACTGTCCGAGCCCCCAAGGTCTGGAACAGTCTGCCCGTGGAGGTTGTTCAAGCACCTACACTGAACACCTTCAAGAGTAACTGGACTCGATGATCTCCCGAGGTCCCTTCCAGCCCTAATGTCTATGAAATCTATGAAATCTATGAAAGGCAGAATCAATTGAGCTGAGTGAACAAAAGACATAGCACATAGTAAATGAGGAAGGCTTTAGTACATACAATTTCTTCTACAGAACTATTACATGTAATGCATAGAAGTGGTCATCTGGGCAGGTGCCGGGGATTGGAAACTGGCTAATGTGGTCCCAATTTTCAAGGAAGGGAGGAAGGATGACCCAAGTAACTATAGGCCTATAAGACTCACCTCAGTGCTCAGGAAGATCTTGGAGAGAATCATCAAGGAGCACATGTGTGGGGGGGCCAGCAGGGGAGATCATGCTCAGGGGCAATCAGCAGGGGTTCTTCAAAGGCAGGTCCTGTCTGACCAACCTGATTGCCTTTGATGACCAAGTAACTAAATCCTTGGATGATGGTGTCACCATGGATGTAGTCTTTCTAGACTTTAAGAAGGTCTTTGACACTGTCACTCATCCCATCCTCATCAATAAATTAAGTGACTGTGGTGTTGATGCCTGCATAGTTGGATGGGTAAAAAATTGGCTGAAGGGGTGCACCCAGACAATAGTGGTGGACAGGTTGTACTCAACCTGGTGAGATGTGAGCAGTAGGATACCCCAGGGCTCAGTTCTGGGGCCTGCACTGTTTAACGTCTTCATCAGTGACTTGGACGAGGGGGTGGAAAGCACAATATCCAAGTTTGCTGATAACACTAAGATGTGGGGCGAGGTGGACACACTTGAAGGGAGAGAGAGGCTGCACATAGATTTAGACAGACTACAAAAGTGGGCAGATGAGACTAGGATGGCGTTCAATGTAGACAAATTCAGGGTGCTGCACCTTGGGAGAAGGAATTCACAGCATACATACAGGCCGGGGAGTTCCCCTCTTGAAAGCACAGAGGTGGAAAGGGATCTTGGAGTCATTATTGACTCCAAGATGAACATGAGTCACCAATGCCAGACCGCAGCCAGCAATACCTTGTCATGCATCCAAAGGTGCATCTCAAACCAGTCCAGAGAGATGATACTCCCCCTCTATGTGACCTTGGTCAGGCCACAGTTGGAATACTGCAACCAGTACTGGGTACTGCACTTCAAAATGGATGTGGCTAGCCTGGAGAGGCTTCAGAGGAGGGCCACCCACTTGGTGAGAGGCCAGTAAGACAGGTCCTACGAGGAGAAACTGAGAGACCTGAACCTATTCAGCCTTGGTCAGAGGAGGCTGAGGGGGGACCTGGTGGCTGCCTACAAACTCATCAGGGGAAATCAACAGCAAATAGGTAGAGCCCTTTTTTCCCCAGCACCACCTGGCATGATGAAGAACAATGGTAATAAGCTGATGGAGAATAGGTTTAGGTTAGAGATCAGAAGGCAATTTTCTACAGTTAGGGTGGCCAGAATCTGGATCCAACTTCCCAGGGTAGTGGTCCTCACCCCTACCTTGGGCAAATTCAAGAGGAGGTTGGATGATCACCTATCTGGGGTCTTGTGAACCCAGCAGTCATTCTTGCCTGTGGCAGGGGGTCAGGCTAGATGATCTGTTCAGGTCCCTCCTGACCCAGCCATGATGAAACTATGAAACTAAGTGATATTATACATAGCATTGATGTATTTTCAACTAAAATATTGTACTGTAATTGAAAGAAGATAGTATAACATTTTGCCAAACTTTGTTTGTAGCAATCTAAAAGCAATATGTTTTCTGAATAATATATGCTGAAGGTGAGTTAAAATGATATTGCACTGATTCAGAAAACAAGATGATTACAAAATTCAGTCAGTGGACAATGAAGTAATATATAAGAAAACATTTGGAAGTATTTGTGACTAATATAGTAGTAAGGCATTTGAATTTCATATAGTCAAGATTTTCAGTTCCTAAATTCATTTTTGGTGAGTACATTCTAAACTTCCTACATTTGTTTTTAAACTCATCTAATCTTATGCTTCACTACAAACTAAATAAAATATGTTTTCCTTTTGAGTTACTGGATCCAAATCACAATCTCCTAGAAAGTAAAGATCTTCTTCTGAGTCATCCTGGTCCCACTTAACAGCATCCCTACCTTCTTACTTTCAAAGAGACTGAAAACTATCAAAGACAAGAGAGGCCCCACTATACCAGTGAGTATCCTATTCTTATATTACCCAATATGTTTCTGTTTTAGTGTTCAACTCTGATAATTCATTGCACCTTGATTTCTCGTTTGGCCAGGAGCATCTGCCCAGCCCTCTTAAAAATCATTGTAGTCTTAACTGTTCTGTTGTATGGGTTGTAACACTTTAGCCTATGGATAATAGATATTATGTGATAGATTAGGTTTAACAATCTAATCCCCACAATGTTTTAGCTGTCTAAGTAGCATCTAACTGCTACTGTAAGCATCTTAAGTCTCAAATATTGATACTGAAAACCCTGCTCAGGTACTGGAGGTACCTGAAGTACCTAGGCATTTGCTCTGGGCATACACAGGACTGCCTAAATCCTACAATGCTATGCAACTGTGGATGATGGCACTGGACTCAGGTGTCAGTTGGGAATTTCAAGGGACAACTGGATGGAAGGAGGTCGAAGAGTGGTTTCTAAATTGAGCTTGAAGCTACAACTGTGCACAAGGATCTTAGCTAACTGGGCCAGTTCTGCCCTCCATTGAAGCCCTCTCAAAACTACCCAGGAGATGCCCATCATGTGGCAAATGTCCACATATATCAGACTCTTGAGGGCCTAACAGACCACATCTGTATCCAGAACCACTGTCTCCATGTATATGGGAGGATGGATATATAATAGAACAGTGGTGGGCAATTATTTGGGCCCATGGGCCACATAGGGAGTTTTGTGGAGCTCTCGTGGGCCAGGCCAGCACCCCCACCCTGTGCAACAGCTCATCAAAACTCTTTATCTGGGATAGGGCTGTGGGTGGGTAGGGAGCTGGCATGGGATGAGCAGGCAGAAGCTTCAGCAGAGGCAGCTCAGCAAGCCCCCCACCTCCCCAAATGCCAGCTCCAAATCACATTCTTACAGTCATTTTGTCATTTGACTTTAAATGAAACAGCTGGGTACTCAGGACTTCTGAACACCACTCATTTAGCTGCCTAGAGAACTTGTCTTTATGCACACAATTAAGAAAACCTTAGCCTTCAATTCTGCTCCTGGCTGTAGCACTGAGTGGTACTGATTTGGTTCATCTGTCAATTTGAGCAAGTCACTTAGGCCAAAATTTTAAACTGATTGGCTTAAATAAGGTATCCAAGTTCATTTTTCATCAACTAAAGAGCCAACCTTATTTTTCAGATGTTCTGAAAAACAACAGAATTTCAGTTACTGGGTGTTGCAAGTATTCCATCATTTCTGAAATCAGGACTGTTCAAGGGCAACTGGTGCTGCCTATGCCACTAGGATGGTTGTTTGCATGACCTCAAGAACCTACAAGTCTGACCTTACAAAATGATAGATGTGAGAGGTTGCACTATATTTTTTCAGATTATGGGATACTTAGATACTTGGAGTTTTGCAGGATTGGAATATGCAGCTCATTCTTAAAAACGTTATTGATAAAACTGATTAGATGCTCAAGGAAATTTGGCACAGAGAAATGACAAGCTCTCTAGACATTCCAGGCAAAATAGGTGTGGAAGTATTATTTTATAGACTTCACAGTTGGAGCCAGATAAACATGAAAGAATGAAAGTAAGAAAAACTTTTAGACTTTTAGAGACTGCATAAAAGCATTTATCAGTCAAACTTACCATCATAAGCAAAGACTGAAACCCCTTTCACATCCCCCCATGCTTTTCACATAGTCATACTTTTTGGACTAGATATCTATCT
This sequence comes from Crocodylus porosus, assembly GCF_001723895.1. Classification (NCBI taxonomy): domain Eukaryota; kingdom Metazoa; phylum Chordata; order Crocodylia; family Crocodylidae; genus Crocodylus; species Crocodylus porosus. The sequence continues at coordinate 52,596,348 of NW_017728918.1, read as the reverse complement.
TCCACCATGCAGAGTATCCCTTTGATAGCCCAGTGTAACACAAATTCTGTTGCATTGCCCCAATTCATGGGAAATGTGCCCAGACTAGGAACCAAAACAGGTGGAAGGTGTCATCAGAGCTAGCCTCTGTGAGCTGGTTCCTGATGATCTATAGGGCTGCTGTCTTGGACTGATCTAGCAGGAAACTGGCAAGACATGTCAAAGTAACTAAGTTGTTCAGTATAGGATATATAAAATGTATAATGTCTCTCAAAAGTCCAAGTCCAGCATGCTAAAAAGGGCTATGAAGGCAAGAAAGAGTGACTACAGCTAGGAACAGTTGAGGAAGTTATGGAAGAGTGTCTTCATAGAACCATAGAATCCTAGAAAGTTATGGTTGGAAGGGACCTCAGGAGGTCAACTAGTCTAACCTTCTCAAAGCAGGACCATCCCCAACTAGATTTTCCTAGCCAAAGATTTGTCTAGCCAGGCCTTAAAAACTTCCAAGGACAGAGTTTCCACCGCATCTCTGGATAATATGTTCCAGTGTTTTGCTACCCTTCTAGTGAGAAAAGTCTTCCTAATATATAACCTAAACTTCCCTTGCTGCAACTTGATACTGTTGGTCCTTGTTCTGTCTCCTGCCACCACTGAGAATAGTCTAGCTCCATGCTCTTTTAAACTCTTCTTCAGGCTGTTGAAGGCTGCTGTTAAGTCCCATTTCAGTCTCTTTTTGATTTAAACTAAATAAGCCCAGTTCCCTCAGCCTGTTCTGATAAGTCATGTGCCTCAACCCCTCAGCATTTTTGTCACCCTCTGTTGGACTGTTTCCAATTTAAACAAATCCTTTCTGTGATGGGTGGCCCAAAACTGTATACAGTACTCTAGATATGGCCTCATCAGTGCTGAATAGAGGGGACCAATCACTTCCCTTGACCTACAACTTGCTGCAACTTCCCTGGCAACACTACTACCATTGCAGCCCCATATGTCGTTAGCCTGCTTGGAAACAAGGGTACACTGCCGGCTCATATTCAGTTATTTTCCACTGTAACCACCAGGCCCTTTTCTGCAGAGCTGCTACTCAGCCAGTCAACCCCCAGCCTGTACTCGTGCATGGGATTGTTCTGTCCTAAGTGCAGGACTTTGCACTTGCCCTTGTTAAACCTCATGAGATTTCTTTTGGCCCAATCCTCCAATTAGTTTAGGTCACTCTGAATCGTCCTAGGAGGGCCACCCCCCACCAGCTCAGCAACTGGTGCCTCTTGGGCCGGGGGGGAGGGGCACCTGAGGTCACCCCATGGCCCGTTGCTTAGCTGGGAAGGCACAGCCTCCCCCCACTGTGTGCTCCCTGGCTGGCCTGAAAGTGGACTGGAAGTACTTCTGGTCCACTTCCGGGTTCACTGCTGAGCACGTGGAGGTCCCCCCACACTTCTGTGGGATGCTCCATCTACTCCAGCATCACAACGTTCACAAGCCATGCTGGTACCTCAAGGGATGTAGAAAAAACATTTAAAGCTGTGTCAGTGGCCAAATAGCTGATTCTCTGAATCAGCATTGAATCTTCAGATTCAGCTGAATCAAATCAGGGACAGTGATCCAAATCAACAAATCAAATCACTGTCCCTGATTTGGGCTGAATCAAATATGAATCAAAGAGGGCTCTCTTAGCACACCCATACCATCCATGGCCACAGAGAGAGGCAGCAATGACAATGTCATGTCCAACGAGTTGCCATCGGGTAGTCATGAGTAAATGTAATTCTCTAGGGCAGAAGCAGCATCCACCAGGTGGGGGGCCTTCATTTCAGCTAAGAGGCACAAAGCAAAGCGGATAGAGTGTAGGCCTAACCAAGTGACTAGGACTTAACCCAGGATCCAGGTGGACATGGCTGTCTCAAGGAAATGGACTGACTTGGCAGTGTTACATGACCAAGGATGTGACAAGGCTTTAGGAGGTGATTCTAGGTGCCCTGCACTGAAAGCCAGGTTGTGGACAAAAGGGTCTTGCAGTACCTGAAAAGCTCCTGGCAGGGGCTTTATGCAAAAGAAGGCGAACCAGGCCTGGGTGAGCTTGCAGTAGAATGGTGGGAGGAAGCCTATCAGGATCAAGAAGAGGAGTTGCTGAACAAGGCTGACCAAAAGGAATTCTTTTTTTTAGCTAATGGAAATTCATTACTTTTGGAAATAATGATATCTACAACTAGTGGATGTGATAACAGTTTCAAATACCTGACTGGAGATTATGGAGGATAGACGGGCTTTTCTCTGTGACTGTAGGGAGCAGGACAAGGAGCAATGGGTTCAAGTTGCAGCAAGGGAAATTGTGGCTGAAGAATAGGAGGAAATTTCTGACTATGAGGATGGTCAGTCACTGGAACATGTTAACTAAAGAAGTTGTGGAATCTCAATCCTTAGAAACTTTCAAAATCAGGTTACACAGATTGCTGGCTGGGATGAGTTAGTCAGGCATGATCCTGCCTAATAGTGATCATGGGGCTGGACTAGATGACCTTATGAGGCCCCTTCCAGTCCTACTTTGCTATGATGCTATGACCCTAAGAAAACAAAGGGATAGGAGGGATTTGGTTTTTGATAAGAATACCAAATGTTTGTCAGTAGACCTCCTGCCTTATTTCTTCAAAAGTAGCCATGCTGCTTATTCCATGGTGACACCTATTTGATGTTAATTCTGCTCTAAGAAATTCATGACAGATGTGTTGCCATGGATTCTCCAGATAAAAGCCTGATTACAAAACTTGTTGAGAAAGAGGACTTAGGTTTCATAGATTCATAGATTTCTGGAGTTGGAAGAGACCTATTAGATCATCAATTCTGACCCCCTGCTTTGGGCAGGAAAGAATGCTGGGGTCAAGTAACCCCAGTCACATGCTTGCCTAATCTTCTTTTGAACACCTTCAAGCACCACCTCCCTTTGAAGCCTATTCCATATTTTGGCAACCCTCACCATAAACAATTTTTTCCTCATGTCCAATGTAAAACTACTCTCCTTCAGTTTATGGCCATGGTTTCTAGTAACTCTGAGGGGTGCCCTGGTAAATAGGGTATCTATCCCCCACAATGTAGACAGCCATGAGATTATATCAACATGTATTCCATATTTGTGTAATGTGAAAATTATGTTAGCAGGTGTTGGGCAGAATTCATGATTTAGTACTGGGAAATCTCAAGTAGTCCTAAAATCCTAAAATGGTTTAAAACATTTACAAATATTTTTTTTTGTATAATTATTTACTACTAAAATGTTAGGTTACAATATCAAGAAACGTTGCCAGCATTAAGGGATAAAATCCTGGATTGAAGTCAATGGGAATTTTCTTGTTGTTATCACTATTTGCAGAATATCACTTGAAGTCCCTATAATAAGATTAACAGATGCATATTTCAAATATCCTGTATGTTTTTATAAAAGAAAACAAAAACAGTGTTATTTGTTAATAAGTTATTATCTAGTTCCCTTACCATCTATGGGTACATCTATGGGTGCAAGCACATGCACTTGCAGCAGCTCAAAAAGAAGTGGTGCAAATCTGGGCTAGGACTTTTTGCTTCAGCGCACATGCTCGGACATGCACTTTGGTGTGGAACAAATTGTGCCACTTGGGGCAAAATAACACTGTCTGGCTTCTCCCGGATCTGCAGCCAGGGGGGCCTAGAGTCTGGGGCCAGCACCTGTGCTGTCCCTAGCAGTAAAAAAAGTTGTCCTCTCAGTGTCCTCACCAGTATAAAAAGCAGCCCTGGCAAGTATCTCAGGGCTACTAGCTCTCAGGAGCTTCTGACTCCCAGCCAATTGGTACCTGGGGACACTATCCCTTGTGCCAACTGGACTGCTAAAGCAGCCCTGAGAATTCCCTGCACCCTCTACCTGCTGCAGCAGTCTGGCAATGGGGGCTGCTGCCTGGCTGTGACCTGCTGTGCACTTGCCAGACCTGGATAGGGACTGCACAGCCAGTAGAGCCATCTGCCCCTCTGAGCCAGCTACCAGTAGACTGTGGTTGTAGGGTTGGCCTCTGTGCAGCACTACTGCCACATGTGCTCCCTGCCGGGCCATCTGGGCAGCTATCACCTGGAAAATGTTCCAGATGTGGTGGCCTTCTTTGAACTGTCAAAGCATGTCCTCCTGGCTCCATTTGGCCAGGAGGTCAGCCACAGCCAGCTGGGTCCAAGGTGCCAATTCTGAGCAGGCAGGGTCCTGCCACTGGCCTCCTTAGCAGGAATTTTGGTGTTCCTTATTGGAAAACTGAAAAATCCCTGATAAAAAGTTCCAAAGTCACTCTGTAAAATACCCTCTCCCCCCTCTTCCAGACCCCCTGACCCCTTAATCACTGGCACTGGCGCCCTGGTGCTGAACACGCAGCCTGGCTAGCTACGTGTTTCGGCACCAGGACGAGGGGCCAACTACAGAGATGCTTTGGCAGCCAGAGCATCTCTGTGGAGTACCCAGCCTCCAGTTGCCTCAGTTGTCCCAGACCATGGCCTGCTCTACTTTTTTAAACTTCAATTTTTTTTAGACCCCTGAATATACAGGGGTTTGAGATGGGGCAAGAGGCATGAGCGCACTTGTCTGGACATGCCCTATGACTTTTCTCATCTGTATCTGTTGATCTATTTTTATTTAACTGTAATTGTTTGATTATTTCATAGTATTCACTTGCCTATTTTTAATCATCAGCAGTGTAAATTGGTAAGTTTCTTTCTTCTTTTACACCCCCTACTCAATTCAAAGCTTCTATTTCTTTTGATTCTTGTTTTTAATGTGTTTTAGTAATAATGAAAATCATTAAGGAGGAAAAATTGTGGACCATATTCCTGAAAAAAGATATGAAATGTGCAATAAAAAATACTGTTTATTCCGTTTGGCCCCCTGAAATTCATTTTCTGTTGACCTTGCTCATCTATAAAATAAATATATATGGTATATACCCAGAATAAACATGGTTCCAATGGTTTGTAGAAAATATGGAAAAATACTCTAGATCCACTAAGGAGATTATTTTAATGCTTAATATTATATATTTCTTTTAGATTTAAATGTCTTTTGAAACATCACAAACATGAATTAGCCACTTATTCATCTACCTCAAAATTTGGATTGAACAGATTTTTTCAGAGCTCCTCACTTCAAAATCAATGTCCTCCTTTATCATTCCATCCTGAAAAGATTACATTTCTAACTAAGTCAAAATAATTAAAAAATATATAGCTTTCTGAACATTTTCTCTTTGTTTGTTTTTAAGTGGGGGGTTGCACATAAAGGAAAACTTTAGATGATATGGCATTATTTTGATAAAAAATTTAGGATGGGAAAGAAAAGTTTTAGATGCCAAAAAGTCAGTTTCAACTGAGATTTTGTGGTTGAGCAACATGGTCTTTCATATGTGAAATTATATAGTTTTTCTTTTACCTGTACTTCTCTGAGAAATTAATCTGGCCTCTAGTCCATGCTGGGGAACTGTTTATAATCCCAAAGAGGATATTAACTACAAAACATTCTTTGCCAATGAGACAGATTTGGATATAAAATACAATAGAGTAAAATCCTTTCTGAAGGCGAGGAATGAGAATTATGTTATTCTTGGCAAAACATTTTGAAGGCAATAGCTTATAGAGGGAGAAAGTGCCCAAGTAATAACATGCCCAGGTTATGTAATTAAATCAGTGCTTGTCTCATCATCAGGTTGGTCACAGGTCATCATGTTGGCTGACAAAGAAGCACCTTGTTCAAATTCACAGACGACAGAAGCACCCTGTTCAAATTTGCAGACAACACTAAGATGTAGGGAGAATTGGGCATACTAGAAGGGAGAAATAGGCTGCAATTGGACCTAGACAGGTTACAGGGGTGGGCGGATGAGAACAGGGTAGGTTTCAACACTGACAGGTGCAGAGTACTGCACCTGGGGAGAAAGAACCAGCATTATACTTACAGGCTGGGGAACTCCCTTCTTGTCAGTGCAGAGGCAGAAAAGGATCTTGGAGTCATTATTGATGCCAAAATGAACATGGGCTGAGAGTATGTGGACGTGGTCAGGAAGGCCAAATGTACCTTGTCATCCATCCGCAGATGCATCTCAAGCAGGTCCAAGGAGGTGATCTTCCCCCTCTATGCAACACTGGTAAGGCCGCAGTTGGAGTACTGCGTTCTGTTCTGGGTGCTGTACTTCAGGAGGGATGTAGACAACATGGAGAGGGGCCAGAGGAAGGCCACCTGCATGATTAGGAGTCAGCAGGGCAGGCCCTACGAGGAGAGGTTAAGGAACCTGAACCTATTCAGCATCCACAAGAGGAGGCTGAGGGGGAATCTAGTGGCTGTTTACAAACTGGTGAGGGGGGATCAGCAGGCATTGAGGGAGTTCCTGTTCCACCGCGTACTACCAGGAGTGACTAGATATGACAGTCACAAGCTGGCAGAGGGTAGATTCAGGCTAGACATCAGGAGACGCTACTTCTCTGTCAGGGCAGCCAGGAGCTGGAACCAACTTCCAAGCGAAGAGGTGCTGGCTCCTACCTTGGGGGTCTTTAAGAGGAGGTTGTTTGAACGCTTTGACCCCAGTACTCTTTCCTGCCATGGCAGGGGGTCGGACTTGGTGATCTACTCAGGTCCCTTCCGACCCTACCAACTATGATACTATCAAAGAAGAAAATAGATACTTCATGGTCATACCCACACATGTGTGGGTGTTTGTTTCCCTGGGGACAACCAGTAGTGGCACACCTTGAGCCTCTGCTAGCTGTCTCTGGGGAATGCCAGTGACATATGCCCTCTAGTATGCAGCACGTTAATCTACTGAACAATACAGCATTTCATGTAGACATGCTCATGGGTAGCATCAGGACTTCGTAGCTAATGCTAACGCACTGGAATACAAAAATCAATAGCAACATGCAGAAGTAGTGTCCAAAGTGACCCATCAGAATACTATAAGCCCTATTATAGTCAGAACCACTAACAGATGAAGATACAAGAGATACAGTACATCTTTCCATGCCCAATTCCTTTACTTCCCAGATTGTTCTGGTGCTGTTATGGGCACCAGTAGGGTTTGATTTATGAGGGAGCTCAGGGGGCAGAGCCCACCTCCCCCATAAGAGATGAGACCCCCCCCCCATGGGCTGATCAGCACCCCTTCCCCCCACACCAACAGCCCAAAGCCCATGCACCACTGTGCAAAGCCTCCAGCCTGCCCCAATCCTTTCAGAGCAGCCCAGGTGGTGGTAGCAACAGTTCGTTCCAGCTGCCACCACTGCTGGCCACAGCCCCATGGTACTGCTGGGGATCTGTGTGCACAGCCCCTACCCCAGCCAAAATTTTTTCAGACTCAAATTGTAATTTGGACCCTGGGCACCAGACCAGTGGCCATCCCTTTCATGACTTTATGAGGAAAAAGGCAAATAGCAAATTATTTAAGCTCAGGCATGTTTTTAAAACATAACAGAAGCCAATATGAATAAAGCACAAAATGAAGATGCCCAAGACTAGCTACCTCTTTAGGTATTTAATAAATTACTTACTGGCCCTTCTATATTTACAGTACGATGAATACGTGAAATTTAACTCTATTTACACAGATTTTAGATTTTACCATGTAACTCACCTTTCCTTTCTGACCATCAATGCTTAGTTCTGATAGCAGAAGGGTGTGGATGTGTAGACATTTAAAGCCATTTCAAAAGGAGAACTTTAAAAAAGAAATACAGCTAGCATATTCTAATTATTGCTTGTGAATAAGCTGCAAAACATTCAAACATAGCAAAACTACTCCAATTTTAACATTGCTTCACCCAGGGTTAAAGGTGTAGTGATTTTGATACATTTGAATTGCTCTCAGCTCATTCACACATAACAATTGGAATGTAACAGCTGCCATCCTTTTGAAATGTTACCCTTTTGAACATGTTCACATGTTCACACCTAACTCTGTAAGTATCTGAAAGCTTCAGTAGGAGAGAACAACAACAAAAAAAAATTACCAGAAATCATGAGGAGGAAAGCCCTTCAATCTTTTAGCTTAGTGTTAGAACTCATGTATACAGGGTAAGCAATGCACCTTGCACTACCACTTCCTTTAGGAGTTTAGTGTTAAGGGAAAAGAATGAGCATCTCATTTCTTTCAAAGACCACAAACAACATTTGTACATGTCTGCAGTTAACAGTATATTCTGGGTTCTTAATTGCATGTTAAGAGAAGTGCCTTGATTGCATGCCTAACTCAGGTTAGGCACCCAGATGGCACATCCAGACAAGCATATTCATGCAGAGGCACATGGCACATATAGCAGTAGTACGTACTCTGCTGCACAGCAAATTGAACCAGGTGGGGGACAGGAGATAAGGTGATATCCCCAGCAGCCTTGCCTAGAGTACTGGGGGCCTCCCAGGGCAGCAGCAGTACTAATCCAACCACTCAGGGCCTGGACAGCTACCAGAGCTTGGCTCTGGCCAGCCAGGCTCTGTTTCTGGCAACAGATGCTGACGTCACATGTGCCGCACTGTTTTTTTTAGTGATGTTTTTGGGGTTTTTTAACACCAGGGTCTCCTCTGTGGGCTGATATTCCAGGATCTCAAAGTGCTCTATAAAATTAATGAAAGTCAAAGTCCCAAAGCCTAAGAATACAATGTATGCAATTAATAGATTAACCTACTCTAATTAATTCGCAAACACTTTATTGTCACTAGAATAAGCATTTTTTATGAAATACAGAAATAAATAGTATCTTATTATTTTAATAAATACATATTTATTTTGTGAGGTCATTTAAACCATTTATTAAAGAGGGACATCATTAAGACCCTCTACTGACTAATTATGTTATTTTGGTGCAAGTGATTCTATGCTTTGTAATCATAGCTATTAGCTAAAAATATAATTCAGAAAAAATGTATATATTTTGTGATAAACTTGAAAATAAATATGGCACACTATAAAATATCACTCTTGTGTGTGTGTTTTGTATTCTCTTCCCCATACTTCAAAATTTCTTGTGCAGTAGGCTAAGTACCTATATTTCAAATGGAAGAATGAAATTATTGATTTTATTAATTATGAATTATTTCTATGAGTCACTACTACTAAGAAAGCAAAGATGATTTTCAACATTTTGATGAATTTAAGGTATCTATGACTTAACAATATGATTCAATTTTTCCTCAGTCCAAATATGGAAGAGGAAAAACAATATGAAGCAAATAGGATCATAGGAGCATAATAAAGTAGGGCTGGAAGAGACGTCAAGAGGTCATCCAATCCAGCCTCTGTCCAAGGCAAGTTCATCCCTGACTTAACCATCCCAGTCAACTCTCTTTTTTTATATGCTCTTGAACATTTCTAGGAATGGAGATTTCATAATTTCTCTAGGTAGCCTGTTCCAATGTGTAACTGCCCACATATTGAGAAAGTTCTTCCTAATTTCCAGTTTGTTTCCTTTGGTACAATTTGAAGCCATCACTTCTAGTCTTGTCCTATATATCCACAAAGAAAAGTCTATTTCAGTCCTTTTTATAACATGCTTTAGGTATTTGAAGATTGTTAGGGAGAAAGAGCATTAAAAAATTCTTAAGAGAATGTAAATTATAAAAGACCACAGGTGATATTCTACTCTTTCTTGTCATCAAAGTGGTCATTTCTGGACTATCTACAGAGTAATATTGCCCAGATGAATTCTATGGAACACTACATAATTGTGCAAGATTGCTGACAATCATAGGCAGAGGGAAAAAAATATTATTTTGGGGGGCTAAGTACACACACACACACACACACACACACACACACACACACACACTGCCCAGCAGGTAAGTCTGTGAAAGGAGAGGGGATGGGGGAGAGGGAAGGGATGTGGGGGAGCAGCTCGAGGCCCTAACAATGATGGGTGAGTGGTGCAGTGGCCAATAGGGTCTTGAGGCTGGGCCATGTCATAGGACAGTTGGAACCCAGGAAGCTCATCCAAGAGGATGGAAGGGGCTCCTGCAGCTGCATGCACCCCAGGTGATGCATGGGAGGCACATGGCCCCTGGTTTCATGCAGAGGGTGTAGACAGGCTGCTGCTGTGGGCTGGGCTCTGCACCCCACTACTGCTGCCTCAGAGACACAAAACACCATGTTAGGGTTTGAATATGGATCTTTGACTACCGAGCACAACTCTGTAAGTACCATTTCACTCTTGCTCACTCTCCTGCTAATTAAGTCCTCTATCCACTGAAATATGAGGTAAAAGAGAGAAGAACACCCCCTAGTGTTTGTCAGTCTAACTCAGGGAGTAAGGTGCTTGGTTTAATTCCATTTTCAGGAAATTAAATATGAGTTTGGGATTCTGAGTGTGTCATAGGCTAGCTGGGCACTGTGAGCATATTAATTTAGCCACTGGTCTGTTTGGTTTGAGACTAAGTAGGCAGAGCTCAAGAGTGAAGCAATGGCAAATGTATTGTAGCTTACACACAACATTTAACAGAAAAATAAATGTGATAAGCAGATAATGCAGTATGAAAGAGCTAATAGTAAAATATAACAACAGATAAATAGATCAATTTGTCGCAGACTGGCTGAGCACTGTGAGGGTGTCAGCCATTGGCTGTTTAAAACAACAAATAGACAGACATGGGTTGCAACTTATCTATAGTCCCTCAATGTCAAGTGTTCACCAGGTGATTCCAGAGAAGTCAGGCATCCCCGATCGACACTGTCAGAGGGATTACCAGGGAAGTTCCCTTGATCAGGATCTGATCCTCACTCACACAGGGAGTCCAGGATCTCGGCATGGAACAGGAGTGACAGTTTGTTCCCGCCTTCCTGCTGGTCACCTGATGCACGTGCTTTTTAAACCCAGTCTTATGCTAATCTGTTGGATTTAGAGCCATTCACAATCTTGCCCTTTAGCTGTTACCCTATGGGATTAAAAGGTGTTAAAAATTATTATAAAAGGACAAACTTGGGTTTATCCAATAAGCAAATTACAATGCAGCATCTTTGGTCTGAAATTAACATTAGTCTGCCTAAATCTAACTCCTTTAGAACTCTCTGACTATGCTTTTTTGAGACATGCTTTCCTAGAATGTGCTGGGTAGGCCAGGCGGTTGAATCTTGTTTTTATCATCATCAAGGCTAAATTCTGAACAAGAAGGAGCCATTAGGTCAGCTAATATTACAGCTATAGCTTTGGTTCTTAGGCCCGTCAGTTTCACAAACAGTTACAAGTCACATCTGTGGGTTACAAATTTACAAGCTTTATATTAGACAAAAATTCCAAATGCCTCTAAGAAGCACATATTTATTGCTTATTAATTTCTTTGGTTCTGGCTGTCACAGGATGTCAGGTGTTTGGACTAATTCCATTTTCAGGCACCAAAAAGAGTATGGTTAATACTGTTCATGTTCACTTTGTGCAATTGTGTAGTTGTACATAATCATCCAAGCATTCCAGAATAGAATTTCTCTGGGCAAAAAAAAGGGAATTAAATGTCCTGTATATGACCAAAAATGGCCACTTTTTGACCAGGAAGAATAGAATGCCACACTATGACTACAAGCAGGAAATGGAGGTTACCAGCATTAGCAATTCTTAGAGTATTGCAAAGCAAAAGTGTCCTCCAGCCCCTAATGATATTTCCTTGTTAGATTAGGCATCTGTGTGGATCTCAGTTAATGCATTACCCCAGTTACTTGTTTCAAATGTGATTGGGAAGCAAATAGAGTGTTTTCTTGTATGTTTGGAAAGCTTCCAGCAAAATAAATACCAGATGGTGACTGGGAATGTTACATGAGTCTACAATACTACTATTTCATGGAATGAGGCTTATCAAAGGACTGCCCCCATTCTTAGCTGTACCTTCCTCCTTAGTTTTGGATTTGGAGAATGCTGGGTCAGGTCTTTATATTATATCAGACTGTAGTATTTATTCATCCCCTGCTTGTATGGTGCCTTTAGCTCTGCATCAGTTACAACAGCATGGAGTAAGGCTGGGATCACTAAGTGTAAGGAACACATTAGAGGAACACTTAGCATAAGTGACTCCAGTTTCCATACATCCCTAAGTATATAAAATTTGGAATGACCTTAGGATAGCCATATAAAGAGACAGGCTTGCAAAGTCAGATTCTATTTTTTACTGATCTAAACAAGAAAGAACTAACTTAGGCATCTGTCTATGTTGATACAAATACAGCAACTGAAACCCATTGTGGCACTCATTGTTAAGAGTTGAAATCTAATACCATCTTAATTAAACAACTGTTAAGTATTAACACAAGTTCTGGGAAAGGGGATCTACACAAGATGCTTTACTGAATATTACACTCATTTAATGCTCAGTAAACCATCCATCTACATGTGCACAGCAATTTCTAAGCAATAGATTAATTAACCATTTTCTAGTACCGTAGGTGCTAAAAATTCACCCTTACCACACATGTAGACACTGACTGGAAGCAAATCGCTCTTCATCAGCCTAGGCTGAAGGGAGTGAAGAAAGTTGTCCTGGCTTGGTGGGATGCTTCCTACCAGCCATGTGGAGATCAAGATACATCCCACTTTTCACAGGGCATGGAGAGCTGTCCTGGCTGCTTGACAGCTGTCTACCAGCCATGTGGAGATCAGGACTGTTCTTTCCTGGCTGAGACAACTGCCTGCTGAACTGGGACAGCTTCTCTGCATCCCTCCGTCTAGGGCCGTCTAGAGCTTGAAAGTAGGCCCGCATAACCCCTGTCATTCCAGGGTTGGCATCTACGGGAGCTTAAAGGGCAGGAGGAGAGAGAAGGGCAGGAGTAGCTCTGGACTGGGCTGCTCCTGTAGAGCTCAATTTGCTCCTAGTGGGGGCATATATGTAGATGTGCACTGGAAAGCTCTTTAATGAGCCTGAATTTTATGCACAAAAATTTTAGGTGCAGTAGTTACATGTGTAGATATACCCAGTATGAATGTAACAAGCTCAAAGAAAGTGTTTGCATAGGAAGGCTTAGAATTTATATTTTTCATTCTTTGCTGATTTACTTTGTCCTTGGCATCTCTCTTCTACTTAATGGTAGTGGTTCTGTCATTCCTACAATCAATGACTCCCAGAGATCTTTGCCATTCTAGAACAAAGGGACTGATGCTTTAGACCAGACTTTATTAGCCTGAAAGAAGAAATATATTAACCTGCCCAGTTCTGCTCGCTCTTCACTTTCCCTGCATGGCATAGTTTTGATGCTTTGAAGGCAGCTAATATGAGAGAGGAGGCAAAGGCATAAGAAAACATTTCCTATAACAGAGATGCTGAGCATATGAACAGCCTCTCTTTGATGACAGAGGCAAAGAGTTTTTTTGGGTGATACTTTTTAGTGGACCAACTCAATGTTTCATGTAAGTTAGATAAGTTTTGAACTGCAAGGTATTCTTCATTAGGTCTGAGTAAAGAAGCAAACACAGAGACAGTTGATAATTAAGAACAGAGAATAGAAATGTTATGTTGTAGAAGGGGCAGAAAGAAATTACTAGGGATAGGAGACAAACTAAAAATTAGCAGATGAAAAGCAGTGTGATTACTGGAAGATAAAGACTTATCAAGATGGAGAAGGGACTTTATTAGCTCTTCCATGTAGAGTTTCAAGAATCAGGAAAAATAGTGCCATAAAATCAATATTGGTATTCAGTCCTTGGTTTCTAGTGTCTAACCATTTTATGATTTTTTGTTCCTAATCTCATTCTTTAAAGTTATTTGGTATATATCAATTGAGGACAAAGATAGTGAGGTCAGAAAGGGAGTAGATATTTTGTGAAAAACATGCTCCTAGTGATGTATGTATGTGTCTGTCCTTTATAGAGGGTTTTTTTGGGGTTTTTTTTGTTTTTTCCTGTTCTTTCTGGGGTGCATCCAGATGAGCATGCACATGCCTCTTGCCCTGTCTCAAACCCCTTTGAGATGGGGCAAGATGCACATGCAGGATCAAAAAAATGTTCCCCACACTGCAAGGATATCCAGGGGTCTAAAAAACCTGATCCACAGAAAAGCGGAGCAAGGCATGGTCCCAGACTGTGCCTGGAGTCAGTTGTCCAGTAGAGACACTCCAGTTTTGACCAGAGCATCTCTTCAGTGCTCCTGCTGCCCCTGGCCCCAGCACTGTCCATGGTAAGTGGGGGAATGGGTGTGGGAGGTTTATGGAAGTAGGTGGGTGTGAGGGGTGGCAGGGGAATGAAGTGGGAGTTTGGTGAGTGGCAGGGGGGATGTCCCCAGGGCAGTGGGGGATGAAGACCTGGCCCAGACTGGTGCCATTTGCTAGTCTGGCATTGTACCAGAGCAGGTCGCACGGCTCCAGGAGGTGCACACAGGGAGGCGTGCACGGCTCTGGGAGGCATGCAGAGCTGGACTAGAGAGCCAGATGAGGCTGGGCCAGGTCCTGGCATGTGCCACCTCCCCACAGGCACAGCAGGGAAGAGGTGGGACTCATCACGATGTACAGGGACCACATACTGAGCCCAGCTAGGTCCTGCCAGGCTTGGGGTCCTTCTGCCACCCAGTCGGGCCGGGCCCATGGTGGCAGGACCCGGTGTGGTGTGGGGAGACTGTATGCCAAGCCAAGCCAGATTCTGCCAGCCCCAGTGCTGCTCCTGCCACCTGGCCAGACCGTCCTAGCCGGGAGGCAGGAGCTGCCCTAGAGCCGGCAGGATCCAGCTGGGCTTGGCATGTGGTTGCCACACACCATGCCAGGTCCTACCACCATGGCTTAGAGCACCCCACTCCCACTGCTACAGTGAAATGTAAGTTCTGGGCCCTGGATGGGGGGGCTGGGACCCTCCAGGGGAAATCTGGGGCCCTAAGCATGGGGGCTGGGGCCCTACAGGGTGCCTGGAACCCTGGGTGGGGCAGCTGTGGCCCTCCAGAGAGAAGCTGGGACCTTGGGCAGGGGGGCTGTAGGCCTCCGGGGGGGGCGGGCTGGGACCTTGGGCATAGGGGCTAGGGCCCTCCACAGTGCCTGGAACCCTGGGCAGGGCAGCTGTAGCCCTCCAGGGGGGAGCAGGGACCCTGGGCAGGGAGGTTGTGGCCCTTCAGGGGAGAGCTGGGGACCTGGGTGGGGGATGGGACCCTCCAGGGTGTCTGGCACGCTTTGCCCCAAGTGGCACAATTTGTTCCACAACAAAGTGCATGTCCGAGCACATGCACTGAGGCAAAAAGGTCTTGCTTAAATTTGCACTGCTTCTATTTGAGCTGCTGCAAGTGCATATGCTTGCATGTGTAGATGCACCCCTGGTCTGTAATTGCTGTCTAATTTCACCCACATAGGTACCAAGAAAGCATTTGGTGCAATGGATCAAATATACCATATTTTGGGAAAAGGGTTGTGTAGGGTCCATGGATTCTTATGGGTTCATTGTAGGGTGTGTTGACAGTAGCAACAGTGGAGATGTGTTTACAGGTTAAGCATCTACTGCTAAGGGAAGGCATTTAATATTCATGGAGCAGTGGGTAATTTTCTTTTGAAGATGAGTTGGGCAAGGTTAGGGAATTGTCTGAAAGTCAAGAGTAGAGGGTTTGGGAATATTTCTTTCTAGTCTGATCATTTTTGAGTATGGGTTGTAGTATGACCTTTGATTTCACTGTGTTAAGGTCACGTGTCTTTACACAAATAAGGGTATTGTATTTAAATTGACCTAACCATCTATGCAGGCATTCAGAGGGGTTGAGTTGGGAAAAATGGCACCCAATATAAGTTAATTCACCCAAGTAGGTGCAATAACTTAGATATAGATTGGCTTAACCAATGGGTGGGCAAAATACAGCCTGTGGGCCAGATCCAGCCTGCCAGCCCATTCTATTTAGAAAATATTTATCTGCTCCTGGCTGCCTGTTAAAGATGACAGGAGCTAGGAGCTAGGGGCTGCAAGGCCTAGGGGGAACCGGCAGGATGCAGCAGCTCACTGCTCTAGCACCATCTGGCTCCTGGCTGCATTGCCAGACTATGAGAGCACAGGGCTGCACTAGTACCCCAGGGTGTGTGTGTGCACATGTGTACATGTGCATGTAGGGAGGGACTATTTGTGTGTTTAGGGAGAAACTGTGTGTGTGTGTACATAGGGTGAGTCCTACATGCACACCCCACCATACACATGCACTCCCTCACTCTGCCATACATGCAGACCCTCACCCCCTCACATACCCTAGCCACCCTCCCCCCACATACAACCCCCCAGAAACCACAAACCTACTCACACCCCACATATCCACAACCCCATGCTCCTTCACCCCATACACACCCCTACACCAATCCACCCCCACATACCCGCACACTATTCCCTATACCCCACATAGCCACACACCCTCAGCACCCCACAAAACTATACCCCACAAAAATATACAAAGGTAAAGCTATATTTTAGGCAATTATATATAATCACCTATACATACACTACATGTATACACATAAACCATTACAAAAATATTTTTTGAAATCAAATCAATGCTTTAGATGTTCACTTTTTAGAATCTAATTGTTTTCTTTCTGGTTCCAAGATTGCAAAACCCCTTGCTGAAAGGAGTACTTCTGGGGGCAAGGGGAGGGACTTCTGGGGTTAGGGGATGAGACTTTCAGTCATACAATGGTGACCAGGGGGCAAGGCACCTGTAAAGGGGCAGGGATACCCATGCAGCCCTCAACTGCTTGCCAAAGCTTGATAAGTGGCCCTCCACCCAAAATAATTGCCCACCCCTGGCTTAACCCAATATAGGAAAGTGTTAACCCAATCTTGTGAACACCTGTACATGTTCACAGCACAACCACAGGGGAGGGAGAGTTTAACCACTCACCCTAGACCTGGGGCTGTTCTAATTGCTTTCCCCCCAACCCTGACTGGGATGTTCTTGACTTCTAACCTCTCCACTGATCGGGCAACCTCCCTCCTTGCAGACCTACTAATGCCCTTGATTCTGCAAACCCCATCCTGGACCTGCCAATCCCACTGTAGACCTGCTAAATTCCCCACATCCCCAAGTCCTACCCATCTCTCCTCCCCAAATTATTTACTCTGGTTTCCATGCATGACTCTTGAAAGTGGCAAATGTGAGTGCAAATCACTCCCATAAATAGAAGCATATGTCTGCTCCCAGTCTAGGTGTAAGTGGCTTAAAGTAAGCCATATACACCTTGACTGGGTGTGACAAACATTTCCTCATGCCTTAAAACTATCAATCAAATTACTGGGGACAATAATCCTAACTCTGATTAAATCAATGAAAGTTTTATCATTGACTTAAATGGAGATTGGATTTAACCATGAAAGTTTTACTTGAGCTAGAACTGCAGAATATGGCTTAATAAACATAAAGCACCAAATCTAACTTAATGCTCAATTAGCCTATGCAAAATTTCTTTTGTTTCAACTGTGTTGATTGTTTGACTCAATCTTATGAAAATAATGATACCTATTTGCATGTACCTCACTGTACATAAAGTGTATTGTTAAAAGAATCTATATTATTGTGTTTTGCTATAGAACATTTCAGATTACAGGATTTCATTTCATTTTTCACATTGCATTACATTTTATAACATGGTTATAAATTAACATAATATTGGCTAAAGGCTTTGATTAGGTAGAAGTTGCCATTTAAAAAAATACATTTTTGTATAGAAAAATGTCTATTCTACTAAAAATACCCTTGCAAGGAAAACTGCTCATTATTGCATGTAAGCATATTCAGAGCTGGAAGTGTTTTCTCACTTAACTGCTCAAAGAGAAAGAAGAATAAAAGACAATCTGAATGGAATACAAGAAAACATTTTTTTGTGATAATACTATAATATAACTGCAATTCTGTTCACTAAAAAGGATGGCATTGTACTACAGCAGAACCAAGGCTCCATATTTTTTGATAGACACTATAAAAACTTACATTACTCTGTTCCAAATTGAACCATTTAGGGAACCTGTTACTGCTAGATCACACCATTTTTCAGTAAAAATTTATACCTTGAGTATCCCTGGATACTATTATTGAAGGCAATAAAATGTACTATTGTAAGATCAACTAGGGTTGAGATGACTATATTCTCATAAGCTAAAGAAGACAATCAGTATGATAATTAGAGCATGTTAATTACTCTCTACTAGCAACAAAAAATGCAAATGATATACAGCAGGAAATTAACAGCAGTTACTGCTCAATATTGCATGACTTTTCTATTAAGTATAATATGAGAAGTTGTTAAATTATGGAAAATGAGAATAATGAAGCTGGAATATTAAAGAACCTTAGGTTTCCGGCCTGGCTGCAGAGGGAATCATTAGGAAGGGTCCTGAGGATGTTCTGCAGTCTGTACTGAGTCGACATACTTGTGAAGTACTGTGGGGAAATTTCTATGCATTCTTTTGCTTTTACAAGGTAAAACAAGACTGGGTACTCTGGCTCAGCTGGAGGCAATATGACAACCTTTTTTTCTGAATAACGCATCTGCTGCAAAACAGCTAACATAGTTCTATACTCTTCTTTGTAAAACAAAGACTAAAGTTATAATGGGTGAAATAGTTTCTCTGGAATTAGAACTATGAAGGCACCAAAAAAAAAAGGAGAGAGGAAAAAATATCATAGTTTGCAATGATTTTAAAATGATTTAAAGATAAATCAGGAGTCTCTTATAGCCTGAGGACTACTAATAAAGACATTGAAATGGGTTGCATGACTTCATTTAATATAATTATTTGTTATGAGAAATATAGTGAAGAGCCACCTGCTACTGCCAACCATTTGGCAGCAAATAAAAAAAGCACTAACTTTTCATCAATTCAGTCATGTGTTCATGACAGCAAACAGCAAGAATCCTCCTGTGCATTATAAACGTGATACAACATAGGTTGAATCAGCTCAATATTTTTTCGAAGACTTCAACAGGGTTTTGATTCAGACCTTTAACAGATTACCTTGGACTCCATCAATCTGATCTAATTATAAAATACAGCCCTGACTGGCAACCTAAGACAACATGTTATTATGCAACAGATGAGCTCAAAGTATAAATAATTAAATGCAATTTCTGATGAGTAGGGATTTATTAAGTATATTTTTACAGAAAAATCTGTGATTTGAGTTTTTATTGCACTACATTACATTTTTTGGAATAATTGGATTTGCCAGTCCTTCAGTATTCTCAAGTAGCTACTCACATTTAATTAAGCTATGAGATGTAGAACATGCACAGTATTATATAGTGTGAATTGTTTTCACTGTTCTACTTGCATGATCAGTATAATTAAAATTCCACACTCAGAAGTTCTAGCGTATACCAGTTAATACCAATTGGAACTGCAATCCAGGTTATGCCATCATTTCCTAGTACAATAAGCAATAGTTCAATGCAGTATATAATAAAGAAGGTAGCATTTTTTGTTGTTGTTTCTGGGGAATGGTAGTCCACCTTGTTCAGGAAGAGACAGCTGGAAACTTTAAATGTGCTTCATGAGAAAGGAAACAAATATTTTAGGGGATAAGTTGCCTAGTCAGGAAGACATTAAACAGACAACAAAAGAAGATAATGAAAAAGGGGCAGTAAATGGAAACATATTTAGCACAATATAAAAAGGTCAAGAAAAAAACAATCATGACATCAAGGGAATTGACAAGAAGAATTTCTTTAAATAGCTGTATAGCAGGGGTGGAGCTGACTACCAGGCCATTCTATCTGGCCCACAGGGCCCCTAAAAAAATAGTAAATTAATAGTATTTGCTCCTAGCTGCCTGTTAAAGATGACAGGAGCTAGGGGCAGTCAGAGCCAGGGGAAGCTGGTGGCAGGACCCAGCAGCAAGGCCTGCCCAGCCCTGCTCCCCCCGTCCAGAACCCCTGCCTAGAAGAGGCTTCTGACCTGGGACCATGAGGCTGTTCCTGCTTCCCTGCACTGGAGAGGGAAATGTGGCCCTCAACAGCTTGCCAAAACTCAGTAAGTGCCCTGCCGCCCAAAATAATTGCCCACCCTGGCTGTATAGCAATGCTAGGAGCCAAGGTAATAAACAAGATAAAATAGAATATCTTTTTATGAACTTAGAGGCAGTTAACCATGTCAGTCTGGTCATGCAGAATAGTACCATTGACTGCGTACACACGGGTTAAGTCAAGTTTATATAATGTGACAATTAAGTGGACTTAACTAAATTGACTCAAGTTAATCCATGTCAGAGCATATGCATGTACAGCTCCTTGAATGGTGGCAGCCATCTTGTGAGCTAAGCTGACTTATATGTCTCAAGATAACACACCCTGAAAGTGTATTATTTTGTGCTGAACTTGAGTCTACTCTGTTCCACATATTTCATGTATGCTTTGATAGTTAAATTGACTTTAAAAAAGTTAAGTCGGCTTAACTGTCAGAAAGTATATGTATACACACACTGTTTAGAGAAGTATGAGCTTTTGTAAGCAACAACCTACTTGGACAGGTGGATTGGTAGAAAGAAAGGGTTTTTTAGAAGGGAAAGGGATGGGCAGGGGATACTATTAAGAGAAAGAGTGGGATGACTGGATCAGTTGACATGAACAAGGTAGTTAATACCATGAGGGACACAGGATTTAACAGCTAATCCAGGTAATAGAATAAGAATCTACAGTGTCTGTTGAGACTATGTTTAACACTATGCCATCCGTGGATAATTTCTTGTTTTGTAGTTTCCAGTTCAAGTTGGTTTTAAGGTTTTGTTGTTTAAGAATGGCTACTCTGAGGTGAGCAAGGGAGGTTAAAGTGTTCTACCATGGGCTTTTCTGCGTTTCTGGAACTGCTGTCAAACCCATGCCTATTCATTCTTTTACGTAGCAGAGGACTAATGCAAGCAGGTGACGGCATGATGTTAGTGGAGGAGCTGGTGAACAAAACACACACGTTATAATTCATGTTGCTTGGTCCAACAATATTTTGGTCTGTGTTGATGAGGAGGCACAGATGGGATCTGGGTGTGTAAACAATAGCTAACTACATTTCAAATGAAGATGACTCAATTCACCCAGGGGATGAGTAAAGTGCTTTTCAAAAGAAATCTCATGCTGGGAGGGTGACACTCTTCCTTGTGAATGAAAGGTAGCTGAGGGAAAATATGATTGAGAGGATCTGTATATTGCTGCTTTCCTTGAATATAAATAAGAAAAGGAAGAACACCTCAGATTGTCAGACATAAGGCTTGTCTAGGGAAAGGAAATCATCTGCATAATTCATATGCTCCCCCAGAATCGAACAGAGAAACAAAGATGGGGAGATATTGCTACGATATTTAAGAGATGCCTTTTGAGGAAAAAGGGTTGTCTAGGAAACCCTTATGCCTAGGGCACATTCTAGTCCACCAGCTGAGAAGAGCTGTACAATCTGATAAGAGCTGGCAGGACTTCTGGCTGCAGGGATATAATTGAAGAAGTCACTCAGAAGCTGTTTCTAGTTTGAAAAACGGCAAGATTTTTCTGTTTTATTTTTGTTGCATGGCTTGTCTCCAATTGTATCAGTTACTTTTTCTTGGATGATCTAGCTTTTATGTATAATAAAACTTATTTCTGTTTTATATACTTTAATGATTGGGTGCCATAAGAGCAATTTCAGGGCAAGTGACAATTGATAAGATTCCACTTCCATACAGAGAGCAGACCTTGCATTTCTTTTCTTCTATGTAATCTTTATTTTTTTTGGGGGGGGGGAGGGCATTATGGGGAAGACAGTGGCTCTTTCTCCAACTCAGTTATTGTCTTATAAGAGTACAGATTTAGTTTTGGATATTGTCCAGCAGAGGAGTCTCGGCAAACACAATGAAATCTGTACCCAAGGAAAAGCAACCAAAATTTTGGGAAACGGGCCTACATTTTCCAGGATGATTTCTCCCTTCAATGATTGTGATAGTTGATAAACCACAATAGTATTGATGTAATCAGATCAGATTTCTGCATTGATGTTGGACCTCACAATATTCTTGGTTGGAAATTTCCATCTATTTACATTCCCACTGACATCCTGTCACATGTTTAGCTTTTTTCATTCCTTGTAGTCTGAGAAAAAAAGAGACTCCCTGTGCCTGAAGAAAGGTAATTGTGCCTAAAAGCTTGCAAATAACTTTCCCCCAACTACTCAGGTAGTCTAATAAAAGATATCACATCTACCCAAAAAACCTTGTCTGCCTAAAATATTTAAGTGGCACTTACGCAGCTTTTAGACATCTACATACCTAATCATAATTCTGTTTGACTCAGGGTGCATCAACATGAAACTTTTGCTACAGAGTAAACTAATTAGCTGTGCAGTAAACGTCCTATGTGTATAAGTGCAGCCCTATTAGGCTGGAGTAAACTAATAAACTCCACAATAGGGTAATGATTGTAAATACGAGTACTGATGGGGAGCTTTTTACTCTAAAGCACTGCATGTGTAGACGCTGACACAGCCAACTAGGGCACAAGGGTACTTCAGTGCGGGGGCTGCCTGCTAGCTACCTCTCCACTGGAGCACCTTTTGAGCCCCAGTCAGCCCCTCTGCAGCACAGTGAGCTGCGCTGAAGCAGCCCTGGGCTGGCAGGCTGACTCCCCGGATGGCTTGCCAGCTGTGGCTGCTTCAACCTAACTCAATGTACTGCAGTCCTAGGCACACATTCAAATGGAACATCTGGGAACAATACACTCTGGTGTGATATGTGGCAGAGTTTATTGCATCACATAATATACATGTTTAGGTGTGCCCTCCATGTTCCTTATCCAACTTCCTCTTGCCTAAGTGTCTAGGCTTAGCCCACTGTGCAGAAGCAATCTTGAACAGCCATCTAAGTCTTGGTCTCCCTTTACATTCTTTTGAGATCCATTTCTATTGGAGAAAATCCCTAAGTTCCATATAAATACCCAAAGCTTCAGTCAGATAAAAAATAAACATACACAGAAACCATTTAATATTCTAAGCATTAGAGTGACATTGTTGTCTACCTTTTGTCCAGTAGCTTACTAGTTAAAGTTGGACTGCAAGCACCTTACATCCCTCCTGATAGAACTACGTCATAGAGCTATGTGCGTAACTAAAAAGAAGCAGTTCTGGTTCTGTGGCCCTGTTAGGTAGGAATTCCTTTGGAAGGAACATTCTGACTCCTGATTCAAGCAAAAACTGTTGTTTCTCCAAGCAGCAGCAGGGAGTGCTGTTTAAAGAAGCATGCTAAACATGTTCTATATGTATTTTTTTAATATGATATGCAGTGTCACACTCCATCTTGGTTCCTACCTAAATTGTTTGTGGATTTTATACAAGGCCGTCCCTGGTTAAAAAAAAAAAAAAAAAAAGAAATCTGGCATTAGGGACCAAAACACAATACTCCCTGTACATAGGCAAATTGCCCTCTAAGCAGGCAATATCATCATACTCGCTTTTGCTTATCATCTGTTGGGCCACATACATTATTTTCTACATAATGATCCAGCTTTAATAGGGTGGATGAAGGCCTTCAACTTTGTGCTTATTCCATGGTGTTCTAGTCAGCATTGATTGGTTGTGAAGGTGGAGGTTAAATTTCTTCCTGATCCTAAGGTGCTGTCAAATTCAAGCTTCCCAGGTCCAGAGAAAATAAGCTGTCAAGTGAAAAACAATCAGCACCAATGGTCTTCCCATCTTTACTGCTGTTAGATGTACTGGTAAATGACTTCTCTCAGTAAAATGGACCCAGTAGGCCCCCCTTCCTTCTTTAAAGTCATAACCAGCTGGAACCTGACATGGTAGAAGCATATTAACCTGCCAATAGCTCTACAGCCCTCCCTAATAAGAATAGAGAGATGTTAGAGCATCTCAAATGGTAGTTACCCAAACATATAACTGATGTCTTTGGCACTTGTAGTTTGCATTCCTATTCCATGTTCAGCGTAGATCATTTACAGACTAGAAGACAAAGCTATAATGCAATAGAAGTAGAAGGTAGACAAATTCAGACTAAAATAGCAAGACTTGTTTTGTTTGTGTGTTTGTTTATTTTACAGCGGAGTAATTAAACACCAGAAAACATAACGAGGGTTTCAGTGGGTTCTCCATTACTGAAAATGCTTAAATGAAGCTTGTTTGTGTCCATTACAAGATGCATTTCAGTTCAAGCAGGCCTATTAAACAAAAAGGAATTATAGGGAAGTCCTACGTCTCTATTATGCAGATGAAGGGATCCATTCTTGTCTTAAAACATAAATCTGTATATCTATGAGATAATTACTCCTTAGATGGGAGATGAGGTTTATTTGCAAACAATCCAAGGAGTTTCCAATCTGTTAAGAGTCTGCTGTATTGTTTAGAAATAGCTAAGCTTCTTCTGATAAAAGAACATTAAACAACAGGCCATACTTTTCCTCCTCCTTTTCTTCTCCTGGGTAATATTTAGAATATAAAAATAGCATCATGACAGTACTTGAAACATGCTTGGTACTAAATAACTAAAAATTATTCCACAACAAAATTATTGGCACAAAATGAAACATTTACAGCTAAATGCAAGCTGTTGCCATCTACACAATAGAATCGTGGTTGTCTGTAGCATAACAACATTATGCTCCATGTAGGTAATTCATTCCTTTGGAAAACATCACTGTGCCCTACTCAAAATGATTATAGCCTAGTAAATACTCATTTTATTGTCTAGTACCTAGATTCTTTAGCATAATATTCTCTGAAATTTCTCTTGTCCACAGCCAAAGAATGCACTTTGTGCTCTGGAAAAAAATGTGGTCATCTATTTATAATACATATTTACATGTAAGTACGTATACATTATACCACATTACTAGTATTTAAATGATAGGTTAGTAATAAGGCAGATGATTTCTGACAAATTCAGTCCATACAAATAGTTTTAAAGAAAACCCAAATGCCCTTGAGAAATATATGTATATACACACATGCACCCACATATACATATATACACACACATACATGAATAAAATTAAGATTCTTCTATATAATTCTATTTTATATTTAGAATTTCTATTTATTTGATTAGATAAGCATGAAATAATCTGACGTCTGATATCATAGACTAATGATTCTCAACCTTTTTAGATACCCCTTGTTAGAGTTAAGGTACTGCTCCATGTCTTTTGTGAATCAGGTGACCCTCCATTCCAAAAAAATAATGTTTATTATAGTGTCTACCTTTTTGCATTGAGTGGCCGAACAGGGAGATCTGAGTCTACCTTATTTTGTCACACCTCCTGTAACACCTTTCAAAGGATCTTGTTGAATCCCATGGTGACATGGTACCTGTCAAAAGCAATCAGCTTAATTCAAGGCATTACAGTGCTGTCAGGTTTCCAATTATAGACCAGCAAAATACCCAAACTCATATAAAATAAGAAGAAAAATCAAAGGAATTATTCCATTTTTAACCTTTTACAATAGAGAACATGCTATCCATTGCCATCAGCAACAGGCCCTTGATATGAGGATAACAATCTTCCAGTAGTCTTCCAGCAGTTAGGGAAGTCATCAATGAGTCCCGAGATGACTTAAGAGGCTAATCCAAAATTTGTGTGTTCTGTTGCAGAGCAGACAAACAGTTCCAGAAGAAAGGAATGGATCCTACTGATATCAGATCATCACTCTTTCACTTTGTTTCTCTTACCTATTTGCCTTCATAGTGAAGCACATTTGCTTGAAATGATCCATACTTTATTATATTTAATGGTGCCACTGGGAAGGATTCAGTGCTTCAGTCTCCCAGATATAGATATTAATATTACATTTCTTCACATTGGTCTTCTAAATGTCTCTTCTTTTGCCTGCCTCTAGAGTGGTGACCATTGGTGAGTTGTGAGTGTAGAACCTGTTTCAGGAGCTGGTTGTCAGGCACCCTTATCACATGTCCTGTCCTATGGAGCTGATGCCTTATAAACATATTCAATGCTGATAGTGTTGTCTTAAACCAGAATTAAGGCATTCATTCTTCTGTCCTTCAATTGTTATGGAGGATTTCCTGAAGATATTGCTGATGGTAACATTCCAAGGTTTTCAGGTGTTTCTGACACATTATCCAGGTTTCACACCCATAAAACAGAATAGGAATGATAACATCCTGGTAGACAAGAAGTTTGATTTGGGTCCTGATGTCATGATCTTTGAAAACATGACTTTGGAGACATTCAAAAGCAGCACTGGCAGATTTTGTTCAGTGTTGTTTATCATGAGAAAGATGACTACTCAGGAAGGGGAATTGCTTAACATTCACCAAAGACTACCCTTTAATTATAAAATTGCAGGGTTGGGGGGCAGCCTGGTAAAGTGTCTTGTTTTTTGTGATGCTGACAGAGTGCCCAAGAATTTCAGTACTTCACAGAAGTAGCTTAACATGACCTGCAACAGTTCACTTGAGAGTGTACATATAACACAATTGTCAGCATATTGATGATCAGTTTTGGAAGTACTGGTTAGCTTGGAATGTAACTGGTTGATGTAACAGAGATTCCCATCCATGCTGGGATGCTGACTCCAGATGGAAGTCAATCAGCAATGAGATATGGAATATCTGATATACAGATAAAAAAGTGTTGGTGCAATCACACATTCACATTCATGAATAGACTACAGTATGAATATAAGCTGGCAGTGTGATGCTGTAGCCAGTAGGGCAAATAATACTCTGGCACGCATCAATCGCTGCATCTCCAGGACAGCCAGGGAGGTGATTCTTTCACTCTACTCAGCACTGGTGAGACCGCAGCTGGAGTACTGCATCCAGTTCTGGGTACTGCACTTTAACAAGGATGTGGACAAATTTGAGAGAGTCTAAAGAAGAGCCACCCATATGATCAGAGTCTTAAAAGGCAAGCCATACAAAGAAAGGCTGAGGGATCTGGGAAT
This sequence comes from Crocodylus porosus, assembly GCF_001723895.1. Taxonomy (NCBI): domain Eukaryota; kingdom Metazoa; phylum Chordata; order Crocodylia; family Crocodylidae; genus Crocodylus; species Crocodylus porosus. Next base: position 52,569,555 of record NW_017728918.1, on the reverse strand, counting down.
CTTCAGGCTGAGGAAAAGAAGTAAATATTTCTTTCTATCAAGAACTGGTGACCAAAATATTTTAAAAATCCATCATTTTTATGCAAAAAATATAAACATAGTAGCTTTCAGTTTCTAACTAAAGAAAAATGCATTTTGCTTTAATTTGGTTTAGTTACATATTTTCAATTTGTAGGTTTCTCCTTTCCCTGAATGTGAAATGTTTTATAGAAAAAAAACCCCACTTTTTTCCCCAAGTAATCTTTCATTTTGATTGAAAACAGTAACAAATTAATCCACTTTAGAACCATAAGGACTGGTATAATCCTTTAGTCTAACTTCCTCTGAGTGACATCTAACCCAATAATTAGAGTTTACATCCCAGTGTGTTCCTTAGGAAAACATCATTTTTCTTAGGAAGATATCCTTGATTTGATTTAAATATTTCAAATGATATGAAACCGACAAATCCACAATATTTTTGCTAAATTGTTTCAATGGTCAATTTTCTTCCTTCCTTCCTTAGCTTGTTATCTTCAGCTCCAATCTATTGGATTACTATTACTCTGCTTTCACACTTCCATTCGAATGTAATGTCCCATGCCCATGTCTCTTCCTTAACAGGAGCAAAGTAGATTGTGCTCCTTACTTCTTTCATTATAAGACATGTTTTCTAGTGCTTAAACCATTCTTGTGATGCTTCTCTGAATCCTTATTAAGTTTTTACATCAAATCTGGCATAGGACTCCACAACTGGATACAGAGGCCGCATCTGCATGAGATGCTACCGTGCAGTAGCTCATTCCTACTGCACAATAGCCCTTGGAGGCACTAACCATGATGTGATGCTACTATGCAGTAGTAACAAGCTAGTACACAGTAGCTTGTTTCTACTATGTAGTAGCTTCAGAAAAAAAAAAAAAAAACTTGCAGGGATGCTATTGTGCGGTAACACTGTTTACTGCACAGTTGTTTAGTACTAAATGACAGTTGTTTGCTTATGCAAGTACTAAATGACTGTGCAGTAACACCTGTGCAGCGTGGTGCTTGCTGTAGACATGGCCAGAGTTCCTATAGTGGCCTTGCAAATGCAACAATAATAACCTCTCTTAGTGCTAACAAGAAGACTTTCTATCACTTTGAGGTATAAGATACTAGGCTAGCTGGACATGTGGACCCAATGTTACATTATTTATATTTTTAAGGCCACTAACAGCCATTATAAAGGTGAGATGGGATCCAACGTATGTTCCCAACAATCATGCCCCCTATCATGCCACATATATGGCAGGACGTGTGATTGTGGGATTGAGCATCAGATCCCATCATACCATATTGCCAGTGCAGGGGGGACCCCAGCCAGTGCATACCCTGCTGCACATGCTAGTTTATGTACAATGCTTATATATCCATATTGAAGGGATAATAGAATTTCAACCTATGTCCAAGTGGCAAATATATGATCTATGTAGCTAGAAAACTACAGTTTGAATAAACAAAAGGAAGCAGAATTCTACCAGTCAGGTTAGATTGCGCACTATCTAAGCACAATTCTGAGGAAGTGGTTAAGAGAATAAAATTCTTCACCTCTGGTGTAACTCCAAGACATACTACTGCTCAAAGGCATGTCTCTTCTTTCTTGCATCTGGGGATTATTGCTATACTGCTGGCCTACAGCAAACTTCCTCTTTGTTCTGGCTTAAGTGCACTAGTCAAAAAGTGTCTTCTCATTTCATACCCTTTGCTATCCCACTTTTCTTACTTTTGCTCCAGAGAGAGTGAATCAGTTAGTAGTCTAAACAAGTACAATGAATTTGGAACAAAAGGTGGGAAATCCTGTGTACAGTAAAGGGGTAGAGGGATTTTATACCTTAGCATATTGAAACAGTCTGAGTCAATGCATACCCCTTCGTATAATGAAGACATTATCCAGTAACTTGGAAGTGGTTATTTGTTTGAAGCTTCTGTGTTAAAACTGGTAGTCCCTTTAATGTTGGAAAGTGAGTGAACAGAGAAACATTCAGAGTGTATTGTCATCTGAGCAAATTCTATCCACTCAATAATTCATGTTCCTTTAGATTACTGGGGGCTTTGGAAGCTAAATAAGAGCTAGAAAGCATTTACGTTTTTGAAAGACATGAAACCCAGGTGTTTAATGAGACCTCATAGCAAATTATATGGAACAGCTTATCACCAGCATAAAAACATGGACTTTCAGTTAAACAAGTTAAAAACCAGAAATATTTTCCTCTTCTGCAAATTAATTCTTTGTTTTGTTCATCAATAATGCATTTAGTTCTTGTGGCTACTACTCTCTGTGAGCTCTGTGTCCTAGATCTGAACAAAGTAGACTTTCTGCCCCATTTTTGATAAAGAGGTATATCATTTCTAGGCAGAATGGGCTTTTGACACTTACAGAACCTGTAGCTGCAGGGACTCCCAATTCCACCTTTTGATTAATTTCTTTTTTGTTTTACAAAGCTTTGTCATCTGCAGACTGTAAATCTCTTGAACATAGGCACTTTGACTTTCACTAAAATACAACAAGGAAGTGTTGCAATTACATTTCCCATATTATAGGAAAAAAATGATTTCACATATAAATCAGATCAAATATAACTTTCAGATGATTCTGGTTTTGATTGCATCCCTTGCTCTTAGTGCCAGCAGGGAATTAGTGAGCTGTGAGTGCAGACTGTTTAGACCTTAGGGAAGGAGGAGTATTTCCATAGTTGAACACTATCAAATGCCTACACAACTCTGTAAATCACAGCATAAGAGCAGAACCAGATCACACCCAGTGTAACCTGAACAACAGCATGCAATTCTCAAGCAATAAAGTACCAGCGGTTAGCTACACAGGCACACCAAGTAAAATTGTACTAAACTTGCAGACAAATGAAATTACTGGCCAAATGTTGTGGAAAATTAAGGAATGTAGTAATAATATTTACTTTACATTGTTGCTTTATATTGCATTACAAGTTCTTTAGTGGGTCTAAGGCACTGAATGCATCATAGAAGATCCTGGTTTGCAAAACCTGTTCTTTCTTTACGGAACATTGTTCCTTGTGGAACCCATAGGCCAGGCACAGGCATTACACTTTTCCAGTGTAGGTGGTCAGAAACCAGTCTATACCTGTAACAGAACAGAAGTTTGGGGCACACAGACGACTTTAAAAATGATGGATCCTAGACTGATGTAGTAGCAGACTTATTTGTTTTATAGTAGACCAGTGAATCAAACATCAGTACCAGGTCTACTCATGAATCAAGGTAGGTCACATTCCACTGGCATCCCAGGGGCCTTTGTGGGCCCCTGCTAACCTTCTCTCATGGGGAGCCATGGCTCAGCTGCTCCAGCTGAGCTCCTAACTGCCATGCTGCCAAGCTCTCTAGCTATCCACCATAGGTAGGACAGGCGAGGGATGATGGGTAAGGAGTAGGGCTCACAAGCTGCTGAGGGGAGACAGTGACAGTGGTACACTCCACATTCCTGTTTCAGTCATTGGGCCACAGGGTGTCCCTCCCCCGTGCTGGTTCCATCTGGGCTTTGGGACTATGCACTGGAGAGGCTCTGGGAAGGAAGAAAGATTTCTCCCCTGAATCCAGTGCCAAGTTTGGAATGGAAGTGACTTCCTATGCAGCTGTGGGAAGGCAGCCATGTGTTTGCAACTGCACAGGAAGTGGCTTCAGCCCTAAACTTGATTTGGTGCTGGCTTGGGGTATCCTATGAGTCCTTCTGAAAGCCACTCCAGTGCACAGTTCTGGAAACTCAGATGGGACCATGACATGGTAATGACACTCTGCTGTAGTAGCTCTGGGGGGATTTGCAGAAGTCCACCCTCCCCACCCAGATCCAGAGATGAGTTTGGGGCTGAAGCCACTTTTTGTACAGCTGCCCTCCCTCTAAGGAATGGACTGTCACAACTGCACAAGAAGGGGCTTCAGGTCTGAATTAGGTACTGGCTCTGGTGGGGGGAAGGGGTGAAGGGAGGGAGGAATCCTGTGAGACCTTTCTTGAGTCACTCCATCATGTGGTCCTGAGGCCCAGATGGAACTGGGACAGAGGAAGGTCCTGCCAGCCTGGGCCGGGAATATGCAGTGCACCATGGGTCTCGCTGTCTCCAATAGATCATAAGACCCACGCCCACCTGCCTCTGCCCTGACTTGGGTGGACCTGCATGCTCTTCACCCTGAACAAAGTGCAGGGACCCCAGTGGTATTCTGAACAGGAGGCTGCTTGCAGCTGACTGCTGCTTGACAGATAACAGGGCAACAGAGGGGAAGCATGTGCCTGACAACGAATCAGGGATGGTGAAGGTGTTTGGCTGCACTCAGATGCCTCCAGAAATGTCAGGTATATTGGGAGGTGTGTGGGAGCACCCCCTACCTTCTGGCCTCAGCCAGTGCAGACTTTTGTATACCCTTTCCCACCAAAGGGAAAACCTGAGTCCCATAAACTCCCAATCCAATCTGGACAGCTTAGAGAAACCCACGTAGATTTCATTGATTCTGCCTCAGACTTTTTGAACATCTGTACTTAACCATAATGTCCTTTGCAGTATGGGGCAGTTAAGTGATAGTCAACAGAGGCAATTTGCTTTAAGGCCTAGGATCTTTAGCTACCTGCTTATCCCATTTCTTGGATTCACATGAAGACATCAGAACCAATGCTTTCATTTTTTTTTCCAGGATGTCTAATGATAATGATTTCATAGACATTAGGGCTGGAAGGGACCTCGGGAGATCATCGAGTCCAGCCCCCTCATCGAGTCCAGCCCCCTAAAAAACAAAAAACAAAACAAAACACAAATAAGCACTGTAGTGGTTCCGCTCTGCTTATCTACTTAAGTATGCAGACAACCTGGACAAAAAATCTCTACTAGATATAGAATGATCCACTTTTTATCATCTGCAGGTTTCCACCAACTCTCGTATAGCAAAGGTTTTCATAGTTTCATAGTTTTGTAGTTGGTAGGGTTGGAAGGGACCTGAGGAGATCATCAAGTCCGACCCCCTGCCATGGCAGGAAAGAGTACTGGGGTCAAACGACCTCAGCAAGGTGACTGAGTTTTGAATGAGTAGAACCTCCAAGTGCCAAAGATCCCACCTTTTTTTGAGTCCTCTGCTTGATTTGGGAATAAGGGAGGATTCAGTTTGCCTTAGCATGAGTTGTGTTAGCTTTCATCCCCTATCTGGCAGAGAATTTCTAGATGGACTCTCTACCATTCCAAGCCAACCTGGAATTAAGTTATAAGCAGGCCTCCCATTCATTATCCTTATGACCACAAGTTATTTTGATATGACTCTGTCCAGAGTAGCTGGTTTTAGAAGGTACTGTTCCTTGTCTAGAGTACTTTGCTACACTTTTCTACCTGCAATGTGCCCCTTCCCCAGTTTCTACCCAGTTATCTCCATATTCATAATCACCATGTAGTAAAAACTCAAATAATAATGACTTAAGCCTACCTCTCACAAGACATATGGAATTAAATTAGGTTGCCTGGGAGCTCATGCTGAGTAATGTTTCCCCACTCTCAAGAATTGAGCCCTACAGGTTTATCAAACAGGAGTTTGGCAAAGGTAGAAAAGAAAGTAAAACAGCAACGCAGGAAAACTAAATAATAAATTAACAGGAAGTAATCATTCATCCCAGAGTACTTTGGCAATAATTCTGAATCCAGTTTTTGTCCCACCTTCGTGAACAGCTGATAACATTGCTAGCTACTTTCCTCCTTCCCGTTTTATAGTCACTCACAGTTGTTGTTCTGACTTGAAAAACTCCTGGTTTTGTCCAAGTCATTTGTGTGTCTGGAAGGTCTACCCAGCTTAAGTGATCACAGTTATGGTAGTGGAAAACCCATTGCGGTCCATAATCTAGACTGCTGCTCTGAGGGACTTCTGCCCCAAGTAGTTGCACTCTATCAAATGTCTCCTTTCTTTCTTTTTCCTTTTTTTCTTGTGCTTTTCTACTTCACTTAATCATTGATGAGTACAGAACTGGTTAGATTGGCCTTTGTCTCCAGGTACATTTAACATAATGTGACAGGTTGCTTAGCATGCTTGTCACTTTAAAAGGAAAGAAGGCTCTAGAAAAAGTTCAAGTAGCAATTAGTGAAGACACCTGACTGGAAGGGGATGGGCTTAAGGTGTATATAAGCCCCAGGCCTGAGGTAGGTAGGCAGTCTTATCCTGACAGCTGACAGGAAGGTGATCTTGAGAAGGCCATTGAAACAGTGACTCTGGCTCGTACCAAGTATATCTGTGGTTAGAACTGGGAGTTCAGCTTTAGGGCTCGCAGAACAGCCAGCTGAAGTACTCAATGCTTTCTTTGCCTCAATCTTCACAGACAAGATCAGCTCCCAGACTACTGCACCAGACAGTGTTGAAAGAACAGGTTAGGGACTATTTAGAAAAGCTGGACATGTACAAGTCCATAGGGCTGGATAGGATGCACCCAAAGGTGTTGAGGGTGTTGGCTGGTGAGACTGCAGAGGCAGTGGCTATCATCTCTGAAAACTCACAGCAATCAGGAGAGTTCCTGGATGGTTGGAAAAGGGCACACATAGTGCCCATATTTTAATAAGGGAAAAAGGAATATCCAGGGAATTACATATCTGAAAACCTCACCTCAGTCCCTGGAAAAACCATGGAGCAGATTCTCAAGGAATCTGTTTCTAAACACTTGAAGGAGAAGAAAGTGATTAGGAACGGTCAGCATGGATTCACCAAGGGCAAGTCATGCCTGACCAACCTGATTGGTTCTGGCTCTGTGGATGCAGGGAGACGAGTGGGTATAGTATTCCTTGATTTTAGGAAGACTTTTGATATGGTTTCCCACAACATTCTTGTAGGAAAGCTAAGGAAGCATGGGCTGGATGAATGGACTGTAAGGTGTATAGAAAACTGGCTGAAGCATTGGGCTCACAGGGTAATAATCAACAGCTCAATGTGTAGTTGGCTGCCAGTATCAAGTGGAGTGGCCCAGGGGTCAGTCCATCCTGGGGCTGGTTTTGTTCAATGTCTTGCATGGCATAGCAGTGCAGGGGGCTGCACCAGAGCCACTGGGATCTTGTGGTGGGGGCATCTTGGTCCAGGGCAGAACCGCAATCTGCCTGCATGCTCTGGGAAAGGGTGTGCAAGCAGTGGATTGTGGCTCTGCCTTGGCTTGGAACCAAGCTGTCACCACTGCAAAGAGCCAGGGCAGAGCTTTGATCTGCCACCTGCATGCTACAGGCATGGAAGTGCAGGCAGCGGATCACGGCTCTGTCCTGGCTCAGGACCATGCTGTCACTGCTGCAGAGAGCCAGGCAGAGCCATGATCCACTGTATGCCCCTTCCCAGAGCATGAAGGTGGCAGATCATGGCTTTGCCCTGGCCCTGGACCAAGCTTCCCCTGCCACAAGAACCCAGCAGCTCCAGAGCAACCCTAGCAGCCAGTATGGTGGAGGCCAGTTTCCATGGCAACTCTAGCCTTGCACTGTCACCATGTAGTGTCTGGGGTCTACATGGTTGCTGGCCCCAGTCATGCATGCAGGGTCTGCAGGGAAATGGTGTCCACTGTTGGCCAGATCCAGCCTAGCTGGACTTTGCTCACCCCTGAAGTAAACTGTTCCCAGTAGTGGCAGATGACAGAACAAGGAGAAATGGTTTCAAGTTGCAGCAAGGGAAGTTTAGGTTAGATATTAGGAAAAATTCTCTCACTAGAAAAGTAAAATCCTGGAACAGGTTACCCACAAAGGTTGTGGAATCTCCATCCTTGGAGGTTTTTAAGACCTGGCTGAACAAAGCTGTGGTTGGGATGAGATCTAGTTGGGCCTGGTCCTGCTTTGAGCAGGAGGTTGGACCAGATGACCTCCTGAGGTCCCTTCCAACCATAATTTTCTATGATTCTGCAATTCTAAGTGAAGGACAGAAGGGCCACAGCCAGAGACTGGGGGAATCAGAGCATCCATAGCCCAGAGAGTGCCTAGTATAAAGATGAATAGAGCCAGGGCCTCAGCCTGTAGAGGCACATATGATTTGATTAGTGTATGTGACATCTGTGAAGCATGAGTGCTGGGGAGGATGGATTCCACGTAATTTGCCTTTAAAGTGATGAGCATAGACATCTGTGTTCACGAGTGTGAGACTTTTCATGCATCTAGACCTATGATTATTTTTGTTATTTTCTTTTGGACTCTCTCTAGGTAGTCTACATCTTTCCTGAAATATGGTGCCCAGAACTAGATACAGTACTCCAACTGCTTTACCATTACTTAATAGTAATGATATATGTGACATATTCTTACATCTGACATTCCTAGTCATATATCTTACTATACTTATTTCCTTTTGATATTTTTGTTTATTTTTTTGTGTTTCTGGAATTAATATAAAATTGTTGAAACCTATTCAGGTTGCAAGCAATTATAACTCTAACTTCTGGAAACTTTCTGCAGAACAGGTGCATAATAGTTAGTTATCATTTACCTTACATTTGACCAGTCTATTTCTCCTACTTCAGTGTAGTATTTCCCACTTTTTATTAAATTTAAATTGTGTTGCAGCTATTTGATACATTTTATTGCAGTCTGCCAAAATTATTTTGAAGTCTGTCCGCCCAGTTTGGTATCATCTAACAAGTTCACAATTGTCCTCTGCATTCCATCATCCAAGTAATTAATGAACTTATTGAATAGTACAAGGCCCAGGAACAAAACCTTGTGGAACTTCACTTGATAAGTTAACCTTTGGTAGTAGAATCTGCTACTCAGCTTCTTGGGCCTGAGAAGGAATATTTAAGCTATGTGCATTTCAGCTAATTCCTAGTGGCTATAAGGTATTATATAGCCAGAAAGGACATGGGAATTTTGTAAAATTTACATATGCCAATTTAGTCAAAATGTACCCATGTCCACTCTCTAACTCTGACCCAATTGTAACCTACTTAAAAGGCAAAGCAAGAGCACAGTGACTGTGACCAGATTCTTTCAATCAGAACAAAATGGAAGAAGAGCGGGCTAAAAAGGCACAGATTAAAACAGATGGAACCATGGCTTTTGCTCAGCCTCTAGTCCCCTTGGCAAGAAGAGGTTTCTGATTACACAGCTTCACAAGGTTTATAACCACAAGAGGCCATTAATCTGACATTTTGTGGGTGCATCTACATAAGACATTTACTGAGGAGTAGACTAATCAGCTCCACAATAAAATGTCTGCATCTACACATACAGAGCTATTAAACTGGAGTAAACTAATTAACTCCACCATAGGTTAGTACTGCCAGACTACTGCAGAGTTATTTACTCCACTACAATGCATGTGTAGACACTGACAGTTCTGGCTGGAATAGGAAGATGCTACAGTGTGACAATGTAGCACCCTTGTGCCCCAGCCAGCCCCCCTGCAGCACATTGAGGTAAGCCAGAATTGCTCCAGGCTGGCAGGCTGACCTCCTGGGCCCCATGCCAGCCAGAGCTGCACTGCCATGGCTCAACATGATGTGGTCCTTAGCATATGTGTAAACACTGCACCTAGGAGCAATAAACTTCAGTGCAAACTGCACCAGAGTTTACTGAATTGCATTAATATTCATAAGTAGGCAAGTCCTGTATGTCACAGGCTATTGCATTTTGTCTGTTTACCTAGACTGTGGAAGAGTGTATTACATTAGTATGTGTCATATTTTCCTCATACAGCTAGGGGTCACTGGGGATTTCCTGGTGGTTCCCCTGGAGTTGATCTGTATAATCCTATACCATACACTACTATGATTTGCATAAGCTACCCCTTTGGTCAAGTTTTACAATATATTGATGACCAAGTTTCCCTATCTACATGGACATCCACCATTTTAGCTCCAGCAAGCAAGCATCTGAAACATTTTGTACTTAGCTACTTGTTTCTTAATGCCAGAGAAAAAACTGATTGTCTCATACAAATATTTGTGAGGCAAATATGAAATTCTGCACAGCTCTATATTATTCTCAATTTCGAAGGAACATCTGGCACTGGGTGCAGTTCAACAGAAGCAGCTCTGATCCAAAAGGTGGAAGCAAAGCAAGAAAGAAGGAAGCACTGTGCTGTAAACTTGGAATCCAACTCAGAAAACACATGGATCTGTAAAACTTGTGACAAGCTGTGCCACTCTCAAATTGGACTTGTCAGCCACAAGTGGATTCATCAGGCACCTGACTAGAACTCTTACATGTATACCGTGATCCAGAAGATCGACAGTTGCCTATTAATATTATTCCCACTAGGCTAGCTTCAGCATCAAGCACTATGCAAAACCATCTGTCTTACTTTATTCTATCTTATGTGTCCATCAAATTCTTCTCCCCAATCTCCTGAACCATTTGCTTTAAACCATTTTACTCAAGAGGAAAAAATAAATCTTATCCTTGGACAAGAACACAGACAGTATGTCAAATTTCAGGCTAAGGCAGATCCAGAGAAATATGTTATAAATATGGAAACGTGAGATTTTTAATGGAAATGGAAACTCAGCCTTAACTAAAGAATCACTTACTTACAATGGAATGCTATACCATTTTTACTGTCTTCTATTCTTATCTTTTTAAGCAATAGTTTGGTCTTTTATTCCTAGGGAGACCATTTTAGTCTTGCTTCATGTAAGCACTATATGAATCCCACATAAACCTTTTTTTTAAGAGATGTTAAAATCTAAGTATTTGCTATTCATTGAACAAAAGTTAAAGTTCCTGATGTATTTTCCCAATGTAAGTATGGAGAATAGTGAAAATACTACCACAGGTATAAATGAAATGCAATAGTTTTTAAAACTCTCTATTTTTAAAGCTTTCTTCAGACTTTCATGTCTCTACCTCCAATGGGTGGCTGGCGCCTCCTGGGTCTGGGGGTGCATTATATCACTGATGGGGGGGGGTTGTCCCCCAGTGCACATCCTGTTTCATGGCTGGCACTTCCAGAGGGTATACAGCCAATCTCAGGGTGCACGTGCACCCGCTACGCATTGCCAGTGTCTACCTCTACAGTCACATTTCAGATAACACTGTATTTTATATAGCTCTGTTCTTCCTATGTTAAGCATTCCTGAGTTGCTCTGCCACAGTGGTTTTGGACCTCTTGAGAAATGAGACATCAATTCTAAAATCTAATGACATCAGACATCAGGTGTGCCCTGGACAGACTCAAGGCACACCTCTGAAAATGCCAGATCTTCATTTTCACTCTTAGTTTTTGACTAAGGAAAAATAATAAAACATTATTTTCTCACAAAGAACTAAGACCACAGCTATGGATTCCTATTTGAGATATAGGGGTGCATCCCTATCAGCGGCAGTGTTCATTCCCCAAGGACAAATAGCAGCATCACATATTTGTGCCACTGTTATTTGTCCCTTGGAAATGTCCCTGTATGAGCTCTGGTGCGTGGCAATTGCCTTGGGTGGGGTAGGGGAGACTAGGGCCAGCACCTGGGGTCCTAGACACTTTCAGCAGCTTTACCAGGTGTCCTGGAGGCCTCCCAGGAATCCAGCAGCAATGATCCAGGTGTGTGGAGTCTGTCCAGAAGCCAATGTGTGGCTCAGGCTGGCCAGGCCCATTTTCAGGTGGCTCACACTGCCAACACATGTGCAGCCCTGCTTTTTTTCCAGTACACTTTTTTTGGACACCAGGATCCCCTGCTGTCAAAAGAACTACCAGTAAGCTGCAAATTAGCAGGGTGGTGAATGCTTTAATTTGCAGTACACATGGTTTGTGGCACTGCAGATGGGTCTGTAGCAGCATATTCATCTGGGCATGCCCTATGCATTTATCTTGTGAATCATGTTTGCAGATGCAACAGTGCTTAGATTGTGTGGCATTCTGTGACATATTCAAAAGGATCTCAGAGTACCCCAGGGAGCTGTGGCACCCTAGTTGAAAATCACTACTCTAGCACATGAAAATCAAACTCTAGAGGGCTGTCCAATGCAACTACCTAAGAGCCAATTATGGTTTTGTCCTTGTCAAAGGGATACAATATTCTCAGATGGTGGAATTATTTGTCAGTCATTCATGTGGCTTGTCCAGCCTTCAAAATGAATCTGAGTAACATTGTTACACTGTCAATATCTCAATCAGGTTGTTACAGTTTTCTACAAATTATGCTAAATGGCATACTGTCTTTGTAATTATAAACTTTATCAGCAAAATCATTATTGGCAGGATATTTTAGCTAGATTTGTGGCAGGTTTAGAATAACAACTTCTGAGGAGACCTTTATCTCCTCTTATTAGCTTTGTTGCTTGCATGCAAAAATATAATTATGAGATGAACAGCATTACACAAAACTGTGAGGTGAACAAACATAGGGAAAACCTCCAGAACTTCACAGATCTATAAACTGAGGCTAGAGCCTTAACAAGCTACTGAAGTGATCATGAAAAAAACAATGTTTCCCTGCACTGTTCCTGTTAAGTTTGTGAAAAATTAAGAACTGGCTGCAAAACAGAAGCAATGCAAAGTCTTGAGGATAAAGATGGACAGAGTTCAATTACAGCAAGGAAAAACAGAAAAGAAGAGTGAAGTGTAGGTGGAAGATAGAGATTCCACACAACTAAGCATGAAGGTTGTGGAAAAGGGCAGGAGCAGAGAGTGAAATCATCATTGCCCTAGGAAACACGCCACTTAATGGTCTGATAGGGTAGAAAATCAATTAAGTCTATGATAATTTGTGTAGCTGGTATGGACTCAGGAAAAGTAGGCCCTGTACACTTTTTAAAGTGTTTTCTGCTAGTTATATTTTCCAATGCTACTAGGGGTTTTAGAAAAGACAGGGATAAAGTAAACCAAGAAAAGTAAAGCAGGCTTCTATTTTGTCTACACAAACCTCTAAGAAGACAAGGAAATATTGCCAAAGAAGAATATGGACAAATAAAGTGGAAATCTGTTTTTATTAGATCCCAAATTTTTAAGTGTTTCTATAATGAATATTGAAATTGTAAGAATATCCTCCTTGTGCAACCATATTCACTAACATTTAGAAGGGAAATAAATTAAAAAGTATGTTAGGAAAAAGCAAACCTCAGGGAAACAAAGGGGCAAACATAAATTAACACCCTAAAAGGAACCATTAGCCACCATTCCTATCCTAACAGCAAAAGACCAAGCATACTGAACATTGAAGCCACATGCCAAAAACTATTCACAAGAAAAGGAATCTAACAACATCTAACAGATGTTAGCCTACAAACAGCTTTCTTGGGAGTACTGTTTCCTAATTCAAGCTAGAGAAAACTGCAAGAAGAGTCCAATTTCTCATGTATGTTTTGTAGATTTTCTACAGTTATGTATATATATTGACCCTGCTTATCACTGATAAGGAAAGGAAATCCTGCTTTCTCGGTATCATCAAATATACCGTACTGCAGTCCTATTTCAATCATATTATCCTTGGTTTTAGATATGTTAATTTTAACCTCAGTTGTGCCAAATAATTTTCATAATGCCATTACAACTAACACATATTCATTTGGTACAGTAGGATTAGTGTGTCACTCCTTGAAAAAGGACAGTTATCTTTATTTCTAACACAGGTCAGGAATGTTTTTGAAGCCAGGTTTGAAGGGATTTGTAAATTAGGGGCGTGTGTAGATGAAACGGGGACCCTAAATTGAAGTGGTGGGTTTTAAAAAACACCACTTCAATTTAATGCCGATTAAACCCCCGTGTTGTGCATACACCCTGCTGACTTAGTTGCCTCTCCAGCAGGGAGGTCCTGCAGGAGTCACAAGGTAATACTATGGGCCTGTTGTCAGTCAGTAGGGACTTAGGTATCCATAGACTCTATACTGTTGAGGGGTGGTTGAGAGTTATACCTAAAATAGTTGACCTACTTCCCGGCCAATGCACCACTTTGTGAGCATGTAGGGTAATCTTAACCTCTTCTGTCCTTTGTACTTTCCTGCCATGACTTGGAATGAAGAAGAAAAGGAGGAGATCAGTAAGCTTTGATGTCCTGATTGTTAAATACCACCCAGGGGTTAAACACTCAAGATAAACTTAATTTTTGCACAGAGGGAGCTAAAGATGGAAGGCTGTCCCTCTGGGTCCATAAGAATGTCTTTGTGAGCTGTGTTGAGTAACTCTTTGATGGTGTTGATCAGGTGAAATTCCTTCCCTGGAGGTGTCAGATGGCAGGCAGGAAGCTCAAGATAAGAATTTATTTTCCACAATGTCAGATACAATAACAAAAACCTCACCAAGTACTTAATTGGCGTGGACATCCTGAGTTACAGATAAAGAAAATGCTGTTTTGTCACTTCACAGATACCTTGGAACTGAATAGCTTCCACAGCTAATTACTTCATTAGCAGAGTGCATTTCTCTGCATCTTTTGTTCTTCACACATGACTTGTGTCAAGAGCAGGCCCCTGCTGGTCCCACACTGTTCATTCTGCTATCTTTTAAGCAGACTTTGCCCTGACAGGGTCAGGGATTTGTCTTGATCCCTGCCTCCCCATGAGCTGTCCCAGAGATGCCATCTCTCTTCCAGCTTAGGGCAGAGCTGCTTCCTAGCACCTCAGTGCCTTCCTGCACTGACCAAACACAGTCCAATTCCCTGGACCATTGTCCACTTTGCGGTAGTTTAGCATTAGCAGTATTTTCAGTTGAATCAAAAGTATGTCAGTACAAAATTCATGTTTCATTCACTTTTACTTCTTCCTGGGCCAATCTAATAAGATAATGGTCAATTTAACAGGGACTCAAGCAGGAGCCTTGTTACTGAGGCTAGCTTTGGTAGGAATGACCTCTCAATGACTCCTGCCAGGTGGAGAGGATTTCACACCTGGGGGATGTTTGAATAACTAGCACACAAAAACTGGAGATAAAACTGGCAGCGGGAGATTTACTTATTGCCTTTGGGCACAAGAGGACAAATGTGGGGGTAATAGACATCCCAGGAAGACGGAGGAAGTGAAAAGGATTCTTACCTGTGATCCCAGAGAAAGCCATGAGCTTGAGATGCTCTCCCCTCTGTTACAGGTCCCCCCTGGTGCTAGGGTCTGCTTACACCCCTGTCTTGGCATCAACACTGTCACTGGGGTCCCCCCACTGTAGTGGGTCCCCAGTGAGGCCTCCTCCTTCCCCAATAACCTCAGCCTGATCCACTGGTTTTCAAACAGAAATCAAAATATGACCCTCTGGGCTCTAACATAATGCAAGCAGTTCAGGATGTACTCTGTCCTTTTAAAAGAATTAAACCTCCCCACTAGCACTAAATGCCTTGTAGGCCAGGGTCCCTTTTGAGCTCCTGGAGCCCCTTAATCCTACCAGAAGTAGAACAAGCAGTCAAGCCTCTCCACTTAACTTCTTCTAAAAGAGCTCCTTCCCCCTTGGCTGCTGGCAGAGAACTGACTCTCTAGTCCTAGCCCTGGGGTTTATATATGCCCCAGGCCCTGCCTTTTCCAGTCAGCTGACCGCCTGCAGGTGCAGGCCAATTCCCTCATTCCTTCCCTAGGCAGTTTCTGCCCTTAAAGGAGCAGGCACCTTAGTGCTGTGTGACAGAAAGTAAAAATGATTCAATGCAGTGGCTCACCTTGACTTGAAAAAGAGACAGTGCTAAGGGGGACTGCACACAGTGGGCAGTACCATATATCTTATTCAGATGGGCTACCCTGACCTAGCCATTTGGTAGGTTACCATTTACCAGGTAGGGGAAACACCTTGTATCTGTATCCAAGAAGGCAATTTTCCTTTAGCCCTCTCAGGGATGACTGTCCTTCTGGCATGATTTAGTACCTGCTGAGGTGTTGGGCCTCAATGCCCATCTTATGAAAATAGGAGGCTTCTCCCTAGCTTGATCCTGTGGCCATATGGATGAGGCCTGGGAGGCCCAGGTGATGGAGATTCCTTACCCTTCATCAGTGCTGACCTCATGAAGGAACACCTTGAGAGGCTGAACACCTTCAAGTCAGCTGGCCCTGACAGTTTACACTCCAGAGTATTCAAGGACCTGGCTAGCATCATAGCTCAGCCTCACAAAAAGCTAGTTATTTCCTATGGATAACTGAAATTATGCTTGAGGTGTAAGAAAGAGAGGCATTTGCAAATGGTCTATCCATAAAAAGATTTGCACAACATGTGAAGAGAAGAGTCACAGGATACGAGACTGTAAAAAGGAATGAAAATGTAATTTGTGCTGAAAATTGAGTCATATGTTCCACACCTGCCCCAGATCATTCACAAATACAGTCAAAAGAAGCTAAGGTAGAAAGAGCAGAGCAGGAGAAAGCAGGTAGGGAGGGGTGGGGGCAGGGATCCGGGGGCACAGATAAGGAAAGAGGAAACAGATTAGGTAGGATAAAATAGAGGGGGAGGGAGAGATGGGGCACAAGGAGGAGGTGCCAAGAGGAGGGAAGAAGGAGATAAGGAGAAAGGGAAAGAAAATGGGGATGGGGAAAGAAGGGAGGAAAGGAGGAACAGGAGGATGGGAGGAGGATATAGAGAGAGAACTGGGGGGAAGGGGAAGAAGAATCAGGGATGAGTGGAGTAGAGTAAATGGAAGGAGGGAAAGGGTCAGAGAGAAATTGGAAGAGTGCAATAGGAGGAATAGCAGGAGGAAGAGATAAGGAAAAGGGCGGGGGGGGAAGAGAGAGGAGGGAGAAGAGGAGAAAGAGGACAATAATATGGAGTGGTCTAGAAGATGCATGAAGTGGAAACCAGAGTGGCAGATGTTTGAGAAGAGGTGGAGATTCAGGAGGGAACAAAAGGAGGAAAACAGACAACAGGAGTCTCTCGTTAAGCTCCCTGCACCTCATCCCACTCCTAGCCCCATGACTTTCAGGTTCATTGCAGCCTGTAGATGGAAGAGTTCTTGGAAGAAGGCAAAATACAACATTTGTTACATGCAATGGACATGGTGAAGGAGAAGGTGGAAGAGGAAAACCACAAGAAGAGAAGGATGCGTCTTGAGTTTGGAACCAGAACTGGAAAACTCACAGGCTTGAATTTGGCATCAGAATTGAAGTTATGGCCAGATTTAGACCTCAGTGCACAGATTGGACTTGGAGGGTGATTTTGTATAAATATGAGCATCATGTTAATATTGGTTAATGTAAGAAACATTCACAGCCATGGAAAATGTGTGGGGATGGGTCAGTATTTCGATCATAGGATGGCAGATGTGATATGCCTGTAGGAATGTTGAATCCAAGGACAGAGGAAGTATAAAGACCTTGTAGAAAGATAGAAGCATGGTTCACCCATGCAATCAGGAAATAATGACAATAAGGTGTGGTGAGTGGTGGTACTAATTAAAGATCCATAGCTGTGACTAATAAGCTACAAGGAAATAATTAGCAGAAGACTGTTACAAGTGACTGGGTAGAAGAGAATGGAAAGGTTTACAATACTAACATTTACACACTGACAGAGTGGGAGGCACACTTCACCCTCTTAGAGGAACTGACAGTCCTCCTACTGGGACCACTGCTCCTAATGCTGAATGGATATTTTAATTGTTCCTTGGAGAAGGGGATATGATGAGAAGTTATTCAGGATTAGACAGGTCCTCGTAGCTGCTTGCATGGTTGGTAGCAGAATGTGAACTACAGGAAAGCCAAAAGGCAGTGCCTGGAGTTGAGAGTAGGTTTACTAGAGTGGATGTGGCAGACCAGACATGGTCGCACATAGACTCCATTTTTGGGTCTGTAGACTAGAAAATTTGAGTGGCATAGAGAATACTGGTCTTCTTCTCTGACTACCTGCTGCTGAGGACTGTGTTGGAAGTGGGAGAGCAAAGTACTCCAATATAAGACAGCAGAAGTTAAATATAAGATGACTAGAAGATGAATAAGTGTGCAGATGGTATAGAAGCCACTATGAAGAATGGTAGCAATGAAAGCAATGTATATAAGCAGAGTGAGATGTTGTGGAAAAGTTAAAGAAAGAAGGGAAACCTTTTTTTGTGGAGAAAGAAGGGCCTGGGAAAAGCAAAAGAGGTTTACAAGATTTCAATGGAGACTTCGGAGTCTCCTACTACTGGTAGAGAAGGGAGGTAGAGAAGGGATTCCCATTGTTGACGAAATTAGAGACATGAACCTTTTGAAGGAGTAGTTTAGAGTGAAAGGACAGAGAAACATCTAGCTTGTGAAGGCTGCCTGGGTGGAAGAAGGAGAGCAACAGTCCTCTTACTTTGCCTAAAGGAGAGGGAAAAAAAGTATTAAAGCAGTGAAGGTTGAGAGGGCAGTGCAGCTAACAAACAAGGGATATTGAGTGCTGTGAGGGAGTTTTACCACAATTTATACTCCAGTAAAGTGTTGCATCAGGGAACCCTTGACTCTTTTTGGCAGGGTTAAAGGTGAGCTTACAGGAATGTAAGAGGCATTAGCTGCAGAAAGTGTGGACATTGGAAGAACTATGGGAGGCCAACCTGAACCTTCAAGACAGGAAAGACCCCAGGGAATGACAGGCACAGCAGAATTTTACAAGACTGTTTGGGACATATTGAGGCCAGACCTGTTAGTGGTGCTCCAGGAGTGTCTGGAGAGAGAGCAGCTGGGAGCAGGTGTAGCCAGAGGAACAATAATACAAGACGGGAGAGCGGGAAAGTTGGAGAACTGGAGGCCAATCACCTTACTGTACCTATATTCTAAGATAACGGCCATGTCTCTGAATAATTAAAAATATCATGGCAAAGGTGGTCCATAGTGACCAGGCTTTCCTGGCAGAGTAGTAACTATGATACCGCTACTAGTAATAGACACAATTTAGTCCTGTCAAGAATAAGGATTGAATCTTAATTTAGAAAAAGTGTATGACCAGGTGAAGCATGAGTTCCTGCCTGGTACTCCAAACAAGATGTGGGTCCCACCAAAGTTTCTAAGTTGGATCAAGACTTTATACAAAGGAGCACAATGTAGGTTAGAAGTGAATGGTCATCCAATGGAGGAAGTCAAGGTCAGATCAGATGTGAGACAGGGATGCCCCCTGTGGCCACTCCTATTCATCTGCACCATTGAGCTGTTGAAGTAGAGGATTAGGACAGTTGGCATAATAGAGGGTGTACCAATCTCTGGAGGAAAGACACACAAGCAAAATGATTGTTATACATGAATAGAGACAGTGTGTAACCCAAGCCAGATGCCTGCCTAATCTCCTCTTGAACACCTCCACAGTAGAGGAAAGCACCACCTCCCTTGGAAGCTCATTCCACATTTTGTCAACCCTTACCATAAAGAATTTCCTCCTTACCTCCAATCTAAATCTATTCTCCTTCAGTTTGTGGCCATTATTTCTGGTAACCCTGAGGGGTGCCCTGGTAAACACAGTGTTCCCTATTCCCTGCTGCCACCCTCCAACCAATGAGTTTGTAGGCAGCCACAAGATCGTCTTTCAGCCTTCTCTTGTGAAGGCTGAAGAGATTCAAAACTCTCAGTCTGTCTTCATAGGGTCTTACCTGCAGGCCCTCAACCATATGAGTAGCCCTTCTCTGAACTCTCTCAAGATTATCCACATCCCTCTTGAAGTGCGGCACCCAAAACTGGATGCAGTACTCCACCTGCAGCCTCACCAATGCCACATAAAGGGGAATTATCACTTCCCTAGACCTGCTTGTGATGCTTCTGCTGATGCAAGGAAGAGTGTTGTTAGTCTTGCTTATTACCTCATTACACTGGAGGTTCATGTTCATTTTTACATCACCAGGACTCTGAGATCTCTTTCCACTGTTGCGGTACTCAGAATGGTACCCCAGTATATAGGTGTGTTGGAGATACTTTCTCCCCAGATGCCACACCTTGCATTTATCCTTCTTGAATTGCATCCTATTCTGATCTGCTCGCTTCCCCAATCTGTCCAAATCTGCCTGAATTTGCTGCCTGACCTCCAGTGTGTTTAATATGCCCCACAGTTTAGTGTCATCTGTGAATTTGGTCCAGGTGCTTTCAATACCTTCATCCAAATTGCTGATGAAGAAATTAAACAGTACTGGTCAAAGGACAGAGTCTTGGGGGACACCACTGCCCACATCCCCCGAGAGAGAAACTGCCCCATCCACCACCGCTCTCTGGGTCCATTCCATAAGCCAGTTTCTAATCCACATCACAGCTACTCAGTTTATGTGTAAGAATTGGGTGTGACACTCTGTCAAAAGCCTTTTTAAAATCCAGGTGAATAATATCTACTTCCTCCCCTGCACCTAAGCACTTTGTGATCTGGTCATAAAAAGAGACCAGATTAGTCAGGCAGGATCTGCCTGCTACAAATCCATGCTGGTTGCCCCTCACCATTGTGCTATCCCCGATCCTCTGCAAATGTGATCCTTAATGATTTTTTCTAAGGTCTTGCCACAAATAGAGGTGAGGCTAAGAGACCTATAATTACCTGGGTCCTCCTTCATCCCCTTCTTCAAGACAGGGACCACGTTGGCCCTTTTCCAGTCCTCTGGAACCTGTCCCAAGTGTCACGAGTGCTCAAACAGCTTCACCAGTGGTTCTGCTATGTCATCGGCCAATTCCTTTAGTACCTTTGGGTGAAGATCATCGGGGCCAACCGACTTAAATACGTCCAATGCTTCCTAGTGCCCCTTCACTAGGTCAGAGTTAATCATTGGTGGATTGGTACTACTCTCACTCTGTGTCCCTAGAACAGGCAAGAAGAAATATAATTAAATAGGAAAAGGTGTCATGGGCAAAACCAAATGTACAAAAAATAAGTGCTTGGTACTGGGGAAGATGGGAGGAATGGAAAAACTGGGGTTATAGATCACAATGGATCAAATCAAAATATTGGGAATGGAGGTGGACACACAAATGACAAGTGAAGTGGCATGAGAGAAGACACAAGGTCAGGTGAAACAAAAACTGGGGAATCAGTATGACTACAAGCTTTTCATGGCAGGATGGGTGAATGTAATTAAGGCAGTGGTGTTCCCAATCATACTGTATGTAGGCAGGTGTTCCCTCCATCATGAACCACTGTGTCTAGGATTCATTGGGTACTGATGGTGTTCTTTTGGAAAGCCAAAATAGAAAGGCTTAGGATAATAATGTGATTCAGAAGGAGAAACTGAAGGGTGGGTGGGGCTTCCCAGACCTGTGCGTGTGTGTGTGTGTGTGGTGGTGGGGGGTTATGTGAAGTAGGTCACTCTGTGTTGCACAGAAGGGGTTAAATGAGGCCTCAGATGGTGTAGATTTATCCAGTACAATGTAGGGAAGTTATTGCATAATTTTAATGTATGTGAAAGGTCATTGCTCTGGGCCTAGATAAAGCTGTCAATGCACAAACAGATTTTAAACTTTGCAAATAAGTATTGGATGAAGGCAATAGCTGCAACAGAGTGGCAGACCTTAAAAAAGTCAAATCCTGAGTCAGGGAAAAAGGTCACTGTATCCCTATTGGGGAGGTTCATAGGGAGAGAAACAAAATTTGGAATGGGATGTTTGAAAAAAGCTTACAGAAGTACACCAGGGCTTCAGTTGCTTGCTATCACATCGGATTGTACCAATACAGAAGCTCCATTATAGTTAGGAGCTGTGTAGAATAGCCAGATGCCCCAAGCAAACATGTCAGAGGGAAGAAACCCTATGACATGTGATATGGGAGTGCCAGGTCACCAAAATTGTTTGGGGAAAACCAGAGAAACTCCTACACTAAGGTGCTAAGGGTCAATTCATCCTATAAGTGGTTCTAGGTAGAGTATGGGCCAGGGCCCTGAGGAAGAATGGAGGAAGAGTATGGAAAGCTGCAGTGAGCTCTTGCATAGCATTGTGGAAAACAAGAAACTTACTAGTCTTGCAACAACTAGAGCTCTCAGCAGAAGATATCTTACATTCAGACTTGAGTAAACTGGGGTGGTATTACTCATGGGACATAAGAGAACCAGGGATAGGAGGTGGGTTTATGGAAAAGAGAAGAATGAAGATACCTAATAGATCTAGGAGGATAAAAAGATGATGAGGCCTGAAAAGTGGCAGAGCAATATCTGCAGTTCAAGGGTTGGCTAGGGAAAGGTGTGATAGGGGCTAAGACAAGGTACATAAGTTATAAGGCGGGGGGGGGGGGATGTCAGCTTGAGCCAGTGACTAGATTCCATTTCCAAGTAGCTCTGGCTCTGGGCTGGTCTCCATGGACACCCTGGGAGTGGATGGGTGTGACAATGTAGGGTTGTGCCAGCGTAGGGCTCCAGCGTTCTGCCCCAGCCTGACCCAGCTCCTGGGGTCATAGCCCCATGATCCTGGGGTCTTCACAGAGACAAGCCATGTGGGCAGGGCAAGCAGCCAAGCAGGTAGCTGCCCAGGGTAGGGCCTGAGGATAAGGCCACAATCTTGTGGCAGTAACAACATAAGGCAGGGCCAGGGCAAAGCCATAATCCACTTCCTGCATGCTCCTGCTGCAGAACCCATGCTCAGATCACTGCCCATATTCCCTTTCAATGAGACTGTGTTCTGTGGGCAGGGGCATGCAGGGAGTGGGTCACTGCTCTGCCCTGGACCCACCCCATGTTGTCACTGCTGCAAGATCCCAGCTGTGGCCCTGGCCCGGACCCCAGAGAAGCTCCCTGCTCAGCTGCGTGCCCTGTCTCTGTGGCCCCTGGCCAATCTCCATGGAGACCCTGGGAATGCTGGGCTGTGAGAATGCAGGGCCAGACTGGGCTGGAGCAGAGCCCCAGTTCTGCAGCCTCTCACTGTCATGGCTCCATGCTGTCATGCTCACATACTCCCAGGGTCTCCATGGAGACCAGCAGGGAGCCCGGGCTACTGAAAAATGGAGTCTGCCATGGGCCCAATCCAGCCTGTGGGTCAGATTTTGCCCACCTCTGGTATAAAGGGTGATAGGCATGAAGATATGAGATGAACATAACAAAGAATAATGCTGTATTAAGAAACAAAAGGGTCCAGGACCCTGGATAATTGTGAATTTGGGGAAGGAAAGAGTCAGTGGGTAATGCATAAGTGGTCTATGTTTTCTGTTGATCTTACTGTCGAAGTTCAGGATGCTAATGCAAACTTCTTTTAAGTTTTGACACCTTATTGTTCTTCTTAGTTGGTGTAGTTTTTGTAAGATAATATAAGTTGATACACATGCTTTAAGTTTTGATACTTTATTGTTATGTTGGCCTATACTTGATGTAGTTTTGTAATACAATGTAAGCTGAGGGAATAAGGTTTTGGAGGTATTACTGTCACAGTAATAATAATAATAATAAAAAAAAGGTTCCCATTAGTATTTTATCCCACTATAGGCCACATGTTTTATATTCATGCTTGCTATTAGCTGTATTTAATCCATTTCACAGAATAGTTTTCATTACTGGGCATGCAGCTTTTGGCAGAAGTTTAATGATAGACAGTGTATTCAATGTGGTTTTCTTGTATGTGGATATAATACAAGCCCCCACCCCACCCCTCCACTTCACATGCTGATAGGGGGGAACAACTTCATCATACATTTGGGTAAGTATGTTTTTTCATATATAATAATAGCCTAGTGGCTGGAGCATCTGCCCAAGGAATGGCTCCCTCAGCCCTACAGAGCTCAAATAGGCATTTTCCATTTCTCTGAGTGTCCTAATGTCTAAGTTGAAATGATGGCACTTGGAAAATCTTGTGTCTAGAATGTCCAGGGGATTGAGATAACCTTGATATTTCACGTAGGAAAGTTTATTTACTTTAGCCCACGGACTCCTAATTGGCATCTGAGTTGACATGAAAATATCATGCTTATCTGAGTTGATATGAAAATATTTAAAACATTGTATTTGTTTGGATTTTTCTTTTCTTTTTAAAAAACAGGAGACAGAGATATACATTCTAAATACTTTATATAACTTCAAATAAGATGAATTTAAGAAATGGGATTCCCTTTGCTTGAAACTTGGAGGAGAGCCACAGCAGATGAACATTTAATCTTTCTTTTAATATCGCAAAGACATTAGAAGCTACTGTAGGTAAGGCAGCAACCCTGGGCACATCTAATCAACTGAAATGCTTTAGAGACATGCCTTGGGCTGATCAGGTTGGCCTCTAGTACTATAAGATTTAAGCTGAAAATGTTTAGTTATGTATTGGAATAACCTTGAATTCTCCAATCCAGTGATATATAGCCACATAGTCTATTTTTAAATGTTCACTACATCCCACATAACTGAATTAGCATAAGTGGTGTCACACAGAGTTTCCTTGTACTAAAATACAAAAAGATATAATTAACCCAAAGCTCCCAAATATACAGTGGTATATACAGAATCTCCTATAGAAAAATCTAGCCTCAAATGAAACATCATTTAATAGTTAAACTGAGAGTCTTATATAACTATGAACTATCCATTACTGTTGACTGAATTCAAATTGCTCAGCACATTGTATCTCATTATATTTGCCTATTTTTAGTGAAGTAGAAACTGTAGTTTCAGTTAACTGGACCCACTGCCAGCAGTACAATTTGACTTGAAAGCTAATAGTTTATATGACTTTGCACTCAGGTAACTACAGAAGATCATGACATTACAGTCTAAAGACGGTAACAAGAATGGATAAAATTTGTACCAGTTCCCATTTATGTTACAAGCTTTGTCACAAGAATGGATTAATGTTGCGCTATTTTCTGTTCTCATTAAGTTCTGTCTCCAAAAAAATGAGGCATCAAAATTTTAATGCCTTGCAATTTTTAATGCTTAATATATTCTGTGGATTCTAGTGGAATACTACAGCAGTTTAGCTCCTTCAGCGGTCTATATTTTGAGTGGATATTTTATTTTTCAAACAGTTTTCTAAGACCATGGATAAATTAGCTACCCAGGTAACACAGAGAATATTAAAACTGTTATTATAAATTATGCACATTGTACTGGTGTGAAGAATGTGTGAGATTATAAAAAAACTGGTTTGGGATAGCTATTTACATTTTCTGTTCCCAAGAGCTTGCTGGAACAGTTAATAACAGTCTGAGATCTAATTTTCAGGTTGAAGCACAAATAAGTTATTTACAGCTCTAAAGACAACAAAGGAGCCTCAATAGATGTAGGTACAAATGGAAACCCAAGGTGATACTCCAGTAAATTCCCTGGAAAATAGGGGAACTAATATGAGAAAGAAAGTTTTGGATGAGGTTGCTGCCACTTTGGTCCCTTTCCCCATGGGCCCACCAAGAATCCAAAGAACAACAAATGACATTCAAAGAGAAAAAAAACAAAACCAAAAAAAAACCCAGCTGCAGAGGGAACATGCTTGTGGCAGTTGCTTTTCTTGTGGTGTGCCCATCTCTGGCAGAGCTTTCCCACCGCTTGTGCCAATCCTCTGTGATGGCCAGAACCAGAGGGATTAATAAGCAATAAATATGTGCTTCTTAGAGGCATTTGGTATTTTGCCTAAACAGGTAATATTAGTTAATATAAAGCTTGTAAGTTTGTAAACCATAAATGTAACTTGTCTGCCGTAAGTTTAACCAAAATGATAAAATTAACTGTTTGTGGAACTGAGTGGGCCCCATAGGCAAACCTGTAGATGTGAGATTAGCTGACCAAACGGTTTTTGCTCAGGATTCAGCTATGACGATAAAAAACTGGATCAAACTGCCTGGCACATCCAACACATTCCAGGAAAGCAGATCCCAAGAAAGCATATTCAAATGAAACCTAAAAGGGGTTGGGGCTTAGGCGGAGTAATGCCAATTTCAAACCTAAACCTAAAGGTGCTGCATCATAATTTGCTTATTGGATAAACTCGAGTCTGGGTAGTAACCTTTTTTGATAATTTTAACACCTTCTAATCCCATGGGGTAACAGCTATAGGGCAACATTATGAATGTCTCTAAAGCCAACAGATTAGCATAAGACTAGGTATAAAAAGCATGTGCATCAGGTAACCAGCAGGAAGGAGGGAACAAAATGGTCATTTCTGTTCCACGCCTGGACCCCGGACTCCCAGTGTGAGTGTGTGAGTGAGGATCGGATCCTAATCAAGGGAACTTCCCCAGTAATCCCTCTGACAGCATAGACTGGGGACACCTGACTTTGCTGGAATCACTTGATGCACACCTGGCATTGAGAGACTATTGCTAACCCATGTCTGTCTATCCGTTGTTTTGAACAGCCCAGTGGCTAATACCCTCGCAGTGCTCAGTTAGCCTCTGACAGAATTGATCTGTTTTTATTATCTGTTATTTACTATTAGCTCTTTAATACTGCATTATCTGCTTATCGCATTTATCTGTTAACTGTTGTGTGTGTGTAAGCTATAATAAATATACCTTCATTTCACTCCCAACTTTGCCTCCTTGATCTAAAACTGAATCAAACAGCCCAGTTGGCCTGTGATAAAATTGATACACTCACAGTGCGCAGCTGGCCTGTGACACTCCTCCCTGCAGCATCTCTCCAGCCATAGTCTCCCAGTTCAGTGGAGCATAAGTGAGCTCTACTCCCCACTTGGCATTGGCTCTTGGGGACTCCCTGGCTCTCATCCTCTGTCCAGGCCTCTGAAAGGGCCCCACTTCCCCACTCCCCCTTGTCCCCTCAGGTGCCTCACGTCTCATTCTCTGGAGCTGCTCTATCCTCACAGAGCAGCTGCTCCTGAAACAACACTCCTGCGGTGTTCCCGGGGAAGGTTAGGTTAGATATTAGGAAGCCTTTTCTTCCTAGGAGGATAATAAAACACTGGAACAGGTTACCCAGAGAGGTGGTAGAAGCTCCATCCTTGGATGTTTTCAAAACCAGGCTAGACAAAGCTTTGGCTCAGATGATCTAGTTGGGGGTGGTCCTGCTCTGAGCAGGGGTTGGAATAGATGACCTCCTGAGGTCCCTTCCAACCCTACCTTTCTATGATTCTATGACTATGATTCATGTACAAGGGCCTTCAGGCCTTTGCTAGAGCAGGTTTCCTGCATGCCTTCTGCCTACCAAAGGTGAATGCCTGCATACTGGTCTCTCAATCTAAACTTAGGTTGCTCAGACTGAACCATGCAACTTAGACCTTCCTCATACTTGGTGAACACATTCTATTTGTCAGGTCCAGTTTGTAAATCCAGTAGAACCTAGTAGTTTTCCTTTGTGTGATTTTTCAGAAAAAATATAAGCTAACATAAAAACGTATTTTCTGCCAGCTAGTATTTCATTTTGCCCTTTTATTGGTAGATGTCAAGTTCCAAACTGGGGAAGATTTGAGATTTTATAACCAGAGTTAAAAAGCAAATGTTGCAACAGCAATAAAAATAGAATAAATCTTAATAAGTATTTGCCATGTGTTCTGTAATGGATCATTTTTTCAATATAAGAAAAGAACAAGGGAACAGTTAGACCCAAGAATGACAAATAAAATTCACCTTAACAGATGCAGATTTGCTCTAATGTTGTGAAAGTGGATAATAAAGATAGCTTGTAAAATATTAAACAGGAACAGTATATCTCAGGTGTATGATAACATCCTCAAAACTTGTATTTTATCAGATCAGACAACTTTCTTAACTTGTCACTGTTTATTAAATTCAGAATAATAAAAACAGTCATTAAAATGGCAGTGTATTTATATTATATTTTCTAGTTTATAGACAAGACATATTCTTCCCCTCCCCCAGTTAATAAAGGCTTTTAAACTGTAGAGTCAATTAGATAATTATGATTTTTACACTATTAAGCAGAATGTGAACTACTCTAGAAATATATAAAATTGCTTTTCACAGGAGACTGAAGAGCGGGGAAAAAAGAGAATGACTGTACATTGTACTGCTTCTTCATGATGTGATAAGACTGTTTAAAGAGTTTTTATAATTTTCATTTTTTTCCTTTTTCAATTTGTTTAAACATTGGAAATAACACAAGGCTTGATTCTCAGCTGATGCACATTTGAGACAACATGGATATATTGTCTCAAATGTGTTGGATTGATCTAATACTAGTTAAATCACTGGCCCATCAGGGGATCACTTCTATCATTTTGTTGGAAGTTGTTCTCAAGCTTTTTGGAGGACCTTAGTAATTATGTCATGAAAGGCTGTGACCTAAGTCACGTGTATGTCTCTCCCCTCAAAAGAAAGAAAAATATCAAGTTTTATATGGTCAAATACTAAGCACCCTCTACCACTACTGATGTACTGATGAAGAAATACCAAGTGTCAGCTCAAGTTATAGGTTTATGTGACAAGACTATTTTTAGAGTCTTCTGATCTTAACGGGCTCTTGTAGCAAAGAGGAGCTAGTGAAGACATGACAGTCCTGATATTTGAAATGTTAGAAAAAGGAAAGGACAAACAAGCAGAAGACTTTTTTATACATTACAGAGTGACAATATAGAAAGGTCTAGGAAGCATGTGTAGGCTACATCTTGAAACATACACCCTTTATGCTACTCCAACTTTAGTGGAATCCTTTAACTGCGGATGACCTGTATTGCTTACTCCTACCTTCACTAATCTTTTTAGCTACTCTTCCAAGAAAAAGGATGCATGAGAAGAAAAGAGCAGAGATTGTATAAGCCTATAAAAACATAGATTCTGGCTGTGAGATCAATGGCATTTCTGGTCCAAACTCTTTGCCTTTCCTTTGGTATCAAAAATTCACCATGACTAGTAAAATTATTGCATACAGTCATCCTTGGTGACTGATCTTAGTTAGACTTAGAAGTTTTATTGGGGATTGACAGAAATATGATTATTATTGACTACAGAGGGCAGTTCTCTGCCAATCTGAGGCAGCTTTAGATAATGGCAATGGCAGCTGCTGTCCTTCTGGTAAGAATCCATAGGAAATTAACAAGTGCATCTTGTTTTGTTTCTATTTCATGTCTATTTTATCTTCCTTCAGAGTTTCTTTACTGTCTAAAATTATTTTAAAATCAAACAATATAGTTTTAGAGTTTGCTTCATACCTGCAGTAGAAGCGTGCATGTGACAAAGCTATCAGGATTATGCAGATCTCACCATGCATAAAGTCTTTTTTGACCAACAATACATACACAGAATTACTGAACCTGTCACTGCAGATCCTGCATACAGCCCTGCATCTCTTTCAAAACTCTGTATGCACAGCAGAATACGTTAGTGAAAAAGGTCAAATTCACCCAGGGCATAGCTCTTGTTTTTTTAAAGAAAATAATGGCAGGGATGGACTTGATTCACAACGTGCTTCCTGCATTTGGTAAGAGAGAGCTACTGGCTTGAGATTGATACATATAGCACAAAAGATCTTTCCTTTTAGATTAATTCTGGCTATGTTTTTGTATTAAGAAAAAAAAATAAAAGGAGATGGATAATATATGAAGAGAGACTCTAAGTGTTTGTACTCTAGAGGTACATAATTTTAACCCTGGCAAATAGTGAATAAAAGCGTGAGGTCCCTATTGAGCTTTTTATCTGTTTGCACTTCAGCAAACTTCCAGTACGTTGCATAGGTGTTTATCAGAGCAATAGCTTGTACATTTACCTTGTAAGTATGGTATTCAGTGGCTGCATCTGCACAAGATGCTGACTGTGCAGTTGTTACTGCATAGTCTTTTAGTACTTGTATACACAAGTACTAAATGATTGTGTAGTACCATTTCCTGCACAGTAGCATTGTTGAATGGCTTTCAGGTGATGTTGCCTGTGTAGTAGCTTATTATTACTGTACAGTAGTGTTGTGTGATGCTACTGAGCAGTAGTAACAAGTTACTGTGCAGTCAGTGTCTTCTGTAGACCTAGCCGCTATATAATGGATTTGAAGTTTACCACAGAGTTGTCCATAAGGAACAAAACTGCATTGTTTGCAATACTTTTGGTACATTATAGATTCAAATTGTCAACTGCCCTATGAATAGATTTGTTCACCTACGTTTGAAGGATAATTAACTGGTTGAGGAAACAGTTTAACCTGTGCCTGCAATGAAATTAAGCATTCTGCCTCTTACTTACATCTCATCTGACATGTTACAACTGCGAATCATCTCACAATATTGAAAAAAAAAGCTGACTATCAAAGAAAACTTGTTTGGGCATACTCAATCAAATTCTGGACAACTGCTTGACTATGCTAGCACCTCCTTTATTTGCTATATACAAGCACTCAAGGAGATAGATTTTGCCTTTGAAAAATGATCAGGGAATATCCATTCTACATACAAATACCTGCACTCACAAATATTAAAGGATTATTTTTGCATAAACATACTATTCTGTATTCACTCTTTTATTATTTAAAAGTTTCAGTTTCCCAGTCTGGGGGTACATATACATGTGCAATTACTGCACCTGAATAAACTCTGGTGCAGTTCTCACCAGAGTCATTATTCCTGGATGCAGCATCTTCAAATATATCTGGGACCGCAGCAGTTTGAGTTGGGTGGAGAAGCTCTGGGCTAGCGTGTGGTTTGGGGGCTCAGCTCTGGGCTTAGGGTGATGGCATCAGGTGGTAGAGGGGCTGGCTAGGGCACAAGAGTGCCCAAAATGTGAAGCCGTGTCACTGACCCCCTGAGCCTGCTGCCAGACCGGAACTGCTCCACTCCAGCTCAAACTTCTGCAATCCTGGTCACCATCCACACATGCTTTCTGTGGAATAAATGATTCCACCATAAGATACTACTGTCAGGGATAGTACTATCTTATGGCAGAATTAATTAATTTACTGCTCCCTAATGCCAGCGCATATGTAGATGGTGACACTTTACTGATGAGCTAAGGAATCAATTCTGCAGTAAAACACATGTAGATGCACCCAAAGGTGGCTGAGAGCAGCCATGCAGTATGTGATGGCGCAGACACATCTACGACACGACTTACAGCATGTTCAGTTGTTCTCCATGCTGCAAGGGAGAAGCGCAGAGGTTTTTTGACCCCTGAATATCCAGGGGTTGAGAAAAAATGTGGAATAGTACACACACGGACAGTGCCCACTGCTCAAAGGTAGAGCCAGGTCACCTGGAGCTGTGCTGCAGCTTCTGGCCAGGTTCTGTGCAGCAGACATGCCACTGCTACAGCCCCAGGAGGCCCCTACGATCCTAAGTAAAGCTTATGGGACCAGCACAGTGCTGGGCTCAGCCTCCCCTAGTGCACCTGGGGTGACTTGGCACATGCCAAAGCTCACATGCTATGGGTGGGTGTTCCTTGGGGACATGTAGCAGCAGCGCAAGGTGTGCTACCGCTAGTTTTCTCTGATGAACCAAAGGTCCACACCACATGTCAATGCAGTCAATGAGTGCAAAGCAATGTATGTGATAAGTCTTTCATTATATAAAGCAAATAACCAATATAAAAAAGAACTCATAGACTAAAAATTTAACTTCCAAACAATATGTTATATCCTATAGGTTTTAAAAACATTACTACTGAATCCTTCATTTCAAGGAAATCTTATAGATTTTAACCCTTTTTTTTCCTTTACAACTTTCTTAATGAATCTAAGTGATCATATAACATATTTAAGAATTAAAGATACATTCAATTCCCTAAAATATACATAAAGCCAGATATTATTCTTCCCTCAACAGTGCTTCCATTAAAGACTATAAGGCTTTGCTCATTCGTTATTTCAGATTCAAAAAGGCTATCTACTGCTTATTGATATGGGTATGGGTCCAAATTCAAAAAACTCTTACATTTGAACTCCTCAAACATGTTTTTATTTATATAAAGCCACTGAATTATCCTTGAGTTCATAACATTAAGATGAAGATATTTATACAGAGATGATTCTAAGGTATTGTAACAAATGTCTAGTATTTGGCTATATATATATACATTTTCCAGATCCTTGGTATGCACATTACCCAGCATTATACTATTTGGGAGGAGAAAACTATTTTAAACTAAATAGTAAAAATTATTTGAAATAGATAAAACTATTTTAAAGTTTCACCAATTTAGAAGCCTATACATCATTAGAACAATGAAGGAAGACTACAGTTTTATCAGTACATCCACAAAGTATGAATAAAGGGATATCTAATTACAAATCACCCCTGAAGTGGGCAGCTATTGTATTACAAGAGTGAACTTTGCATGAGGCTATTTAAAAGTTTGTATGTGAACCTTTCCCTAAGGCAAAGGGACTCCATTCATTACCAAACAGAAATATAAATAAATAATAGCTCACGGGTATTGGCTTGAACTCCCAGTGGCTGAATCATCAAAAAACCAGCTTACCATTTGGAATTCTTTTTTCTTAACTTCTTTAATGCTGCTCAATCAATCTCTAGAACGAAATAAGTCTTTTAAAAAATGACCTGGCCTCTTGCCATAGGGGAACCTTCCCCTTTTACTATAGGTCTCATGGCTCTTGAATCTGCCTTCTCTCTCTTTTGGCTCATTGGACCCATATGTAATATTAAACAGCTCTTTGGCTGACAGACAAGACCATCTCTTGTTATAGTAAATGGTAATACACTCCATTACACAGTAACTTTAAAATCACAGCCCCACAGAGAAAGCTGCACTCAGAACTAAACAGTTCTCCTAGCTGACCTGAACCAGGAGCTGAATGTCAGCACAGTTCATACACCAGAGAATGGGTATCAGGGATCCTTTCTGTATATAGCCCATGGATTACTGTCATAGCCAAGTTTTAAAAAAATATTATTCTCTCCTTTAGATAGAATGTATTGCTCCTACCAACACTCCAGTTCTACATCATCATTATTTAGATTTTCCTTTTTGTAACTGTTTCCAGGTATCTAAATGTGTACACCCATTTATTGGAAGTATGATGGTGTTAGTGTGTACCTAAGAGAAAATCAAATGTAGCTGAAAATACAACTTCAGTTTTCCTCAAGTCTTTATTTCATGTCCACTTCTTCTTCCATGTCTCCTTCTGGCTCTTTCTCACAGATAGCATGACTAAGACATCAACATTAAATAATACATTTGAATTGTTTTACACATTGCTTGTGCTCCAACTAACTGTTTGAATTTTCTAGGCTAATATACATTTCTAGACACAGGAAAGCATTCTTCTTCATCTGTATAGATGCATAATTGTGTAGCATCAAAGGAACACCTACTTCACCGTTCAGAATTGCACAGGTCCCCCACACATTTCAAATGGTAGCATTTAGAAAAGGAAGACCTTGTTTCTGACTTCCTCCCCTCTAGCCACAAAGGACTTCATTTAAGTGGTACTAGAGTTCCTAAACAGCCATGAAGCATGGCTAGAATACACCTGTCAATCCATCCTATTGAAACTTGTCTACTGGAGAGATATGAATGGAAAATTCATAACAACATGAAGAGAACAAACAAATGCAATCCTGAATTTGTGGCCCAGGGAGGGAACCTCTGCCTGCAAAGTTTCTCCCAACGCTATTGTATCTTTTGAACTCTGTAGTCCCAAAAGCATTATGGACAGTAATGTGTACCTGGAGTCATACCATTCTCAGTGCTAGCATTATTATGGATTGAAATTTAATATCAGCATGTGGTCCAATGGAGGTGTATCAGTTCAAATGGGAGGGGATTCTGGCCTCCAATGCACAGGGTGATTTGAAGAAAATGGATCACTAATGCCCTCTCCATTCTCCTGCATAACTCAGATGTTTGTTAAGAAGAGCCACATGAGGAATGTGTTTTCAGGAGAGATTTGACAGTAGTAAGCCAAAGTCCAATAAGGCAAGGTGGGCTAGTGACCAGGCCAGAGAATGCTGATTATTGCATACATTTGGCTTTTCTTTTCTGAAAGAATAATCAAAGCCCTTCAGCTTTTCTTCTAATAGTTCAACAGGTTTTCTTTTCTTCACTCCAAACACATGTACACACTTCCTCCTGTTTGGGACTCTGGACAAAACAATTCTGTAATGATGATTGCTACTAGAATGGCTATAAATCAGATTCTGTTCCAACCCTACCTTGAGGGGATTCCAAGCAGCAGAGGCAGCTTGCTCTCTTTTTCTTATGTTGTTCATACAGTTTTTCCACTGACTATATAATAAAAAATGTACATACAATGTTGAGTAAAAGCGTTCCTTCCTTTCCTTCTGATGTACCATCCCCCTTCCTTGGACAGAACCTAGTTCCATCTTGTTTTTGTTTTTTTCTGTCTGCCCCTGTAATTTATTCCTTTGGCTGTCTGGTAGGGGTGTGCAAAATGGGCCATATTTGATTTGGATTCAGATTTGGCCTAAATCAGGGACAGTGATTCAATACATTAATTTGGATCACTGTCCTGCTACGATTCAGCCAAATTTAAATATGA
This sequence comes from Crocodylus porosus, assembly GCF_001723895.1. Taxonomy (NCBI): domain Eukaryota; kingdom Metazoa; phylum Chordata; order Crocodylia; family Crocodylidae; genus Crocodylus; species Crocodylus porosus. The sequence goes on along the minus strand of NW_017728918.1, from coordinate 52,535,474 downwards.
AGATTCAATACTGATTTAGAGAATCAGCAATTTAACCATAGACACAGCTTTAAATGTTTTTTTTCTACATACCTTGAGGCACCAAGCATGGCTCATGAATGCTGCAATGGTGGGGTGGATGAAGCATGCCACAGGAGCATGGGGGGGAGGAACATGCTTGGCAACAGACTCAGAAGTGGACCAGAAGTACAGTGATCAACCACACGGGTACCCTGGGTGCTCCCCCAGACCCAGGAGGAACCAGTCACTGAGCCAGGGTGTGGGGAGGGGGGGAGGGTCCCCCATGTGCTTCTCGGCTGACCTGGAAGTGGACTGGATGTGCTTCTGGTCCACTTCTAGGTCCACTGCTGAGTCCACTGCAAAGCATGCACTCCTGTGGGATGCTCCATCCACCCCAGCATCTCAGCCTCCATGAGCCGCCTGGTACATTGAGTTATGTAGAAAAAACATAAAGCTGTGTCTATGTCCGAATCATCAAATCTCTAAGAATCTCTCTGAATAAATTTGTATGGCTCCAATTTGATTTGGAAAGATTAAAGGGTCTCCTGATTCAATTAAGTTTTGGAGATGTGGCCAAATCTCTGCTGAATAGAAACACCAACTGAAGCTTCACACAGCCCTACTGTCCAGTGGTCATGGTCTCCATAATCTGAGTAGTTGCTTTAAACTCTAGATTGGTGGGGAAAAGATGGAACCATTTGGTCTACCATTATGTAAACAGTGTCAAACTGTTGCTAGTCTCAGTATTTTTGGCCAAATAATGTTTGGGGATTTTCTATGTCATTTTTGCATCTTGATGGTGAAATTCATATTCAGGAGAGCAAAAATGGAGTTGGAAGCCAACAGGACAATATTGAATCACCTTTAAGCATGCATAGCAGGGCAAATGAAGTCAGGTTGGGCAAAAGTGCAGCTGTATAAGAAATTTACTCTATTTACTCAAATATAAGATGAGGGTTTTTTCCCCCCAGTCAGCACGGGGGGGTGGAATCCCTTCATCTTATATTCACATATGAACTAGAAGGGGGAGAAAGTACCTGCTGTGAGTCTGACTCTAGCCCTGAGCCCAGGTTGGGGCCAGAGTCAGATCCACAGCATCCTCCTGTCCCATCTCCCCCACAATTCCCTAGACTCTGGAGGAGTTGAGGGGAAGAGGCATAGACTGGGGAGTAGAAGGAGTGGTAGAGGCTCTGGGGAACTGAGGACAGGGGGGATGGGTGGCGGGAGGGGGAGGAAGGCTGCAGGGGAAACATCATGGCACATCATGACGAGAGACATGCTGGGATGGGATGGGCTCCACCTTTCCCCTAAAGGTAAGTGTGTGTTCTCTTCTAGGTTGGCGGACCTCCTCTGGCGGTCGGGGGAAGAGGAAGATGAGGGCGGAGAAAACATCAGACTGCCAGACCAAACAGCACCCACAACTACAGCCCAGCCCAGACCAATGAGCTAAGTGAATAAACAGGTAAGAGATAGGGGCCAGGGTAATGCTGGGACTAGGGGGTCAGTACACACACCCACAGGAAGCCTCAAATGCCTCTACACAAACCCTTGTAGTATGGGCAACAAGCAGGAGGAACTCACCCTCCTGCTGGCTGACACCAGCCTGGACATAGTGGGGATTACGGAAACGTGGTATGACGCAACACACTATTGGTCCCGGAGGGGAGGGGAGGGGAGCCAGGTGTCCAAGGAGAGTGGTCACTCCTTAAGGTGATGATCCTCCAAGCCCAAAGGAAGGTAATCCCAATGAGGATCAAAGGGAGCAGGAGAGCACACAAGCCTCCATGGCTCACCAAAAGCATCCAGGAATGTCTCCTTGCTAAATAGGAGGCTTACACCCAATGGAAAGAAGGGATCATCACAAGGGAGGACTATTCTGTAGTTGCTCGGGGATGTAGGGGGGTAGTTATGAAGGCCAAGGCAGAGATGGAACTGGGACTAGCTTCCCAGATTAAGGACAATAAGAAGTCCTTTTTTAAATACATAGGGGGTAAAAAG
>NW_017728918.1:52527408-52533465 GCF_001723895.1 Crocodylus porosus | reverse complement strand
AGCTTCCAAGAGAAGTGGTGCAGGCTCCTACCCTGGGGGTGTTTAAGAGGAGGTTAGATGCACATCTTGCTGGGGTTGTTTGACCCCAGTATTCTTTTCTGCCACGGCAGGGGGTCGGACTAAATGATCTGCTCAGGTCCCTTCCAACCCTAGAAACTATGAAACTATGGAAAGAAGTAGGAGGGTCAGAGGGTAAGCGGGGCACCTGACCCTCCCCATCTACTGTTTTCCCTGCTGTAGCAGTGGGGTTGGGTGTGGAGGTGAGGAATTCAAAGCAACCTTCCAATACTTAGATTTTATACCTGCAAAATTATAACAAATTTTCCATATACAAAATTTAAGTATTGAGGGTTGTCTTATATTCAGGGTCATCTTATATTTGAGTAATACATTATGTCTTAGATCAGTTCAGGTTGTTGTGTGGAGCAAAGTAGAATCTTATTTCATGATTAAGAATTGGAAAAACTCTGTAAATTCCATTTAAAAATCTTAGAGTAGCTTATCTCATAGAGTCCCTTGCTATTTATTCTGAATCCTCTTGGAAAACTCCCCCATTTTTAGTGGAAGAAAAAATAACATCAATATTAATATACTAATAGCCAAATTTTTACATAAGTAACATTTTTACCAAAGGTCTCTGGGAATTTCAGAAATTGTGACTATTTTCATAAATACCTGGAAGTGTTTATATATCTATAAATTATGGGTGCCTTTTCCCAATGTATAACAGTGAGTCAAATTGCTCAGAAAATATTTCGATATCAATTTCTCTATCACTAATCCAACTCTGATGAATGCTTAAAATTTCCATTCTTATCCAAATATTACTTGAAAAATAGAAGCAGAAGGTAGGCCAGGGTAGAACCTAGCTAGTTCCAAGACGAAGAAGCTTTCATAAGCAACAGTCTACTTTGTCAGATGCTATGAATTATGTTGATATCTTGCTGTTTCACTTCAAAATACCTATGGTTTCATGCTTCCTGACTCTTCCTTCCTCCTTCCCAACTCTTCCTTTCTTCCCAACCCATATACAAAATTTCCTTCAGTTTTCTGTGAAGAAGATAATACCAAATATGGGGCCAAATTCAGCATAGCTAAGGGAAATCAGTGAATGGATATAGAAATTGCACCTCTAATGCAAGCTCGATATACTTAGGGTAGAGAACCTAGATAATCTTCATTCCAGAGTGATAAAAACCTGATATTTTAAACTTTAAATCCATTGGGAAAGATTTTTAATGCATTTATTTAATCAGGAGTTGTTTCATATGACTGAAGGGCCTATATTTAAGACTGGGATAAGGTGATTCATGGAACTACAGACCCATTAATTTGACCTCAATAGTATGCAATATTTTAGAACAAGTAAAAAAGAAAAGAATAATTAAAGACATGGAAATTAATGAAATATGGAATACAGTGCCAAATGGATTTACCAAAGGTATGTTATGCAAGATTTATATATCTTTTTAACATGATAACTGATTTTTAAACAAGAGAAAATGATAAATGCAATCCATCTGAATTTCATTACATTGTTTGATTCAATAGCGCTTAGGAAATTACTGGAGAAGATGGGAATTAATAAAGAACTGTAAAATAAGTAAGGGATTGGCTAAAGATAAAATGACTTTATGTTTAAAAGGAAACTGTCAAGCTGCAGGAGGTTACAGGAAGAGTTCTTAAACAACTGACCTTGGGGGTAATCTTATTTAATATTTTAATTTGTGACATAGATGGAAAAAGCAGAAGTATGACAGTGACGTTTGCAGATGACACAAATGGGGAGACATATTCAGTACAGATGAGGATCAACGTTTCATAAGACTAAAATGGATGGCCTGGAAGACTGGCATAATTGTAATTCAATAATATTTAAGACTATAAAATGCAAGGTCATGGGTTTATGGGCTACTAACAAGATTTTTCTATAATCTAGGGGCTTACCAAGTGTAGTATTTCCCATAAAGAAGGGGCAGCATTAATGACAGTGTATAAGGCACTAGTCTTTTAGGAAGGTGAGTTTAGATTAAAACCAGTCAAGGAAAGGGCTACTAGGATGAACAGGAAAAGGAGGAATACAGCTGATGGAGGAGACTAGAAGATCTTGTCTTGCTTAACTTAGCACAGCTAAAATGGAATGAGTACATAATTATTCTGTATAAATTCATCAGGAGTTTACATGCCAGGAAAGAAGAATGCTAATTAAGGTAAAGGACACTGTTGGCAAAAAATAAAAGAGTATATACTGAACATGAATAAATTTAGGCTTAATATTAGAAAAAAACCCCACCCCCATGAGGAAAGGAAGTACTGTTATACTCATTTAACAGATATAAAGCCCAGAAAAACTAAGGCCCAACTCTTATTCCACCTCTAAGATATCTAAGCAGCACTTTTGCAGGTCTCATATATTTAAGAATATAATCCTATTTAACACTGCACAGCAACTACAAAATTACTAAAGTGCTTGTTTCCTTATGGATAGGGTGACCATATGTTATGATTTGACTGAGACAGTCCTGGATTTTGGAGGCTGGTCCCAGCTAGCCAATGAAAATTAAAATGAGTGTCCTGGGCACTGGGTCCAGTGAGGAGGCAGAGTGGCATAAGCTATGAAATAGGGAGCCTTAGGAGACAGCAAAATTGCCCTAAAATAGGCTAGCTTGATTAGTGGAATGACCATTAAAAAGGGAAGATGCTTGTTAACATCTGTGATGTAAGGAGCAGTGGGTCATTAACAAGTTATTGACTCCCTTAGGTGTCTGAATAGTAATACCAAAGCTGCATGTCACCCTGCACCTGGCCCTGCCTCTGCCTGTAGCAGCACTGCTGACTTGGGTGGGGGGGAGTGTCCCTCATTTCACATTATTCCATATGGTTACCCAACTTATGCATCAACATACTGGTCTAAAATGGTCCCTAAGCAACTAGACTCAAATTGCCACACAAGCTCAGAATTCATTCAGAATGTCCACATATGGGCAAAATCCAATTTTACTACTGTCTAATTGTCATTGTTGGAACTTCCATAAAGTGTTCAATCTTATTTGAGGTGTAACAGAATGTTTTTGCAATTTTCCCATTGACTACAGTATGCAAAATACATGAACACTGGGTTAAAAGGTTGCTATCCTCTCTGTTGGTGTAGCATCTAATGCCTTTGTCCACATAGTCAAGCTCCACCATATACTAGACTGAGCTCTAGCTGGACAGGAACCTGAACTTTCTGCTTCCTGGCTGACTGTCCTAAACACAAATAAGTTCAAATGTGGGAAGCACCTTCTCCCCAATCATTACTTTTTTTTTTTCTAGGCACAATATCTACTCTATGTATGTATGTATGGAGCCGGAAATCACCTGGAGTGCTACATACAGCATATTCTCAATAGCTACAAGGAGTCTTATATATCCATACTGCACATGAAACAGGATCACTATGTGTATTTCCCAAAATGTCCGTTATACAGCTGGGAAAATACTATTTGGTTGCATAAAGTGAACCTAGTTGTCTGCTTACCCGTATCACCTATGTAATGGTTGTAGATCTCCAGAATTCACACTGGACGTGCATGGCACAGCAGTTTCTTTAATTTTGGAGTTTCCCCGGCATGCTCACCTACCATTGACTGGGGAAGGGGCTCTGTCTCCCTCCACTCGCCTCCTGCTACCCATACTTGGTGGCTGGAAAGCAAAAACTGCAGTGGTTTTCATCTCCTGGCTATCAGGTGCACGCAGTGGGTGGTAAGCATTGAGTGACAGGGACCCACCCCCAATCAGCAGTGGTGGGGTGTGCAGAGGAAGCTCCAATATTAAAGAAGCCTCTGTGCTATGCCATGAATTTCCAGTAAAAATTATTGAGATCCCTGCTAATGTTGTGGAGAAAGTACAACTACCTATATAAATCCTCAGTTCCTTAGAGGGAGAACAGGCATTCCAGTTAGTCACCTACTGCTGAAACCATGCAACTTGGTGGCATCACACATGTAGTAGCCAAACAATCTAGTGGCTATGTCAGTCTAGGCCAGAGTTGGGCAATTAAATGGGCTGGAGGGTAACTTAATGTGTTTTTGTGTGCTGTAGAGAGCTGCATGTACACACACACTTGCACACACAAGCACACAGACACACACACACGTAGACACATGTATGTGCAGACATACACACATACACACAAGCACGTGAATGCAAAGGCACACAAACACACGTATGTAGACACACAAACTCACAGACACATACACACAAGCTTTCCATAGCTATCCCTGCATCCCCTCCCCCACCTGAAGTCCCTGGCATGTGGACAGATTAGGCAGGATCCACGTCAGCTGCTACAACTGCATCCACGTAGAATAGCCCAAAGCAACAGCTAGAAACACAGTAGTACGGCACCAGCTTAGCTCAGACACCTACCAGACACTCAGGGTGGAAGAACGGGTGCAGGGAGAAGGGGGCCAGGAGTGCCAGGTTATCCAGACCTGGCCAGGCAAGTGCTATGTCGTGTAACCCCCTTCTCCCTGAAGCCCTTTCCTGACCCAAGTCCCTAGCATGTGGCTGGGCCAAGCTGCTGCTGCACCATGTTCCTATGAGCTGTTTTGGGCTATGTAGATGCAGCTGGAGTGGCTGACATAGCTCCTGTCTGACCTGGCCATGTGCCGGGGATTTGAGGTCAAGCACAAGCCACACCAGGATCAGTCAGGAGCTGTGCCAGGTTCAGACAGGAGCCACTCCACCTGCATCCATGTGCCATAGTTCAAAGCAGCACATGGGAACATAGTGCAGCAACACAGTAGCAGTGCCTGAACCCCTACCAGGCCTCAGAAGGGCCCAGTAAACCCATGGCTTCCCCTTCCACTCCCTCCCCCATCAGTGGGGAGAATCATACCTGAGCATTGACTCTCACTGGGAACCAGGCTGTCTGGTCTGACATGGATCCTGCCTAACCTGTCCACATGCCAGGGACTTCAGGTGGGGGAGTGGATGCAGGGATAGCTATGGAAAGCTTGTGTGTACATGTCTGTGTGTGTGAGTTTGTATGTTTACATATGTGTGTTTGTGTGTCTTTGCATGCACGTGCTTGTATGTCTGCACATGTGTGTGTCAACATGTGTGTGTGTGTCTGCGTGCTTGTGTGTGCAAGTGTGGTCTGTCCCTGCCGTGGACTTTAATAGCTGCTGGCTCTTAATCAGGCAATATTCACCCTCAGCGCGATCTCTCTCCCCAACTGTGCCTACTAAGTAATTATCCTTTCCCCGTCCTTGACCTGACTCTTCTCTGCACTCGCAACTTTGTAGCACCAAGGGAACAGGGTTGTTCCTTGCCCTGTTACAGTAGGCAACACAAGTGGTTTAGAGATTGAGGCTGTAGGGGAGGTGGAGATCTCATCTGGTCTGGGAGTGGGGTCCAGGCCCAAGAGATAGAGGCTACAGCTCCAGTGATGAGAGCAGGCAGGGTGAGGGCTCCATAGCCCATAAGGGGTGAGAACCAGGGTCAGGAACTCATATTCTGTGAGGGATGAGAACCAGGGTCAGGAACCGGTAGCCCAGGAATGGTGAGAACAAGCACAGCCAACAGTCCATAGCTTAAGAGGGGTGGAGTCTGTTGGAGGCAATGAGGTATAAGCCCTGGAGAGACAGAGGATGCAGGCCTAATCCTAAGAAGGATTTTGATTTTTTCAGGTATAGAGGCCTGAGCCAAGGAGCGGCAGGATGGTTAAAGGCATGAAGGCGAGAAGCCCCAACAGTGGTGAAGAGTGTACCAGGTTTAGAGGCCTACATTGACTGGAATTGACACTGTGGCTGGAGGCTGGATTGGCCAAGAGGACTTAACACCCAATGATGAGTGATTGGTAACATCTCTGAAGCTTGGGGGTAGCTAAAAGGGGAGATGAGGAGGCCACATAATTAACCCTTAAGGAAATAAGCAGTGACACTTGTGTTCATAAGTCTAAGATCTATCTTGGGTAGCCCTCCATTTTTCTAAAAACATATTTACATCATGGTGTGGCAGGAGAGTTGAAGGAGAAATTGCCTAAAGAAACTAAAGGTGACAAGGGCTGGG
>NW_017728918.1:52509120-52527308 GCF_001723895.1 Crocodylus porosus | reverse complement strand
CCTGTTACAGACAGTTATTATGATCTTTTCCACTCTTGTTTGCAAGATAGGTTAATACTAGAGTCCAAGCTGAATTCTATGTGGTAATGACATTTTTCACCTTCTGAATAAATTGCAGATTATTAAAGGTATGAAATGGTAAACTAACCGGTTAGGTTAGCCCAATATGAAACTCTACCTTGCCTTCTGCCTGATTTCAGACTAAAATAGATGAGCACCTCTGTCTAGTAAAAAAAAAGTGTTATGTTTACTATAGGAACTGGTGAATTTCAATGCTATGTGCAGTTTCAGAGTTTGTGTAAAGATTAAAGCCTTCAAACTGCATCTGGATTGCACTACCACAGCATCTGCCTGATCTTCAAACCCACATCACTACCACATAGCCAAATTCAAATACAAATAAGTTGTGTACAAATTAACAAGGGTCTCTCATAAACTGAGTCTGAATATCTTACAGTGACCCTGGAATTGTCACCATCTTTTCAAATAAAATATTAAGAAAAATACTCAGGAATCTTACAGCATGCTGTAAAGTTACTGCTGTCATTTGTAGGTGAACTGCTGGCAGTAGTTATAAAACAAATGAGACAAATGATAAATGATGGGTCCATGGGGGTTGTGTAGGAATTGTCCTTGTCAGTGCAATCAATATAATGTACATGCAATAAAATCAGTATATACATTTGCATAGGTCTGGAAAAAATATTAAAGAATTTTTTATCAAATTGAATGATTAAGATCTGTTTTCAGACTTCCATTTTACTTGCTTATTTTCACATGGTTGTAAACTTTTGAAAGTTATTTCAGATGAAGCAGTGCAAAATGAGTATAAAACATCTTAATGTAGTTCCATTTTACACAGATGTAAAAGACTGCACAAGAGGCAAAAAGAGAAGAGAATCAAGTCCTTTCCCCTGTTGTGAAAAATATTACAAACAGTGGTATAACCACTGATGTACTGAAAATACTGCCTAACAAACTAACCAAATGGTCTTATTCTTTCTTTGTTTCCAACTATCATTTTGTATTTCTTAATCTGTATCTTATTTTTGTGATCCCTTTGAGGTAAGGTCCAACCTTGTGTTCTTTCTGTGAACATTGCACAACAAAATGCAGTTTTGACCATTGTCTAGAGCTCCTAGGATTTATGGATATTCAAATCATCATAGTTCTCCATAGGTAGGGAAGCTTTTGCCTTCAAAAAACCCATGGAAGAGCGAGAGAGAGAAAATCTATAATAGACTAGGTGTAACAAGTGGGTGTCCCAGGGCCGGTCTAAATGTTGGCCCAGCCTCTTGTCTTAGGGGCAGCTACCTGTCTCCTTTCCTGTCATGCCTTCATGTTTCTAATGATCTGATGTTAATCAGGCAGGAGGCTGCCCATTTATCTGCCCTGATGCCAAGGGCCTATGTATATGACTCCAACCTCCCCTTATTGTATCCCATGTCTCACAGATGTTTCCTCCAGCTAGCTAGCACTGAGACCCAAGCTCCAGTCTCACATGGGACTCACTCCCCACTGGAGATCACGATACCAGTGCCCTGGTTTATCTCTTTACACACATTCACACACTGGGCCCCAAGCCTCCCCTGGGCTATTCCCTTATCCCTGGCCCCAGGAGCTTCCTTAATAACTCCCCAAGGCTCAGGGCCCCACTCCCCTGGAGCTTCATGTTAACTCCTATATGCAGCCTCAGATCTCCACTGAGAGTCTGAGTGTTGCTACAGGTCCCTCCACCAACCTAGGTCCTGCCTCAGTACTCTTAGTGAGTCTGCGCTCCCCCTGCTCGATATCACCTACCATGTGAGGATGTGGGGCTGGGGTTAGAAGGTGCCCAATATCTCCCTTTCACTGGGGCATTTCTGGGGGCCTGTCCCATCATAGACAGTCCCACCAGGCCAGCCGTCCCCAGCAGGGTGCAATTTCCAGTCATGCCCAGGACAATGGGGCCTCCTTCTTCCTTATATCCACAGGCCTCCAAGGTGTTCCAGGCCAGATGTTGCCTCCTTGGCTGGTAGCAGCAAACTGCTGCCTCTTTGCAGTTCAGGGCTCAGCTCTTATATAGCATATCTGGGCCCTGCTCCTAGTCAGGCAACTGTGCCTAATTGGCATTGCAGGCAGCTGCGGGCTGCCCAGCTGCCACTCAGGCCCCTGCTAGTAACAGAGTACCCTGTGCTCTGTTTCACTAGGTTACCCAAGGAAGCAACATATGCTCATATGCTTAGGTAATTGTACCATATTCAGTAAGTGGGTTAAGGTAACCTGAACAAACTATGCTGGAAAAAAACATTAGCTAGCACAGTGAAAGTTAAAAAAATTGACTTGATAGGTAGAAGATGAAATGCCTTCCCATGCACCAAAAGAAAACCATCACCAAGAACTTCCTGATAGGCTGTAGAGGAAAGCAAACCTGTTTTTTCTTTCCCCTTCAACTCTAGAGCAGATGGAAATAGTTTACAACAATGAACTTATTCCAGTTGGCTCAATTGATATCCACAAAATATAGAAATATAAATAGGATTATCAAACCAAAAAATGAGTCATGTTATGGTCCAATTGTCTTACTCAGAAAGAGATTGAGAAAATTAACACTGAAGCACATGGATAAAATATTCCAGCAATACATTATGCCTTAGATGATTGCCTTAATAAAAAACTTGGATCTCGTCCCTCAAAATAACACAAAGCCAAATTTGAGAATTCAATACATTCAAACCTAAAAATAATGCATTCATTCACTGATATCCTTGAAGATGAGAGGATTCATCAGCACTTCAAGAGACTTTTCAAAACATGAAAGAAAAGTTGAATAGCAAAAAGGATAGTAAAAAGAATATTGAGGCAAAATGATTAAAGAACACGGGAGGCCAAAAAATCTAAACACATAAATAACAATAAATGTGCTTAATAACAAGAAATATGAAAAAAAAATAAATGATTTAAATATCAGAATTAAGACATTCAGATAGTTCCACCTGTAATACTCACATAAGATTTTCTAATACTGAGCTGCTGTGAAAATCTAACTTCAATCATATATGCTTAGTACCTAAAAAATCTATTTTAATTGAATATTAATATGGAGAGTTACAATTTTATATTTCATTATCCTCTTTATGTACTCCTAAGTTATCGATGGTATTCCCATATATTGGAAGAGTTTAAACAGTGATGTTACACTTGGCTGGGAATTGTATACATTCTATTACACTTATTATTGACCTCTTAGTACCCTTTCCTGGGTCATTTTTCTATATAGTCCATTTTTTCCATCTCATTCCTGAGAATGAAAACTGAGGCAGGAGCAATTACTTTTAATAACATGTATGATATTTTAATAATGTATAATACATTTAATAAATTATGATTTGCATAAATATCAGCATCAAGGCTCCAACCCCTGATGATGATATTTATGCAAATCATAATTTGCATAAATACCATCTATTGCTATGTGTTAAGTCATCATCAGGTAGTGTCCTTATTGATCTTTCCAGGCAAGGATAAAAACACAGCTAGGAGCATGCTGGAGATCAACAAAATGCTGTGAAGATCACATCATCAAGGCTTTGGCTTCTTAGACCTTGTAGTGGTGTGCCAAGAAGATGGACTTCTGGGAAGATGTGGGGTACTATTGATGAAGACAGGAATGTATCTTCACTTACGGGCTTAGTAACCCAGTGAAGAGGGCTTTAAACTAGGTTCACCAGAGGCTGGAGACAAAATTCCAGAGGTAAGTAAAGAACCAAGTAAAAAATGAGTACGAGGAAAATATAAGAAAACTTTAGCAGAGATGATAAGATTATCAGTTAGGTACCTGAAAGAGTTATATACTAATCTGAGAAGTAAGGGCAACAAAGAGGAAGACCTGAAGAGCCTAGTAAAAGCACAGAATTATGATGTAATTACAATTATGGAGACTTGGTGTGCATGATGGGAGAAGTCATGGATGGGTATAGCTTATTCAGGAAGGATAGGTAAGGGGGGAAAAAAAGGTAATGATTATGTATAGAATCATAGAAAATTAGGATTGGAAGGGACCTCAGGAGGTCATCTAGTCCAACACCCTGCTCAAACAGGACCATTCTCAGCTAGATCATTCCAGGCAGGACCTTGTTGAGCCTGGTCTTAAAAACTGCCAAAATTGGAGACTACACCACCTCTGTAGGAAACCTGTTCCTGCACTTCATCACTCTACTAGTGTGAGAGTGTTTCCTAATATACAATCTAAACTTCCCCTACTGCAACTTGAGGCCATTGCTCCTTGTTCTGTCATCTGCCACCACTGAAAACAGTCTATCTCCATCCTCTACGGAATCACCCTTCAGGTAAAGCCTGCTATCATCCCTTTTCAGTGTTCTGCAGACTAAATAAGCCCAGTTTCCTCAGCTTTTACTTATAAGTCATGTGCCCCAGCCCCCTAACTATTTTCATTGTCCACCACTGAACTCTCTCCAAATAGTCCACATCCTTTCTGTAGCGGGGAGCACAAAACTGGACACAGTACTTGAGATGTGGCCTCAGCAGTGAAGAATAGAGAAGAATAATTACTTCCCTCAATCTGCTGGCAACACTCCCATTAATGCAGCCCAGTATGCTGTTAGTCTTCTTGGCAACAAGGACACACTGGTGATTCATGTTAAACTTATTGTCCACTGTAACCCCCAGGTCCTTTTTTGCAATGCTGCAGCTTAGCCAATTAATCCCAAGACCATACTGGTGCATCGGTTTCCTTCATCCTAAGTGAAGGACTTTGCACTTGTCCTTATAGAACCTCATGAGATTTCTTTTGGCTCAATCCTCTAATATTTCTATGTCACTCTGAATCCTAGCCCTACCCTCCAGCATACATACTGCACCCCACCAGCTTGGTGTCATCTGCAAATTTGCTGAAGGTGCAATCCATCCCATCTTCCAGATTGTTAATGAAAATACTGAACAAAACTGGCCCCAGGACATACCCTTGGGACACTCTGCTTGAGAACAATTGCCAACTAGACCTCAAGACTTTGATTAGTATCCATTGAGCCCAATGATCCAAGCAGCTTTACATCCATCTTGCAGTACATTCATCCAACCCATACTTCCTCAGCTTGCTTGCAAGAATGTTGTGGGAGAAAGTATCAAAAGCATTGCTAAAGTCAAAGTATACCACATCTACTGCTTTCCCTACATCTACAAAGCCAGTTATCTCCTTATAGAAGGCAATCAGGTAGATCAGGCATGACTTGCCCTTGGTGACTTGCCAATCCTGACCATTCCTGATCACTTTCTTTTCCTCCAAGTGCTTAGAAATGGATTCTTTGAGGACCTGCTCAATGCTTTTTATGGGGACTGAGGTAAGAATGACTGGTCTGTAATTCCTTGGATCCTTTTTCCCTTTCTTAAAGGTATACACATGTTCAGAGAGGCAGTACAAAGTGGAAGCTGATGTGATTAAAACCTCTCAGGAAAAGTCAGAGGGGAAAGCAGTGGGAAAAGGGGCATCTGCTACAGGCCTCCAATACAGGAGAGGGAAGTGAATGAGATTTTCTTTAACAATTGTTGGAAATTTCCAAGTCACAGGACCTGGTTTTCAAAAGGAAAAACCCAAAATCCATGATTAAAATGAAATGCGACAACATATATATATATATATAGTTATAGTTATAGTTATAATTATAATTATAGTTATAGTTATCAATTGAACACAACATTTTATTGATATATTTACCATTTCAAAGAAATTTGGAAGCCTACCTGTACTTCAATCACTATAATAAAATAAATTCTAAATACCTATACATTTTGGTATGTGACTTTGGGTTTTTTATAATGAAAAATCACAGCTCCCCTTGTCCCCCATGTGTTCACTAGGATACAGGTCCAGGCCCTTCACTCCCCAACCACAGCCCCCTCACCCCACTCCTGCTGGTGCCCCTTACCTCCCACAAACAGCTCTTCACCCCACCAGCCCTATTGGAAGGGGCTCCTAGCTGCCAAGGCTACAGGGCCAGGGACCCAGGTGTCCAGTTCCTGCCCCCTGCAGCATCACCTGTGCCCCAGGCACCAGCCATGGGAAGTGGTGGCTGCTGTAGCAGGCTAGAACATGGAGCCTGGAATGCATACTTAGCAAATCTGTGAATGACAAGTAGTTGTGTGGAGTTGCAGAAACTCTGGAGAATACTGCTGGGATCAGAATAATTTAGATAGTGTGGAAATGATCTGCTATCAAGCAGATGAGATTCAGCAATGACCAGCGCAAACTCCTGCACTCAGAACAGAATTATTGCCTACACAAATTCAGAATGGTGGGTGTCTGGCTAGATTTCATCACTAAGGGAAATACCTGGGAGTTAGAGTAAACCATAAGGTGAATATGAGTCAATAGTGCTCTTGTTGAAAAGAAAAGAAAAGCCAACAACATGCTGGGTTGAATTGATAAGAGTGTCACTTGCAAATAAAGGAAAGTGATTCTTCTGTTCTATTCAGCACTGGGAATAGAGTATTATGTCTACACTTCAGGAAGGATGTGGAAAGACTGAATAGAGCTTAACACAGAGCTAGAAAAAAAATATTAGTGGCCTGGGAAGCAATACTTATGAGAAATGGGATTTTTAATCTGGAGAAGAGAAGTCTTGATGGGGATTTGATAAAAAATCAAATTATAGCAGGGGTCGAAATATACTGTTCTCTGTGGCAGTATGGGACAATGACTTCAAGCTTCAGCAAAGTAAATTTAGGTTGGAGATGAGGAAGACCTTTTCTAGGACAGTGGTCAAGCATTGGAAAACTGCTTAGAGAAACTGGAAAAATGAGTTGTATAGTGTTTTCATTAGCTTTTGATACAGTTACATAAATATAAGCCGTAAATATAGGCTTTCAGCCTGTGGGCAGTGAACTGCCAATGGGGAAGGATAAGAATTCTTTGGGAGGAAAACATCTTTTCAGCAGTAAAAAACATGTAACAAAAACCCTGCTTCTCTTCTGACAATGACAATTTTGCTTATTGGAGACAGGCCAGGGTTAAAATGAAAGATGAGGTAGCAGCCAGGAGTCAGATAGAAAACATGGAGGGAGCCAGACAATTTAAAATGGTTATGGAAGAACTAAGACAAGATGTCACCAGAGTCTCAGGGGGGAAATAAGCACACTCTTTACAAAGAATAGAGCTGGCTAGGGGAGATGAGAAGTGTGGGGAGGGATTAACTACATTGCAGTAAGCAAAAAGAGAAACAGTTAGAAAATATATTGATCTCTTTTATGTCTGTAATCTGTGTTTCTGTTTCTACTGACCTTCCAGAGAATTGTTGAAATAATCTTTGCTTGGTGTTGACGTGTCCGTTTTGTCTAGCTGTCTTAATTAGCTCTTTAAATTGCATTTTTTTTCATTTTTTTAAAAGATGTCTAATGTTACTTAGGCTTTGAATTAGCTGCTCTTTCAGGAGATAATGTTTGATCCTTTTGGCTCACAGGAAGACAAGACTACGGTCTGTCTATTAAAGCAGAGAACTTAATAGAGGAAGTATAGAATCTAGATTCCACAGGTATCTAAATGATTAGCCTAATCATTCAACACCTCTTTCAAGTGGTTTGATCAATCTGTTCTCACAGGGTCTTTTTTGTGCAGCTTCCTCAGAAGTTAAAAAGTTCCTAAATCTGCCCAGCCTGTGGTTTCAGTTTTATAACCCTTTGAACCATATATGCAAACCCAACTTCATTTGTCCCTATCTTTCTTTCCCTGATGAAGCCTACTTATACAAAATAAAATCACAAACGCTTTCTGAACAAACACAAATCCAAAAACATTATTATGTTTTCCTACAAAAGCCATTGTTCTTACCTAGCAAAATACTGTATGAGGAACCACAGGTAGAATCATAGAAAACAAAGGTTGGAAGGGATCTCAGGAGGTCACTCAGTCCTACTCCCTGCTAAAGCTGGACTAGTCTCAACTCTGTCACCGTAAATATCCTATTTTCTAAATTCCAAAACTAAAAATGCATTTTTTTGCAAGGATAGATATTCAGTATTACTTTTTAAAAATGTCATTGGCTAAACTACGGCTTTGACCTGTACCTACACATGCCAAGATTACCATAGAAGTGTCCCAATATATCTGTATTTATATGTATCCCGGTCACAAGTGTCCTTCAGCTGTCACAAGGCTATGGGGATTTTGTATCACCCACGTGTGAACATATTGCACCTGGATGATACAAAATAATATATGTGCTATTCAGTGGATATTTATATCCCCATTGTGTGTAGGATAGTGTTATGTATGAGATAGTTTATGTATGTAAATTAGCAATCAACAGTATAATGTAGTTAAGTAAACAAATTAGTTACTTAAATAAACCTGTGTAATCACAACTCATGGTATACTTGTTTTGTCATTATTTTTATTTTCAGATTATATAATGCAGCTGTCACATAATATTTACGGCATCTGGGCGCTGACTAAAGTAAGCTTAATCATTATAATATACATAGAATCCAATGAAAATGAATAAAATTTAAAAAAAAAAACCTGAGAAAAATGTAACTTTATAAATACTAGGAAAGACACTAGAATGGAAGGTATGTGCAAGAGCACTCTGTCAGCTTGAAGCCAGATGTGAAAAGCCCTATACCTTCCATTACACAGGGAACAGATGGTATAGTAAGGAAAATATCTAAGCCAGAACTCTGGGCTTGTGGAGAAACATAAACATGAATCAAATTATATGAATGTAAAGGAGCTAAAGAATGAATAACTTGAATATAGATCATTAAAGTTTACATTTTATTCTCAGGCTAAATATGGAATAGCTGAATAACCATGCAACATATGTGGAAAATATCAATCATTCTGAAGTATTCCAAATGGATTTTAAATGATGAGGAACACATCAGTCAGGAGATGACTACAATAGTTCATATGTGAGACAAGTACATGGACAAGTTATCATGGTAAAATATATGCACATATTTGGAAAGATGCACCAGTCAAAAATGGCATGAGAGTGTCTATGTAGCAATATAAGCAACAAAGGACAAACTGAAATCCCAAATATTTCTGCCGAAGTTCCTAAGGTGTACCCACTAAATTGGGAAGAACTGTCTTCCAGGGAATGAGCACCAGGAATATTATAAGTCTGCACCACTGGTCATCAGATCTGAAGGGCAAAGATCCATTCCCACTATACTTAATTTGAATATAAAAACCTGACAGTCTAGTGGGAAGAAGGTTAACTTGTGCTAACATGTTGTGATCTGTGATTGGGTAATGAGTCCAAATTCATTCATGGGAATAGAAAGTCTCTGCCTCTGTAACCACTGGTTCTGTCAGAAAAAAAAAAAAAAATCAGGAGTCTTGTTTTGCTCAGCCTTTCCTGCCCAACGGCTTTGAACCCTACAATACTACAGACACAGGAAAAGAGCACTATTTCCCTTTGTACATCTACATGGTACCTTTCTCATAGATGGTGTTACTGGCACTTAAGCAAGGCCAGCCCATCCATACCTGTGAAACCTGTAGCCACAGGTGGCCCTACAGCCAAGGGATCCCATACTGCTGGCATCCTCCCTAGCAGGGAAGTGAAAACCACAGTTTTAAACTCCATGCCCATTTTCAGTGCCAAGTTTAAAACTTCAGCTTTCATAATTGCTTCCCTGGCATCTGGAAGAAGGATCCCTCCTCCACCAATGGGGCTGGGCGAAGTGGGGGCAGGGGATGGGTCTTGTCTGAAGAGCCTCACCATGTCTGTGAGCTGGGTGACACTGCGCCTGCAGGGGAGGGGGCTGAACCAGGCTGAAAGAGCCCTGCCTTACTTGCTCCCTGCTGGGTTGGACCCAGCCCAGCCCAGCCCTCTGTCTTTGTGGAACTGCTTGGGATGGCTGGGCATCAGCTCCCTGCACGTGAGTATAACAGAAGGTGGGGGGGAGTGAAACTGATCTGTGGGTGGCTGCAAGGTGTGGGGGGGAGGTGTGTGTGTGTGTGTGAGAGAGAGAGAGAGAGAGAGATCTTTTATTAGACCAACTTAACAGTTAGAAACATTTTTCTTAGCAAGTTTTGGGGCTTAAAAGCCCTTGGTCAGACTGGGGAATAATCTGCAGTTGGTGTGTGTGTGTACTCTTCCTGGATGAAATGAATAGTAAAGAAGCCAGAGGCTGGGCTGCAGCAAGAAATCTGGAGTTTCTCAGGGTTAAAATGCATGGGGAACATGACACAGGGGACATCATGGTAGGCGTCGGCTACAGACTTCCTAACCAGAAACAAGAGCTGGATCAGGAATTCACCAGGGAAGTGGCTGAGGCTGAATGCTCTCAGTGCATGGTTATCATGAGAGACTTTAACTACCTGGATATCTCATGGGAAGAGCACTCAGGCAAATCCGATCGGTTGCAAAACTTCCTCACATGCATGGATGAGCTTTTCCTGACTCAAGAAGTCTATGGGCTGACAAGAGGTAGAATGTTGCTCGACCTGGTATTGGCCAAAGGGGATGAACTAGTAAGTGGTGTTGGAATCAATGGAGAGCTGGGTGATAGTGACCATGAGCTGATCAGCTTTACTATCAATCGCAAAGCTGGTAAGTCAGCAATACAGAAGTCCTTGACTTCAGGAAAGCTGACTTCAACAACCCAGGAGGCTTGTTGTCAAATCCCTCAGGAGCCATGACTCAACAGGAAAAAGAGTCCAAGAGGAGCGGTTGCTTCTCAAGGGAGCGATCCTGACAGCATAAGGGATGGCCATCCCATCTCAGAGGAAGGGTAGCAGAAGGGCACAATACCCCCTTGGCTCAGCAGGGAACTTGAGGGCCTCCTACACCTCAAAAGAGAGACCTATAAAGGATGGAAGGATGGAATTACCACCAAGGAGGAGTACTCAACACTGGTCCGTACCTGCAGAGAGTGGATCAGGAAAGCTAAGGCTGCAACCGAGCTCCATCTGGCTTCACATATTCAAGGATAAAAAAAGTTCTTTTTCAGATATGTAGGGAGTTGGAAAAAAAGCAAGGGTAACGTTGGACCCCTGCTGAACCAGACAGGACAGCTGATAACTGACACCCAGGAAAGGGCCAATCTGCTTAATGGGCACTTTGCATCAGTTTTTCATCGGTCTACTTGGACCACCCTGCCTAGCAAGATGTGGGATGGCCAGGGTAAGGGCATATTTATACCCAGCCTTGGTGTTGATCTAGTAAAGGATCACCTTGAGATCCTGAACAACTTCAAGTCGGCTGGTCCTGACTGATTACACCTTAGAGTACTCAAGGATCTGGCAGGTGTCATAGCCCAACCACTGGCAAAAATATTAAAAAACTTGTGGCGCTCAGGTGAAGTACCTGAAGACTGGAAGAAGGCCAATGTGGTACCTATCTTCAAGAAAGGGCAGAAAGTAGATCCCAGGAATCACGGACCAATCAGCTTGACCTCAATCCCCAGTAAGAGTCTGAAGAAAATTATCAAGGAGATCCTTCTAGATAAGCTGATTGAGGAAAACATCCTGAGAGATGGCCAGCATGGCTCTGTTGAGGGTAGGTCTTTCCTGACCAATCTCATCTCCTTCTATGACCAGGTGACATATCACCTGGACAAGGGAGAAGAGATTGATGTCATATATCGGGACTTTAAAAAATTGTTTTATCTGGTGTCCCATGACCTCCTCATGGAAAAATTGGCCAACTGTGGCCTCAGCTACACCACAATCCAGTGGCTGGGAAATTGGCTCTGAGGTTGGACCTACAAAGTAGTAGTTGATGGTAGTAAATCATTATGGTGCTCCATGACCAGTGGCATCCCCCAAGGCTCTGTCTTTGGACCAGTTCTCTTTAACATCTTTACCAATGATGTGGTGTCAGAAGTGCACTGGCTAAGTTTGCCTATGACACTAAACCTTGGGGCATAGTGTGTACACCTGAGGACAGGCTAGTGATCCAGGCTGACTTGGATAAACTTAGTAAGTTGGCGTATACAAACCTGATGATGTTCAATACTGATAAACATAAGATACTGCACCTTGAGGAAAAAAATCCTGCAGCATACTTATAGGCTCGGCAGTGCTATGCTTGCTAGCACCACTCCTGAAAGAGACTTGTGGGTCATGATTGACCACAGGATAAACATGAGTCACCAATGCAATGTTGGAGCTGGTAAAGGAAATGAAACACTGACTTGCAGCCATAGATGCTTCACAATTAAATCTCAGGTTGTCATCCTCTCACTGTACTCGGCCTTGGTGAGGCCACAGCTGGTGTGCTGCATCCAATTCTGGGCTCCACAATTCAAGAAGGATGTCAAGAAACTTGAGAGAGTTCAGAGGAGAGTCACAATCAGAGGGCAAGAGAAGAGGCCTTATGAAAACAGGCTGAGAGCCACAGGACTCTTCAGCCTGAAAAAGTGCAGGCTCAGGGGTGACCTGGTGGCTGCTTACAAGTACATAAGGGGTGTATATCGGGACCTGGGAGAATGTCTGTTCACCAGAGTGCCCCAAGGAAAAATGAGGGCCAAAGGTCATAAACTTCTACAAGACCATTTTAGGCTGGACATAAGAAAAAAATTCTTTACTGTCAAAACCCCCAAGACCTGGAATAGACTCACTACAGAAGTGGTGCAGGCATATACTCTGGACTCATTCAAGAAATGCTTGGATGTTTATCTTTGACCCTCGCTGACTTCCTGCCCCTGGGGTAGGGGGCTGGACTTGATTATCTTTGAGGTCCCTTCCAGCCCTAACATCTATGAAATCTATGAAGTAGGGAAGTCAATGAAGATGTAAATTGAGGAACTCGTGTATTAGAGGCAGGCTGGGAAGGGAGGGAATGGGGATGAATGTAGCGGGGAAAAGTGGAGAGGTATCTGAGGAGTCAGATGTCAGGCAGCTTATAGTGTATCAAAGATCCAATGTCTATGTTTAGTCCAGGAATGTACTTAGTAGCTGTGTTTTTGAGAGTTGTGCTGAGTTGCTCTTTGGTATGTAGACCAGGTAAAATTCCTTCCCTGGAGGTGTCAGATGGCAGGCAGGGCAGTAAAAAATCTTTCCTGTTATTCTGAAATGAAGTTTAATATCCAAAATTGGCTAAAATTTGGCATCTTCCATGTTTCAGGGATGTACTTGATAGCCATATTGGTCTGAGATGAGAAGAAATACAAAAATGTAGAACTCTTGGTTCCAAAATTATACCTTTTATTAAACCAAGTGGGAAATCACAAGATTTCCAGTGTGCTTTTATTCTGGTGAGCAGTTGTTTGGTCTCTCCTACGTATTTTCCATCAATGCATTCAGTGCACTGGATGAGATATATAACATTTCTGGAGGTACAGATGTAAGATCCAGGAATGGTGATGGTTCTGTTGTGGGGTGTAGTAATTATGGGGGTGGTGGAGATAGGTTGCCAGGTTTTGCATTTGTTTTCATGGCCTGGCATGTATCCATTTGCTGTGTTTTGGGCTGTAGGATGTTTGCTTCTGTTGATAAAGCTAGTGAGGGTCAGTGGTTGTTTGAAGGCCAGGATGGGTGGATCTGAGAAGATCTCTTTAAGAACTGGGTCTCCGTCTAGTATGGGTTGCAGTTGTTTGAGGATTTTCCATATAGGTTTGAGGGAGGGGTGATATAACATAACAAATGGTATGTGATTCATGGAGGTTTTCCTTCTACACTGCAGCAATTCTTCACATGGTATCCAGGTGTCACTTTCAAATGATGCTCATATATCACCCCTCCCTCAAATTTGGTTCTGTGCAGATATGTACATTGGTCTGCAGGTTTCTTGTATAACTTGGTCTGTGTTTTACCATTCTGGATGCTGATCATTGTGTCTGAAAAGGAGATCTTAGTGCTGGAGTAGTCGAGAGATAGTCGGATGGATAGTCGGGTGATGATTACTGAATTTCTGATGGAACTCAATCACAGATTGCAGGTTTTCAGTCCAAACATGAAGTTGTCATTGATATATCTTAAGTATAGCAGGGGTTTGATGATGCAGTCCTTGAGGAATTCTTCTTCCAGGTGGCTCATAAAAAGGTTGGCATACCGTGGGGCCATTTTGGTGTCCATACCTGTGCCCATAGTCTGGAGGAAGCATTCATTATTAAAAGTGAAATTATTGTGCATGAGGATGAAGCATATAATTTCAGTAATATCTTTGGGGCTGTTCTCAGAGTAGTCATTTTGCTTTAGCAGGTATGTAAAGAAGACTTGGATGCCGTCCTGGTGTGAGATTTGGTGTATAAGCTGGTAACATCGATGGTGGCTAGGAGGGTGTTACTGAGAAGGTGGCCTATGTTTCTAAATTTTCATAAAAAGTCTGTAGTATCTTGGACAAAATTTGTTCTTTTGGTAACAAGTGGTTTAAGGATTGATTCCACAAAACCTACTGACCCTTACCCACTGATTCTCTCACCCACTGACTCCTCAATTTACATTTTCACTGACTGGCTTGTATGCAACTCAAACTCTGGGTTCTTTACTATTTGTTCCATCCTGGAAGAGCATACACCTACTGCAGATGCTTCCTCAGCCGGATCAAGGGTTTTTAAACCCAGAAGCTAGCTAGAAAAATGTTTTCAGCTATTTAGTTGGTCTAATAAAAGATATCAGATTTACCCAAAGAGCCTTGTTTACCATGTGTATATTTGGACATCGTGGGGGTGGGGAGCAGGGAGAAGTGGTGGGCATGTGCCCCTCAGCCTGGCAGGGTCCACCCAACCTCCCCTGCCTTCACTAGGAAGGGAACAGCGCTCCCCGCCCTCTCCCAAGCCCAGTTCCCATGGTGGGGGGGCTCCTATTTCATGCTTGCTCAGGGCCCCAGTTCACCTTAATCTGCCTCTGTGCTCACCACCCCCCCACCCTGATGTCTTCTTTGTGTCAGGGGGCCTGAAAGCTATGCCTTTCAGGGGGCCCCAAAAAATTGTGGGACAGCCCTGCACTTAAGGTTAAGTAGCGATTAAACTTTCCCTGTGATGTAGACATGTAACCCTGTATACATAGACTGCATGTGTACTATACTGGTACATATGTGTATATCTGAGCATAAGCCTGAGGAAAAAATACAGGTGAAGTTTGTTCCTTGTTTTAGCACAAACACTTCAGCTGCACTCAGCCAAGAAAGAATAGCCTAATAGGCTTTAAGTCCCTACCCCAAAGAGAGTTTGAAGCTGAACGTCTTCCTAGCAGAATACACAAATCACCACACATCAGAGCAGTACTCTAGGCTGTACTGCAACACTCCTTTTCAGGTTGGGCTACTGTCCCTTCGATTTAACCAGTCACTGGAAAAAAAAGAGATGGATGGAGTTAAGTATCTACCCCAAGGAGAATACAATTGCAGGCTGGAACCTAGCACCTGATTTTTTCCCAGCTCAGCAGTCACCTCAGTGAGCCACACAATCTCCCTTATGTTTTCTGGGTCTGTATCATCTTGGTGGGAGGTGGCCAGTGGTGTCCTGCAGGGTTCTGTTTTTGGCCCCATCTCAACATCTTAATCAATGATTAGGTGAAGAAGGAGAAAGCACACCAGCCAAGTTTGTGGATGATACTAAATTATTGGGAAAAGTGGTCACACTAGGGGATTGGATGTGGATCCAAGAAGAACTGGTTAAGCTGGAAAGGTGGGTGGAGCAGAATTGGATTCAGTTTAATAAGGATAAATGCAGACTGCTTTATCTGGGGAAAAGTAACCAGCAACATGAATGTAGATTAGGAGATGCCCTGGCCAGCACAATGGCTGAAAGGGACCTTAGCAGAGATGCCCCTTGGGGGTGGGGATCAGGGCAACTGCTCCATGCTTTGGGAGGCCCTGCAGACAGTGCTGAGCATGCCACCACTCCATGTGGCTGCTGCGCCACCAGCTCTGCACTCTGGCTGCTCATCCCCCCGACACCTGTTCTGTGCTCCAGCTGCTTGCCCCGCCCCCACACAGGCTGATGTGCCCTAGGCCCCGCACACCCCTAGGGTTGGCTCTGTACCTTGGGGTTATGGTTGATCACAGAATAAGCCACCAGCACAACACTATAGTCATTACAACTAATAGCATACCGGGATGTGTTAGCCAATGTATCATGAGTAATACTCCCTCTTTACTTGGCAATGGTGAGACCCCAGCTACAGTACTGTGCGGGGAAGGGTGGAGATGTGGGTGTTTAGGTGTGTGGGCCTGGGATGTGTGGTTAGTGTGGATGTGTGTGAAAGGGTATGGATGTGTGTGGGTAGGGTGGGAATTGTGAAGGGTGTGTCTGGGGGCTGTGGGAGGGTGTGGGTGTGTGTGTTTTGGATGGTGGGTCCTCAGAGTCCCCAGAGCCACATGGGGTGACAGTGAGTGGGACCAGCCCTGCCTGGCCCCATAGCAGACAGCTCCCAAGCTCCCACTGGAGTCCTTGGAGCTGCATGTGGTGGCAGTGTATGGAGCCATCCTCACCCAGACCCATAGCATAAAGCTTCCACCCAAGATCCTGGCCCTATGGGGTGGCAGTGTGCAGGGCCGGCCTGGTCTGACTCCATAGCTCATGGCTTCCCCCACTCCTTTTCCCATTTCTCCTGGTGGGGCCCTCACCTTTCCCAGCCCATGCTCCCAGGGAGTGAGGTCTGGGAAACAGGCAAAGGTTCATCAGGCAAAAGCTTCTCCCAGGCAGAAGCTTCTTATGTCCAGCACTCCCTACCTTGTGGCTGGTGGCAGGTCAGGCCTGGCTGGGGTGGATATTGGTTGCTTAGCAGTCAGGGATGCACTTTTTGCATGGAGGCACTGGTTATCAGAGGGCCTATGGTAATTCTTTTGGCTTATGGAGGGGTCCTGCAGGCCAAATGAAAGTGTCTGGTGGGCTGGATCCAGCCTGTGTGCTGTATTTTGCTCGCCTCTGGTGTAGATGATGACCAGGGCTGGCTGGAGCATGAGGATGCAAAAGTGTGGGGGTTTCCTGCTGTCCAACCCTGCACTTTAGCACCTTGGTGTCCAAACCAGCCCCTCTGCCACCCAAAGCCGACACCCAGAGCTTGGGAATGACCCTCTGGCCCCACTGTCACCCTAGGGTTCTTCTGCCCTGGCTCCAACTGCTGTGGTCCCAGTGCAGCGTCTGCACATGTGTCCTGGACCAAAGTAGTTTGAACGCCTACACATGCCACTAAGGTACCATGATTAGCTCTAGCTCAATTTGTGCCATAGTTTTTGATGTTGGCTTAATGGCACATATAGATGCACCCAGCATGTATAAAAGTATCTGTTGCTAAATCAAGAAAATGTCAGCCTACAAAAGCACTTTAGTGTGCAGCTTGGCTTCTGAAAACTCATTAATACCAGTTAGGAAATATTTTTCAATTGAGCTGTCAGGTCTAAACTGAGAGTGAAGGAAGAGGTCTATTATATCAAGCGCTTGCAGAAAAGACAAAACCTAAGCTACACAGAGTGCTTAAAGAGTTCCCTGTGGAAGAAAGCAAAGAAACATATAATGATAATAAATTGAAAATCTAAGGCGTTATTTTTTCTTTGTTTTCTTCAATACACACTGAAGCATAAGTGGAACAAATAGGGACTAATGTACAAATTAAGTTTTAAAGCCAAAATTTGAGAATAGAGCTTATAAAGGACATAATACTATACGTAATCTGGCTGTTTATGGTGGCCACAGATAGACTAAAGGTCCATGCATGATCAAAAGTGTAACTTCTGTTTCAAGTTACGCTTTTATAAATAAAGGATTGTGAACTGTATATGTGACCCCGGCTGTTAAATGGTTTCTGCCTCAAAAAGCCACTGTCAGAAAGGTCATTTAATTGCTTCATAATAAAAAAGTCAATACAAGCTCTTCAACAGAAATAATTGTATCACTATACTTAATGAAAGTATAGTATATAGCTTTATCGTTTCTAGGGTCGGAAGGGATCTGAGTAGATAGTCTAGTCCAACCCCCTGTCATGGCAGGAAATACTACTGGGGTCAAACGACCCCAGTCAGGTGTTTATCTAACCTCCTCTTAAAGACCCCCATGGTAGAAGCCTGCATCACTTCTCTTGGAAGTGGGTTCCAGACCCTAACCGCCCTGACCGTGAAATAGCACCTCCTGATATCTAGCCTAAATCTACCCTCTGCCAGCTTGTGACCGTTATTCCTGGTCACTCCTGGCAGTGCTCAGGGGAACAGGGACTTCCCCAGTGCCTGCTGGTCCCCCCTGACTAGTTTATAACAGACCACAAGATCCCCCCTCAGCCTTCTCTTCTGGATGCTGAACAG
>NW_017728918.1:52507073-52508565 GCF_001723895.1 Crocodylus porosus | reverse complement strand
TAATGAGAATGGGGTGAGAGACAGTGTCAAAAGCCTTCCGGAAGTCCAGGAAGACTATATCCACTGCTACCCCTGCATCTAATGATTTGGTGATCTGATCATAGAAGGCCACCAGGTTGGTCTTCTGCTGCTAACAAACCTGTGTCGGTTGCTCCTAAGCATGACCTCCCCTGCTGGCCCCTTGTGGATATGTGCCAGAATAATTTTCTCAAACAGCTTGCCTAGGATCGAGGTAAGACTAACTGGCCTATAGTTTCTCGGGTCCTCCTTCCTACCCTTTTTGAAGATGGGAACCACGTTGGCCCTTTTTCTGTCCTCTGACACCACAAGAGAGCACCACAAGTGCTCATAAAGCCATGCCAGGGGTCCTGCAATGACCTCAGCCAATTCCTTTAGTACTCTAGGGTGGAGATTGTCTGGACTGGCTGACTTGAATACACGCAGTCCCTCGAGAAGTTCCCTAACTAGTTCCTCACTAACCCTTGGCCAAGTTGTGCCTACCCTGGGGCCTGAGAAGGGCCCAGCAGGGGGGTGACTGTTCCAGTCCCTGCTTAGGAAGATGGAGGCAAAGAAATTTTTAAACATGTTGGCTTTGTCGTCTGGTGTGACAACCAAATTTCCTAATGTGTCCTACAGGGGTCCCACATTACCCGGGACCTTCTTTTTACCCCCTAAGTATTTGAAGAAGGACTTCTTCTTGTCCTTAATCCAGGTAGCTAGTCCCAGTTCCATCTCTGCCTTTGCTTTCCTGACTGCCCCCCTACATCCCCGAGCAACTGCAGTATAGTCATCCCTGGTGATGGCCCCTCCTTTCCATTGGGTGTACACCTCCGTTTTAGCTAGGAGACATTTCTGCATGCTTTTGGTGAAACATGGGGGCTTGTGTGCCCTCCTTCTCCCTTTCTTCCATGTTGGGATTACCTCCCTTTGGGCTTGGAGGATTGTCTCCTTAAGGCGTGACCACTCCCCTTGGACACCTGGCTCCCCTCCCTTCTGGAACCTCAGTGTTTCCCTAACTATTCTCCTTAGCTCATTGAAGTTTGCCCTCTGGAAATCTAGGGCTGCTGCCTTGCTGCAGGCCTTTTCCACCTTGCACTGCATGGTGAATCCTAGCAGGCGATGATCACTGTCACCCAGGTGGTCGAGCACCTGCAGCCCCCTTACCAGGTCATCTCCAATGGCCAGCACCAGGTCCAACAAGGCGTCTCCCCTGGTGGGGCTGTCCACCTCCTGGGTTGGATGTAGGTCCTGCATTCTGGCTAAGAATCTACGTGAGTGGTCAGTTCTGGCTGACTGCTTTTCCCAGCAGATATCCAGGAAGTTTAGGTCCCCCATGACTACCACATCCTTAGACTTCACTACCTCCGTGAGCTGACCTAAGAATTCCTGGTTGAGCTCTTCCCCTTGTGGCGAAATGCCGGGCTAGCGGCTCCGGCACCGCTTAGGGGAGCCGCGGGCTTTGCGGAGTTGTGCGAGCGCGCGGCTTGTGGGG